>NC_143534.1:16244471-16613032 GCF_031878675.1 Megascapheus bottae | reverse complement strand
GTATTCTAAACCTTCATTCTTATCTCCTAACACTTAGCTCATCAATCTTCCATTGCTTTTGTCCTTTTTCTCTGTGTTCTGGGTCTTTTTTTTTTTTTTTCTAAAATGTCACTAGATGCTTAACAAGGCTTCATGTGATTTGGAGGAAAGCAAAGACAGCAGCAATAGTTAACAGGACTGGAAGTTTGCAGTCCCCATCTGCCTCAGGTCCCACCACCAGGCACCTGCTCCACTTTCACCAGCACCAACAACCAACACTTCTGGTCCCCACAATACCATCACCACTATCATCTCCTTGCCAGTCAGTTTCTTCCTTTGCTTCTGTCAACCCCCACACCTGTGCAAGAAGTCACAAACCTACCAAATTTGCCACTGAGGGGGGAAGGGGGAAAAAATGTGGCCTCTTAGCTAAGGAGAAAAAACAAGCAGGATCACAAATAAGAGACAGAATGGACAAAGGACATGTTGTCACGATTCCACAGCCATGGAGTCAGAGATCCAAGTCCCACCAGTTCTTCATTCATTCACAGGAATAGAGAAAAGCTCAAGTGTGGAGAATCCAAGTCTTCCAAACAGAAATATAATTCTATTTCTTGTTTGAAATGCATTCTGGGTACTAATATTTAAATATGGGTGTGTCTTGCTCTTTGCTATTCTGAGAATCCTGGTCTCACAAAATAAGCTGGACCATGAAGGCAAGGCTTGAGAGATGAGAAAGGGGCTCTGTTTCCTCTTCCTGCCCCTCCCAATCTCTGCAGAGCCCTACAGCCTTCCTAGGAGGTCATGTGGAGAGGGGCAGAGAGCAAACAGGAGATGAAAATGGAAAACAATCCCTTAGACATTCCCCAGAGCCCACGAGGGGAGGAAAAAGCAGAAAGGCTGGTAAGACATTCCTCAGCTTTCCAAAGGACTCTGGAAAATAAAGGTGCAGGGGGGAAGGGGCATGGAAGAGGGGAGTAGAGGGAAGGGGCACCAAATAAGCAGAGGATTATGGGAACCTGGACATCCAAAAGAAGATACCCATATGGCAAGCTATGCAGACAGGAAAGTGTAGGAACCGCAGAAATTGGCTTCTTTACTCAAGTTACTCTGGCTGGATCAGCTGACCCATGGCTTTGTTTGATTCACACATCCCACACCTACTGAAAGCCAGTGATCATGCAAGCACATCCTGAAGATCCCTTATTTTAATTCTATTTTAATGGTGGTGGAGAGTAAGCTCACAGCCTTGTATAGGCTAAGTATGCCCTATCACTGGGTGCAGATTACACTTTGAGGTAATACTGTGGGGATAAAGAAGTCCTTAGAAAGACGCCCTGGTGGCTGGGAGGAAGATGTAGTGTCTGAAGCAGGTTAGAGATGTTCTTGCTTAAGGGGAGATATGGTTTTGTCTGGCTGTTCAGCCACTCTGGGCTAACCATGGTAGCTGTAGTATATGCATCTAAATCATCATATTCTCCTGCACCTCACACAGGAAGTCTGTACTCCCCAGTTCCTTCACCTCACAGGACCTTAGACTACCTCTAGTCCAAGTTACATGAGCAGAAGTAATATGAGACACCTTTAGTTCCCAGACCTCCTGAATAATCTTCCACATTCTCTCCCTTTACTCTTTGGCTAACTGAATGCAAAGAATTCAGTAGAAGGAAGCCTTCTGAGGGATGGAGACACCAGACAGAAGGAGCCTGGGAGCCCATCAAGGCAGGAACATAACACTTCATTGGGTTTGCACAATACATTAACCCTGACCATGCAAAGGCACCAAAATTAGTGTGTTGTTACAACTCATTGTGGTGTAAGAAACATACTCATTTAGATGCTCACAGGCTCTCTTTTCAGCTCCTTTGACACGATTGTAAAGAGCACCACCAGAGACAAACTGGTATGGAAATTATAAATGAAACAAAACACTTACATCCCTCTCCGCTTAAAAACTGAAATTGGAAATGGAAACAATCCCTAGTATACAGCTTAAATAAAACAGAAGTCTTGCTCTTACCCAGAAAAGCATTCTTGTGGCAAATATTGATTAAAGTTGATGGATTGATTGATTCATTCATTCATTCACATAGATATTTTTGGAGTGCCTGCCCCATCCACAGAAAGAGTTAGGAGACATAATAGTGGAATTATGATCAAGGTTGACTACTCTGGTTGTGGTAGTATATGCCTCTAATCACAGCACTCGAGAAGTACAGAGCTACCAGGAGCTGGTGGCTCACACCTATAATCTTAGCTATTCAGGAGGCTGACATCTCTTGACTTGAAATCAGCTAGAGCAGACACACTTTTGAGGTTTTTATCTCCAATTAAGAAGCAAAATCCCCCTGAAACTAGAGGTATGGGTCAGGTGGTAAAAGGCTAGCTATAAGTGGATAAAGTAGAGAACTTCAAGCCCTAAGTACAAACCTCAGTACTGGAAAGAGGGGAAAGGGAAGGGGAAAGAGAACGGGGAGAGGGAGAGGGGCTGGAAAGGGAAGGGAAGGGGAAAGTGGAAGGAACACAGGCAGGAGGACTGAGACAAAGCTTGCTTGTGTTACATAAGGTTCCAGGCTAGCTTGGGAGTGAGAATCTGTCTCCAACAAAACAAAACAAATTCCTCTCATCATGGAGAAGTCTACTTAATAATCAGAAGCAGACTACAAACAAATAATGTGCAATCTAAATGTCGGGTGGTGACAAGTGCTTTGGCAAATGAGACAGGACAAGGGGACAGAAAAGGATGAAGCTATTTTAGAGCACAGACCTGCATGTCTGTCATTCTCTTGGCTGGGAGGCCACCAGACGGCATGGGGAAGCAGGCAGCTGGACAACCACCTGTACAGAGCTTTCAAGACCTTGGTGGCCAGGGCAAAAATCCTCACTCAAGGGCTGCAGTGGGCAGACAGAAGCATCCCAAGGGAGGCTGCTTCCCCAGAACCCCACTCAGGGGCCCAAGGCCTTGAAAGGGAACAGGAGAGAGATTCCAATTCCACCCATAATTGCCAAGCGCCTATTCAGCACAATACACTCAGTGATACACTTCTGTGGTTATTTACAAACTAGCCATGAAACTCTTACAGATTAGAACTCTTCGTGGGGAGTCACACATACCAGCTGGCTCAAACAGCTCTGGATGACAACTGTTGCTCAGTGAAATTATTCATACTGTTCTCTTTCCCTCTCCAGGGTTCTCCCCTCTCCTTATCTATAGTAGGTCAACTAACTCAAAGTATATTCGCTTTTCATTCATCCAATGTTTTTGTGGAGTGCCTTCTCCATGCCTGGTGCCCTGTAAGGTGCTGGGAGTGCAAGGGTGAATGAGGGGTGGTCCTTTCCTTGGAATACTACACTGTGATTGAGTGAAATACATGCATGGGGGAGAACAGTCGGACTTATAGACATGAAGCATTATGGGTGATACTGGCGTCATGGATGCTGACCTCCCTTTCTGACTTCAGGCTGACCAGAATGAAGCCTTTCCTTGAAGCATCATATTCACCCAGGGCAGGATTGTACAACTCTAACTGGGAGTCTTTTGTAATCTTTCTAGTCACCCCATCCCAATCGCCTTGACCTCTCAGTGCTGGTGTGTCCCAGGTACATTCCTCAGGCTTGCCCTTCTGTACTCAGATCCAGTCTTAGCACATTTCTCATAGTCCCTAGACTTTTTCAACACCAGTCATCAACATCCAAATTAAAGTCAACATCTCTTGACCTGATGAACTTCTCAAGATTCATACAGGCAAAACATCATCTACTACTCTGAAATGCTTTCCAATCTTCCATCCTTTTGGATCAAGATAAAACAAAAAACAAATTATCTCTGGCCCTTCTTTTTCTCATATATCTCATACTCAATCTTTTTTTTTTTCAAAGTTTACTTATGTGGTATCAGGGGATTGAACCCAGGGCTTCATGCACTTTATGTAATCACTCTACCACTAAACCACATTTGCAGCCCCTCATACTAAGTCTTTTAACAAATTCTTTTATTTTCTCCTGCTAGTTCTGGGCTTAAAGTCAGGGCCTGGGTGCTGTCCCTAAGCTTTTGTATTCAAGGCTAGCACTCTATCACTCGAGCCACAACTTCACTTCTGGCCTTTTTAGTAGCTAAGATATAAGAGTCTCACAATTTCCTGCTCAGGCTGGCTTTGAACTGTGATCCTCAGATCTCAGCCTGTTGAGTAGCTAAGATTACAGGTATAAGTCACCAAGACCTGGGTAGCTAATTCTTTGGACTTTACTTTTCCACATACATCTAGAAACTGATGACTTGTCCAAATTGGCTAATCACCATCTGGCCCAAACTAGCTCTGTCCCCTGCCTGGTTTTCTTCAAAAACCTTCCAAAAGGGCCTCCTTGACCATCCCACAGCCCCTCTTGGTTATGCATCCCCTGTAATCCAGAATCATCTTTCAGAAGACAAGCTCAAGTGCTCAAGATGTAGCTTAGTAGTAGGGCCCTCACCAAACATAGGTGAGGCTCTAGGTTCTATTACTAGTGCACAATTAATTAATTATAATTAAAGACAAGTCCCTACTAGCAGCTCCTTATCTCTCTTGAAATAAAAGCCCAAATTCACAAACCTGACACTTGGCCTCCTCCCACCTCCCATCTTTTCATATATATATATGATATCAATTAAAATGTTAATTTCTGGTATAGGAATATTTGTGATTATATTTATGCTAAACAATTTATTTGAAATTCAAATCAAAATTAGTATTTTGAGTTGATTAATCTGGCATCTCTGCAACCTAATGTGCTCTGTATTTTGTTTGTTTTATTTTTATTTATATTTGTATTTGTATTGATACTAAATCTTGAATTCAGGGCCTTCCACTTGAACTTCTTGCTCAGTGCTGGCACTCTACCACTTGAGCCACAGCACCCCTGCCAGCTTTTTGCTGGTTAGTTGGAGTCAAGAGTTTCATGAACTTTTCTGCCTGGGCTGGCTTTGAACCACAATCCTCAAATCTCAGCGTCCTGTGTAGCTATAATTACAAGTATGAGCAACCAACTCATTGCTTGATTTTATTTATTTGTATATTGTTGGCTTCTACTGTTCCACCTCAATCTGGTCCTTAGAATATTAATACAGAATAAAAGCAAGTATTTCTGAAGTCTGATTCTTCAAATTGCTGTATCCCTTAATAGCTCAGAGCAACAAGAAGCTCAGTATTCTTTAAATGAATAAATAAGTGAAGGAAAATCAATGAATTGCTCTGGTTGTTTGAAAGTCATTTCTTAAATTGCTCCTATTCTAACTGCTCCCTCTAGAATCTGGGTTATTTCTTTCAGGGCAGTCCCCAGTAGTTGAATTCCTGCAGTATGACCTGGTCTCACTCATCAAAGGAGAGGGGCCCTATGGTCTGTATGGAAGGGGTGCTTATTATTTCCTGGATTCCACAGACCCTGGGGACCCTCAAAAAGTGCTCTGCTTTCAAAAACAGATAGACAAACAGACACAGTGTCTTTTCTATGGTTAGGAAGCTTCAGCTTTCCTGAGTTTGACTGGGGATTTCTCACTCATCCTGGTA
Organism: Megascapheus bottae; assembly: GCF_031878675.1. NCBI lineage: Eukaryota > Metazoa > Chordata > Mammalia > Rodentia > Geomyidae > Megascapheus > Megascapheus bottae. The sequence goes on along the minus strand of NC_143534.1, from coordinate 16,607,510 downwards.
CTTTCTGGCTTAGGCTTGCATTTTCATGAGTCATGTGCTACTTCCCTTTTTGCATTCACACACACACACACACACACACACACACACACACACACACACACCTTTTCCCTTGGGCACAATCCTCACTCCCACATACAGCCTTGCACTTCTGCACATCTTTGTGTTACTAGCTGGCCCCTGGCTGAACCTGGGAGAGGATGGGGAGAATAGGGAGACCCTCCCTGTTGAAGAAGCAGCAGTGGGCGAACATTCTGCCCATCCTGTATGGATCCCATTCTAGACTATGGCATCCCAAATGTCAGACCCTTCAGGGGCAGAGCATCCCCCTCGCCCCCACCCCCTCCTTGCACAATTTCTTTGGAACAACTTAAGCTTCTGGAAATTCCCTACGGAAAAGACAAGTCTATTATAAACACACAATGAAAAGGAAACTGCCTGGAGAAAACAGTACTGAAGTTGCCTCCTAAATGCTAAAAGTTTTGAATGAAAACCCATCTACCCCACAGACGACCAGATAATTCAAACTATTCTAATCTCAAAAAATAAAACATCTCTAAACTGTGATCTAACTAAAAAAAAAAGAAGAAAGAAAAGAAAATCTGCAAAACTGCAACTCTCGTTAAACTCCCCAACCCAATGAATGGAAAAGCTACTTTGCAGACACAGTTTCACCCAAACCAGTCCTTCAGCGCTCAGCTCAGCCTGCATGGGAGGGAAAGTTATTAAGAAGCCGCTTAGGGCTTTATTTGTCATAGACCAGAGATAGCGCACACACTGCCGGCTACAAATGTGCCAACACCCATCTCTTTTGCTACTTAAAATCTTTCCAGAGATACAGTGAAGTCCAAGAAATCTCAGCTTCCCACTCAGTTTGGGAAACGCACTACCTCCAAGAAAGAGACTTTTTGTTGTTGTTTTGTTTTGTTTTTTGCTTGTGCCAAGCGCCTGATCACTAGATTATAAAAAGCAAAGCCATGCAGGAAGGGACACGCGTCCCTCTAAGTCCAGCTCTGAATGGCTCAGTTACTCACCCTGAATCGCTCTGCTGTCTGCGGGGGAAGGCAGGCTCGGCTCACATTTCTGGCTTTCATTTTCTTCCATTGTCCCTGCCGGCCGCCCAGGCTCTTCTGTCTGTCTTTGGAAACTTCAGAACACAGTTCTGAAAGCTCCCAGAAAGCGCCTGGAAGGGGCCAGGGGGAGTAGAGGTGGGGAGGAGGGGATGGGAAGGGAGGAGTGGGGAGGAGGGGACCCTGTAAACCCCACCCCGAACTATTCAACCACTCCGGGGCAAAGTCTCCCTTGCTGGAGAAAACTGCATTCCTAAGCTGGGGCCTTGCTCGTCCCAGTCCCGCCGTCCTTCTGTCCCTCGGTCTGTCCGCCCACCCACCGATCGGCCCTAGAGGTGGCGGCTGTCCCTGCGCCCCGGCCGTCCTCCGCGCACGGCTTGGCGCGCGCTCGCTGCGAGGCCCCAACAGGTGACAGGCCCGTCCTAGCCGGGACCCGGCCGGCCTGCTTCCCTCCCCGGTTACCGCATTTTCCTCCCTGGGAACCCAGCAAGGAAGGAAAACACTTCACACATGATTAGGGACAGGAACTTTTGCAGCAAGCCAGGGCCCTGCCCTCTTTCATTTCAGAAGCAGAAAAGAGCCGCCCATCTACCTATTCAGAAGAGCACGCTGCAGAACCTTCAAGTTAAGAGAAATTCCTTTTTAAATGTTGTTGTGTTTTGTTTTTAAAGAACAACAGCAAAAATCTTCTGAATGGTGTCAAATAAAAACTCCCCCTACCTCCTCCCCCTTCACTAACTTTTTAGGGACCCCTGACATCTAAGAAGAGGTTTTACGATTTCCACACAGTGGGTTTCAGTCCCTTTGCTTGGATTTCTTTTTAAGTTTTCACTAACTCTCCTTTATTTTCTGACTCCTCCCCTCCCCCACTCTACCTCCCATCTTGAACACACACACACACACACACACACACACCCCTAGTAACTTCAACGTTCTGAATCTCTCCAGTTAATTACTTTAAAACCTCTGAAAAGCAATTAAAATGCATTTTTTTCCTTCTGGATAGGCAGACTTAACATCTAACATATTTACTCTCCTTTTAAACCACCTACAAATATTTATTTTGTTCTTTACCCAGTCCTTGAAAAACTGGCAAATTTCCCAGAAAGTGAAAAATAGGAGGCACAATGTTCACAGAAAAGGATGGGAAAATAATCTAGGCAACTTTGGCCCTGTGGTTTCAGAGATCTCAATGGAAGTCACTGGTAGGAAGAGTGTAGTGTTCTAATACTGAGAGCCCGCATCATCTGAGGGAAGCAGCAGCCTCTTGGCCATACCCTGACCCAATTTCAGGCCCATCCAGGCCAAGTTTTACCTTGATTTAGATCAGGAATGTGTACAGAACAATAGCAGCCCTGTGTGCCAGAGTTTGACCTTGAGTCACCTGTATGTTTTGGCAATAACTAGGGGACATATTTTGGCCACTTCGGACATAAAAATGCGGAAGTCTATGAAGGACAAAGCCGAGACTCATCGGGAAGGAGAGGAGGCACAGGAGTGGTGATATGCAGAAAGGGCTCCTTGACTCCTCACCTGATTTTTCTTGAAATCCAAGAGGATATAGTGAACTTTACTTCCAGAAAACTAAAGCCAAGGCTTAGCAACACAAATACACATAATTGGGTTTACCAGGCAGAATACTTAAGGTCTCTATGACTTTGGGACACAACAACCTGGTAATTTTGCTGAAAAGAGGAACTGATCTTACACAGGTTCTAGGCTGGTGCCCTGTGGCAAACACCCCATGACTCATTATTTCCTTAGATACAAAATGTTCCTGAAGAAAGACTCTTCTGTGTTCAGGATCTGGGATCCAGATCATCTTGATTTTTAGATAGCTGTTGGCCGTTTGTCTTCAGGTTGTTAATGCATATTGATGGCGTAGGAGCACTGCAATGTCAGTCAAAAGCCTTCTTGTTTTTGTATGGGAAGAGCTCCCTCTTATCAGTCCCACCCCTGACACTTGACACAGTACAGGAGCTAACCCCGCAGATGCTGAAGGAAGTATATTTAGTGGCCCGGAGGAGCCACTAGCATCCACCACAGCAGCCCTGTACAAAGCAGTCTTCCTGGCTACCGATCCAGACAGCAAAGATCCATTTGTTAATCCAGACAGTGCTATCTGCTGATCCCCAGACTGAGGAAAATGGGAGGAGTTCCAATCATATAACAGTACTCATGCTGGTAGATTTCCTCAGCTATCTATGTGCCCATGCTTCTCCAGGTGGATAGTCCACAAAGCAAGGCTCTTTAATAATGATATATTGAGAAAGATAATTAACATAGATCATCAAGGATCATAATAACACATGTATTTATATCAAGGAACATGAAATCCCCTCCCTTCCTTCTCTCTCAGTTTCTCTCTCATTGGGTATAGGCGTGAACTCAGAGCCTGGGTGCTGTCCTTGAGTTCTTTGTGCTCAAGCACTTGAGCCACGTGCTAGTTCCAATTTTTTGAGTGGTTAATTGGGGATAAGAGTCTCACCAGGACTTTTCTGCCCAGACTGGCTTGGAAAGGCAATCCTCAGATTTCAGCCTCTGGAGCAGCCAAGATTATAGGCAGGAGGCAATGTCAGCTTTATGGTACGAGGGTTTGAACTCAAGGTCTCCTTCTGACACTCCACCACTTGAGCCAAGTTCCCAGCCCTTTTCTGCAATGGTTACTTTGCTTTTTTCTCAGGCTCACTTCTAGACTGTAACCCACCGATTTTAAGCTTCTCATCTTAGTTGGGATGATGGGGCTGTAACACACAACCAGCCTCAAAACATACTCTCTCTCAAACTTTCTGGTCATCCTATAGGGAAAAGATTTGCTGTATATGTTTTGGGATTTTTATTATTGTTCCTTCAGAACAGGAACAGAATACACTTGAAAGGTTCCTTATTTATGGTACCCATTGTACAATGAAGTTCCCTAAAGCACAAATCCTGCTGAGAAGTTTCCTCTGATCGTTTCTTTGGGCAATAGCCAGCTGTATTCTTAAATCTACCTATACTGGACACCTCAGAACTTCATGAAAATGACTATTGTTAGTGCTGCTTTTGGGAAGATACTCTTCCTTCCAGAAGAAACACTCTTTGTATGAACAGTTCACTGTGCTTTTTCATTGGATTTCCATCTTTAAATATCTTTATCACAATCGAATCTCTCTAGTGTCATCTTTTGAGGTGTCCTGGGAAAGAGGAAAGGACTTGAATTGCGATTTTCCTTCCATCATATGAAGAGAGCTATAATAACGTCAGGGGGCTAGATTTTCAACTACAAAGGGCAAAGGTGAAAGGTTCCCTCCCTCCACTAACAGCTCCACAGAATGTGTTTCATGGCTTAAAGTGAACACATTCATACCTCACATGCACCACAAACATAAACACACACACACACACACACACACACACAGAGTTATTAAAAAGAAATGACAATGAAGTAGTAAGATAAGAGAATACTGTAAAGGTAATTTTTCAGTTGTAGCTAGTGTATTCCAAAACTAAACCGATAGTGGGCTTTCCTGTTGAGTAGTATTGGTGTTTGAATCAGAGCCTTAAGGCTTGCTAAGCAGGGACTCTGCCACAAAGCCAAATGTCCAGTCCATATGGCTAATTTGAATAACGTAACTTCATGAGTTTACTTCAGTAGAAATCATGTCAACATCCTTTATGTTTTTGAAGGAGAAAACATGGCTACAACCAAGACTGAGTGGAATTAACCAGATATGTGTTGAGTTTTTTTTTTTTTTTTATATCCGGTGATGAGAAAGATAACTTAAAATAACTTGACATCAGGACACAAAAGAAATAATGAATGCTTGCTGAAGTCCTTAAACATACTTCTGAAAAGCACTGATAACTGAGAACAGCAGAAAATAAGTCAAGAAAAATGTCTAAGAAGAGTCTGGTGTGGGATGTATATTACACATCAAGGTTCCAAGAGACAGGCTGCTATGTCCTTGTGTAATTCAGAAAGAAAGGATGCTTAACAGCTGGGGAAACCTTTGTTTTATGGCTTCTCTGCCACATGGAGATGTAGGCTCTCTTACCCTAGTTTATTTTTTTGTTTGTTTTTGTTCCCCCCCCCCCCGTGGTTTTTGTTTTTGTTTTTTTTTTGTCGGTTATGCGGCTTGAAGTCTGGGTCTGAGTGCTGTCCCTGAGCTCTTCAGCTCAAGGCTACCACCCTACCCCTTGAGCCATAGCCCCACTTCCCATTTTCTAGTGATTAATTGGAGATAAGAGTCTCATGTTCTTTAGTGCCAGGGCTAGCTTTGAACTGCAATCCTCGGATCTCAGCCTCCTGTGTAGCTAGGATTACAGGTGTGAGCCACCAGCACCTGGCTACTCTCACCCTAGTTTTGACAAAATGTCAGGTTGCTGAGACAATCTTAGACTTAAATACAAATCACTGGGAAAAGGACATAGAATACTGTATGATCCTCAGCTTTCCAAAAATCAAATAAGTATAGTAAGGTTGTTTGGAGTTTCTCAGTAATGATCCTAGAAGAGAACATTTATGTGTATGTGTATGTGTATGTGTATGTGTGTGTGTGTATGTGTATGTGTATGTGTATGTGTATGATGATAGTGAGGTTTGATCTCAGAACTCCACACTTTTACTTAGCTTTTACTCACAAAAGGCTGGTACTCTTCCACTTAAGCCAAAACTCTACTTTCAAAAAGCTTTTTGCTGGTTACTTGTAGATAAGTGTCTCATAGTCTTTCTGTTCAGACTGCTTCAATTCTCAGATCTCAGCCTCCTGAATAGTTAGGATTACAGGCCTGAGCCAATGATGCCTGTCCCAAGAAGATAATTTTATGTCTGATTAAAGCATGTATAATTAATCCATCAACTCTCACCGCTCTGGACTGAGCAATCCTGTGTTCCCTAATTGAAGTATTCATTTTCACTCATCTTATCTGGAGGGAGAAAACCAGGTAACTACTTTTATCTCCATTGCTCTCTGCAGACAGGAGAAGCCACTTCTACATGATATCCTTAAAACTCTGGGTGCTAAAGGAGGTGTCCAAGAGCTCTGCCCCCAAATTCAGGTCTGTCTGGTTGCCTAGGCACTGTCCTGACCCTCCCCACAATTTCCTCCTATAATCATATAAAATAAAACTGTACCTAGATACAATGTGGTAATAGTTAAAGGGTATATGCTTTCTGTTCAAGAATCCATTGATGTTTGTTTCTAACAGGGCTCTTTTATCTATCCTTAGTTGGGAGACAGAGCTGTGTACAATTGCCATCTGGGCTGCACATCTAAAATCTGGGCCACAGTCCTGCTATGTGGTCACTGCAAACCAATCTGCATGCCAGGTGGCAACTTTTTTGTGTGTGATTGTGCGTGTGTGTGTGTGTGTGTGTGTGTGTGTGTGTTAGTAATGGAGAACACTTAGAACTTGGGCACTGTTCCTTAGCTTTTATGCTCAAGCCTGGTGCTACCACCTAAGTCACAGATCTACTTTTAGATTTTGGTGGCTAACTGAAGATAGCCTCCTAGGGTGGCTTTGAACCTCTGTTCCTCAGATCTTAGTTTCCTGAGTAACTAAGGTTACAGGCATGAGCCACCAGTGCCCAGTTTAGGTGGTAGTTTTTAAATGGAACTTGCAGTGTGTAGATTGCTCATCCCTGGAATCCCCAAATAGGCCAAACCATGACGTGTTCTAGACTTCCTGGATGTTTGAGGCAACCTCTGTTAGAACTTTTCCAAATACAAATACCCCATTAGCTTCATTGCCTTTCTCATGACACCCTTATCTGCCCTTTCAACAGAGAGGGTCTGGTGGTAAGGGACCCGCCTAAGGCCAAAGTGGTAGTGAATTGGGGAGAAGGCCAAGGGGAATTACTAGAACCTGGTAGATACCTGCATAAGAGCAGCACCTCCAGGCCAAGAAGACTACTGGATGAAGGGGTGAGAAACAGGATTAGAGTAGGCTGAGACCTTGGAGGTCCCTATAACACAGCAGCAAGAGGCCAAGGAAGTGCCAGGGGTCCTTGTGGTTCAGGGAGATGTCCTTTCTGACTCCCCCAGACCTCTGCTTTCCTCTGCCCACCCAACTACCTCTGTAATTCCCACTTCCTCACTTTCCCTATTTGGGTAGTAGAAATATGTAGGTCTGTATAAGCTTCTCCATCAAGAAAGAGACTGAAACACACTAGATGTGTCCAGAATGGATATAGTTTAGGTTTGGTCTCCACACCTCCTTTTCTGCGCATCTCGGCTTCATAAGATTCACAATCCTTTTTGTTTCTAGGGTGCTGAAGCGGGAACCCAGTGTTTTGCTTCTGTTAGCATTGAGCTGTATCCCCACGCCAATATCTACCAATTTTGAGAGACAGACAAAACAGTGGGGAAAAAAGTGACAAGCACTAGCTAGCCCTTTCATTTCTCTTCCAAGAACAAAGGTCAGAGTAGTCACACCCACAGGCAGGGGGTCACCCAGCATCCAGAGCCACCTATCCGAGGCCTCCGGACACTCAGAAAGCTAGGTTCTTAGGAGGGTAGGATGCAGAGGCTTCTGGTGTTTGAGAGTTTCTAGGAGAGCTGGAGGCACTCTAAGCCAAGGGCACTGGGAAAGGTAAGGTGTTTGAGGGTTTCAGAGTGCCCACTTGGAGCTCAGAGATCAGAATGATCAGGGAACTGGGATACTCAGGTTTTTTTTTTTTTTTTTTTTTTTTTTCCCCAGTCCTGGGATTGGCTCAGGGCTTGAGCACTGTCCTTGGACTTTCTCAAGGCTAGCACTCTACCACTTGAGCCTCAGCACCACTTCTAGCTTTTTGCTATGTATGTGAAGTACTGCAGAATTGAACCCAGGTCTTCGTGCATGCTAGGCAAGCACTCTACCTCTAGGCCAAACTCCCCGCCCCCATGGTACTCAGTTTTTTCAAGGTCCAGCCACACATTCATTTTTCTTTTCTTCTTTTTCCTTCCCCTCCCCACTCTCTCTACATGTGTGAATGTGTACCAGTACTGGGGCTTGAACTTAAGGCTTGAGCTCTTGCGTGGCTTTTTCCACTCAAGCCTGACATTCTATCACTTGGGCCATAGCTCCCATTTTCATTTTTTTTGCTGGTTAATTGGAAATAAAAGTCATATAGACTTGGCTGCCTGGGTTGTCTCTGGGCCACATTCCTCAGATCTCAGTGGCAATCAGCTTGGCTTCCAGGCATAAGCCACCAGCCTGTTCTGCCTAAAGTCTCACAGAAGTGCTGAAACCAGCCACATGCTTCAGAAATTCAGCACATTTGTAGTGATTTTAGTTTCTGTTCTGCATTTCGGTTTATAAAATGGCAAAGATGTAGGCCAATGGGGATGCTCATTAAAGTCAGTTTTAATAATGGACTTATTTTGAGAGCCAAGTTTGGACTGCGGAAACAGAGGGGTGGGAGACATGGGAGAAGTTACAAACTATGCAAGAATTTACAAACTTGAATCTACAAACCATTCTCTGGCTCCAGAACCCTGACCTTAAACCAAGGTGAATTTTGTGTTGTTCCCTACATGTTGCTTGAGTTCAAAAGTTTTCATTTTCTAGATTTTAGTTTTTCTTTTGCAACATCTGCTTTTGCAAACTTAGCAGTCTCTCAATTGGACATGATTTAGTGGAATAAAATATTTAATTACAGATTGAGCTAGGGTTTCCATAATGAAAGGATAAATTAGTTAGGACTCAGGGCCCCTGGACAGCATTTTGGCCTAGCAAGTAGAAACCAGATGCAAAAGAGACATTGTTTGCTTATGTCCCTCCCTAGCCCCTTTTAGCTTCCTTAATACTCCTCCCCCCTCACCCCGCCCCATGACCCTCAGAAGAGGATTTGGAGGAGGGATCTGATTAGGAATGAACAACCAAAACATCTAGTTGAAACATCTAGTTCACTTCCAAAACCTTTAATTAGTTGAAACAGGGTCAACTAATTAAAGCACATTCCAGGATAGAAGAACCCCTAGACCCAGAATCACATGGATGTACAAGGGAGGACAGACAGAGTAGTAGCAATGACCTTTTAGCAAGATACTTGAATAAAGTTTTCCATGTTCTACCCCTATTGGCACCCTCCATAGACTAAGGGAGTGGCAACACCAGCAGGCAGTATCAGCCCCGAGCTGTAACACTAAGTCAATGTTACCTATAGCATCTCTGTCCACTGCAGAGCCACAAAGGCTGTGTGGTCTCTGCCCACCAGAGGCCATAGCAGGAAAAATTCAATATCAATAACACTGCATTAAAGCCTCATTTACATAACATGATTCAATTCTTAAAAATGCAAAGGATGAAATGACCAAAAACCCTAAACTTTTTCAACCTGCCCCCTATGGCACACACATCTTCACCTCCCAGCATGCACTGGACTTCCACATATGATAAACTAGGAAGGTGGACCAGAGCACCACTGATGGTGCTGGAGCTTGCTGAGCTCCCAGTCCTCTTCAGAGCAAGGTGATTGGCTGCTCCCTTGAGTCAGCCTCCAAGCTTTTCCTGGTCCAGGCAGCAGGGGTCAGTGTAGATGGCCAAGGAAGGAGAGAGAGAAGGCTCCTGGTTTAGAGAGGAGACTTTAGACCCAGCCAGCTCTTTTCCTTTCTGTCTTACAGAATTTAGATATGAAATATATGGACTACTAACAACAAGTGCTGGATGGGTTATGTCCAAAAGGGAACACTACTGCATTGCTGGTGGTAGTGTAAACTTGTTCAACCACTGTGGAAAGCAGTATGGAGGTTCCTCAAATGACTAAACACAGGGGCTGGGAGTTTGGCCTAGTGATAGAGGGCTTGACTAGCATGCACTAAGTCCTGGGTTCAATTCTTCGGTACCACATACCCAGAAAAAAACAGAAGTGGTGCTGAGCTCAAGTGAATGCTAACTTTGAGCTAAAGAGCTCAGGAACAACACTCAGAGTTCAAGCCCTACTACCACCACCACCAACAAAAAAGACTAAACAAGAACTCCCCTATGACCCAGCAATCCCACTTCTGGGCATATACCCAAATGACCACAAACAAGGCCATACTAAAGTTGCTAGCACAACCGTGTTTATTGCTGCATTATTTACCATTAACTAAGATATGGAACCAACTCAGTGCCCCTCAGTAGATGAATGGAAGAAGAAAATGTAGTATATATACACAATGAACTTCTATGCTTCCATCAGAAAGAATGACACTGCTCCATTCACCAGGAAATGGAAGGGGAACAACAAAATGTGAGACACAGGACAAAGGGCAAACCACAACACAATATTTTGGAAATGAACTTTACAACTGGGAGGGGGACTTGGGGGGAGAGAAAATGGAGAAAAACCAGGGAGGGGATAACAATGTTCAAGAAGAAATGTACCTATTACCTTATGTATGTAACAGAAATCCCTCTGTACACCATCTTGACAATAAAATTAAAAATTAAGCAAAATAAACTTAGAACTTTTTTTTTAAAAGAAATATATAGGAATGGAAGAGTAAGGCTGCCCAATGTCCCTACTTTGCCTAGGATTTTGGGTGGTCCCAAGATGTGGTGTAAAGACAAGAAAGTGCCAGGGGCCATGAGTTTGGCATAGTGATAGAGTGCTTGCCTAGCATGCACAAAGACCCAGGTTCAATTCCTCAGTACCACATACATAGAAAAATGCCAGAAGTGGTTCTGTGGCTTAAGTGGTAGAGTTCTAGCCTTGAGAAAACCCAAGGACAGTGCTCAGGCCTTCAGTTCAAGCCCAGGACTGGCCAAAAAAAAAAAAAAAAAAAGGTCAAGGAAGCTCCAGGAAGGTGATTAAGGCAGGATGGAAGGTTGGAGTGGGGGGGGATACCCAAGAGAGGGTATCAATCAGTTTATGTAGCTTCCCTTCACTTGTACACCCAAAGGCCTCTTAAAGGCTCCACCACCTCACATCACCATCACATAGATCAAAGCCTCAATATGTGTTTGGATGGGGACAAACTACATACCAACCACTGGGCCTTCATTTATTACCCAGCACTAACTTGCCAGTGGTGGTACGGAGGATGTTAACTTGGGTGAGGACCCGTAAATGTGTGGCTATTACATCACATGGTCTGATATGTATTCTTGTGTGAATCTCTATCAGGAATAAAATTAGCTTCGCTATCTTTGAATCTTCAGCTCAAACCACAGCCTTGGGCACTTAGCCAAGCTGAGTAAATGATTTTTGTCTAATGGAATCACTGAAATTATAATGGAACTGTGAAGACTAAGAAAATACATTCACTTCATTAGAGAAAAGCAAAGTTCTTTTGGGGAGGTCAATGCCAATAAAGAACATGGACTAAAGAGCAACCACATAGACCAATCACAGGAAAGATTTGGGAGAGAGGGCAGGATTTCAAACAATGACTGGGAGTTCACTTGGAAAACAGTGTAAGTCCAGGCTCTGTTTCCCCCTACCCTGAGTGCAACAATCAGTGTGGTGAAAGAACCTCAAAGTGGGGTGTTATCTTAGGGAGAGGCAGGGATGATGAGAGCCAAGCAACAGCAGAAAGTAAAGAAACATTTTTGCAAACTGAATAATGTAGACAAGCACAAGCCTGATAAATTAGGCAAGGGCCAATGCAGGAGGTCTGAATTTATCTCAGTTAAGAATTTAAATAAATCAAGGAGGAATGAGTGAACCAATTTGAAACTTTGATTCTTTCTCCCCTCTCCCTTTGGCATTGCTGAGACCGAATCCCAGAACTCCAATGGTGAATTTCTTCACCAGCCCTGACACTGTACCTATAAGAGCAAATATCTTTGTGCTGAGAGATGAAGATGAACGGCAAGGAAATATATGAAGAGCCATGATAAATGTTCAACCGTGTGTCTGGGAGGCATGGATGAAGTTCCTCAGTGACTCCCGTTTTTCATATTCTCTTCCTTCCTTCCCTTCCTTCCTTCCCTCCTTCCTTCCTTCCTTCCTTCCTTTCTTTCTTTCTTCTTTTCTTTCTTTCTTTCCTTCTTTCTCTCTCTCTCCTTCCTTCCTTCTCTTTCTTTCCTCCCTTCCTTCTCCTTCTTTTTATTTAATTCATTTATTTATTTTAGTTTCTCCAGTACTAGGGCTTGAACTCAGGCTGTTATGCTGTTCTTCAGGCTCAGTGTGAGTCCTCTACCACCTGAGGCACAGCCCTACTTCTGGCTTTGTGGTGGTTGGCTCGAGATCAGAATCTCAGGGGTTTTTGTGCCTGAGCCAGCTTCCAACTGAGCTCCTCAGATGTCAGCCTCCTGCGTAGCAGGGATTACAAGTGTGAGCCACCAGTGCCCATCATTATTTTCCCCATACTTGCAAAAGCAAGTGTCCAACCACCAGCCCACTATATTTTCTTACGTGAGAGCCTATCCATTAAATGCAAGCTGAAGTCTTTGGGTCACAGAAACAATGTTGACTGTCTAACTGGCAACTGTGCTTATCCACCACGAGTGAAAATATCAGAAACAACCATGTGGCCAACAATAGTTAGCACTGGTTCGCAATGTGCTGTTTCATTCAGGCTCCTGGCATACCCAGGAGCATCTCTGTGCTTGCTCTGAGCCCTGCAAGCAGGCAAGCCAAGCTCCTTGACCATTCTGAGCTTCTCTGATCTATAAAATGAATGCTAAACCCTGACATCCTCTCAAGTCACATATGATTTGAATTATCCTCCTATGGCCCTTCCACAGAACTCAAGTTCCTTTCAGCAAGAACACATGCCCAGGCCTCTTCCCTCCCTATGCCAGCTGCATAGAAGGGAAAAGAAGACATTTATATTTTATTCTCTCAATGCTGCGTCCACACATAAGGCAACAGCTGGGGTCCTTGCATGGATCTTTGCCCACACTGCACATGAAGAAGAGTTGTTGGTTTTATTTACTATGTGCTATGTGTGTTTGTACAAGAATGCCAGTGGCACATGTCTGTAATCTTAGCTACTTAGGAGGCCAAGATCTGAAGATCATGGTTCAAGGCCAGCTCTAGCCGGAAAGTCCATATTCTTAGCTCTAATTAAGCCGTAAAAAGTCAGAAGTGACGTTCTGACTCAAGTGACAGAGTGCCAGCTTTGAGTGAGAAAAACTATAGGACAGCAGCCAAGGCCTGAGTTCAAACCCCAGTACTGATACCAAAGGAAAAAAACAGTCACATGTTAAGATCAGGTTCTGTCCAATGTTGGATGCATGCCTGCTTCAGTTTTCTTACCTATACAGTGGAAGTAGTAACCGTTAATTTTCCACAGGATTGTTGGAGGAACTAAAAGAGAATCGACAATGCCTGGTGCATTTTAAGTACCACATGAAATCATGAAGTGAATCATCAGAACACTGTGCTGTGATTATCCCAATGTGGGTCAAGATTCCTAAGAGAGCCAGACACGTGATCAGACTGTGGGGTGGGGGTCAAAGTGATAGTGACATTATTAGGCAAAAGAGCCAGATCCCTTGGGATTCAGAGCTCTCTCTTACACAGTGATATGGACAGCTACTCCTGTTCTACTTCACAGGGAATTCGTTCTGGCACATTTTTTCGATGCCTGTGGTGTTCTGAATGAAAACAAAAATGGAGTGACCTTGGTAATTTGAACATAATAGAAATATCAAGAATAGATCTGGCAAGTCCTGCCCAGTTAAATTACACTTGCCAGTGTGGTTGTATGGAAGAATGATAAGAAGGATTATGGCTCACTATGAAGACATTGCTACCTAGAACTTTTACTGGTCCTCTTGTGCCTAGTCATGTGTTTAGTTTGTCTTGGGTACCAATTCTAGGCCTCTGTACCCTCTCGTTCAACTTCCAATCAGAGAGGAATGTCAGGTGTCCTTCCCTGTACATGCTGCCTGTGTCTTGCATGTAACATGTGCTTTTTTTGTTGGTATTTTTTTGTTTGGTTGCTTTTTGTTGTTGTTCCAGTCCTGGAGCTTGAACTCAGGGCCTGGGCACTGTCCTTGAGCTTTTATGCTCAAGGCTAGTGCTGTGCCACAGCTCTACAGACTTTCCTGCCTGGGCTGGCTTTGAAATGAGATGCTTAGATCACAACTTCCTGAGTACCTAGAATCATAGGTGTGGCCACCAGTGCCCTATGTACAGTATGTTCTCTAGAAATGTTCACTGGATAAATGAATGAAAACACAGGTGAAACCCATGTACAGACTTAATTCCCAGGTCCCAACTAGATTCTCCCTTCTGAGCCATGGACCCCATGAAATAGCAGGAGGTTGCTGGGGGATCATGCAGCATGATGGCTTCAGCTTGGTATCTGCACCTCACAGCCTAGCTTTTGGGTTCCAGACCTTCCTGGACCTGCTCCTCAGCCACTTCACACCTACAGAGTTAGAGCAATGTCAAAGGGTATGAAAGATTTCAATAGGTATTCAAGTCCCAATGTAGGCATTCGGCCACTAGAGGGCAACAGAGTCTAAAGTCTACTCTGACAATCAGCGCTGCCCTCCCTGGGTATAATATTACTCTTAGTTCAGGATGACACAGTATTCTTTTTGTAATTAATTGTCTTTAATTCTTACAACAGCAGCCATCAGGAATCATGTCTAACTCCTGAGCAGTTTGAAATGTCCAGCTCTGGCAGTCCTTCGCTTCCCTTCTCTTCCTTCCTTTTCTTGTTTGAATTATAATTAGAAAACAAGACCAGACTTGAATCAGGAAAATTTTCCCAACCTGACCATTGCTGTGTGCTGCCCTCTGTGCTATCACTCAAATGCTGTGTGTTTTCATAGGCAGGCAGTGTGGCCAGATGCACTGAAGGTCTCCTTGTTGCCAAAGAGAACACAGGATATCCAGTTAAATTTGAATTTCAGAAAAACACCACATAACTTAAAAAATATGAAAGTATGGCCCAATGTGTGGGCAAGTCTACGTTTTTACTATTTAGTATCAAGCTTGCTCTTCTCTAAACGTGCCAGGCATAACTCCTCTATCTTAGCAAATATAACCCTCTAAGGCTGCAGTGTTTTCCCTCTACTCACTTTACTTAGTTCACTAGTCATTGTTCCAGATCTGGCCAGAGTGTTCCCTCCTTGTTTGCTCGCTGATACTCATGGAGGGATATGGGCCAGAATGTGTGGTAGCCTGGTTCTTCAGGGAAGCAGGCACTGGTATATGACAATGATCCCCAAGGAGACCATAAGGAAGGGGACAGAGGCAGAGTTCCTAGGATGAGAGATTATTTTAAATGTCTCTACATACTAGATCATAAACAAGACTAGAAATTTTGATTGCAAACCCTGAGACCATGCAGGTAGGGCCTAGATCTTGCTTATGAATTCCCTTTTGTGCCTTTTTGTACCCTGTACAATTACTAGCTTCTAGCAGAAATCCAATAGTTGTATAGTATTTAAACACTCAAACTATTCAGCTTATAGCCAGGGGTGTAGTTCAGTGGGAGAGTATGTACTTAGCAGTGTTTGATCCCCAGTACCCTCAAAAATAATAAAAATGATATATATATCATAAATGTGTATATATACATACCTATGCATGTACACACACACACACACACACATGCAGAAAGCACCCATTCCTTATAGAAACAAATGATAGATCTGGCTTTGAACTGTGATCCTCAGATCTCAGCCTCCCAAGGAGTTAGGATTACAGGTATGAGCGGTCAGTGCTTGGGCTGGAAATTGGTTTGACATTAGTTCTGATATTTTGGTATTAGTTTGTTATCTGTTTGGATCTCAATTGAAAAAGTCCATGTGTTAAAGGTTCAGTTGCCAGTCTGTGGCACTATAGAAAGTTTGGTGGAATCTTTAGGAAGTGGCATAGAGGAGGATAGTTAAATCATTGGGGTACAGCTTTGAAGGGAATAACAGGACTCCTGACCCATTTTTATCTCCTTCCTTCCTAGCTTCCACAAAATGAGCAGCTCTGTTCTACCACACATACCCAGCCCATGATATTCTGTCTCACCACAGTCTCTGAAACAATGGGACTGACCAGAGATTAAAACCTCAGAAACTGAGCCAAAATAAATCTCTCCTCCATGGAAGCTGATTTTTCTCAGGTAGTTTGTCATAGTGATAGCTGACTCATACAAAGCCTTAACACTAAACTGTATTTTTCTCATTCTCCCAGTAACCATGTTAACAGTTCAGTCTCTTTCTAGTTTGTTGCTTTGTTTTACTCTTCATCTATGAAGAATTTAGGTAGAGAAAATGTAATTACATGGCCTGACACTGCCCGGGAGAGGAGAGAGAGGATGTTCTTAAACCACAGTTCAAACAGTCTGGATATACATCGTAGGAATTTGAGGTTCCCATGACTTCTTTTGTGGTTCAATCCCACCCCCACTTCCAAGTTATTTAAAATAATTACTTTTAGTGATGAGGACTGAACCCAGACTTTACACATACCATCAAGCCATAACTCGGTCCCAAGTTTTTGTGTGCTTCTATGTATAGGTACTGGGGATTGTACTCAGGGCAGGGGTGTTGTCCCATAGTTTGCTTTATGCTCAAAGTTGGTGCCACTTGAGCCACAGCTCCATCTTTGGCTTATCGGTGGTTACTGGAGATAAGAGCCTCACACCCTTTCCAGTTCGGACTGGTTTCAAACTGTAATCCTCAGGTCTCAGCCTCCTGAGTAGCTAGGATTATAGGCATGAGCCATCAGTGCTTGGTTCTAAGTTGTTTTTACTTTCAACAAACATGGACATAACTATGCTATATGAGTGATTCAAAACAAAAACCTCAAGTATAAAACAAAGCTAAAGAAGGAAAACACTTAAACTTCCGACTTTTGGATGCTTGAGAACTGATTCCTGCCCTTACAAGTCAAATGTTAGCATGTGAAGAGTTTTCTCATCTCGGGCTGACACAGATAGAGTTGTCTGGGCGAGTGCCTGGTGCTTTGTCTAGCAAAGCACTTATTTCCTTGGGGAAAAGCAAGTGAAGCTATCTGTCTTGCTCAGGTTAGATGACAACAATTGAGAGCACTCTCCCAGGTAGATAAAGGGAGACAAGTATTATCTGGTCTGACCACAGAGAGGAGTAAGAAAAAATAGGGAATGTGGTATTTAGAACTCAGCAGGACAGATGGCCAGAGATATTACAGTTCAGAGCTATTGTCTGCACAGGACTCAGAAATGGGGATCATATGCAGAACACTTGCCAAGTGATTATTTAAATCATGCCTACTCTAACATCCTATTTCAGACATCTATTTCTTCATAGCATGTTGATATAAATCTGCAAGACTCTTGGAAAAGCCAGACATAGCAGATTGCTGGAGATGAGTGAAGAGTGACCTGAGGTGGTTCAGAAACCTTCGATTTTTAGCCATTATCCACTATAGCTGCTCCAGGTCTTATGTGCACTCTCCTCTTCACCAATTTCCTCCCTCTACCCACAGCTCAGCCACTAAAAATGTCATGCCTGGTCACACACACAGAATGAGCTCTGAGTCTTGTGCTTTTCTCCAGTTGCCTTTTGCTCAGGTTAGAAGGCCCTTCCTGGTCCCATGCCATCTGTCACAATTATGTTTCTCTGGCACACTTGGGCCAGGAACAAGGGATATGAAGCTCTTAATCTTCTGGGGATGGTACTAGAAAATCAAGTCAGTTTGACTGTTTTTTATCAAGATCAATATAGGTGTCCCCAGCTGGGTGTGGGTAGCTTATACCTGTAATCCTAACTACTCAGGAGGTGGAGATCAGAGGATCATGGTTTAAGCCCAGCCCAGATACAAATCTGACTCTTATCTCTAATAAACCACCAAAAATACAGAAGTAGAAATGTGTCTCAAATGATAGAGTATTAAGCCTTAAGCAGACAAAGTTAAGGAACAGTGTTCAGGCTCTGAGTTCAAGGTCAAGAACTGGAACAAAAAACACCTCACTACCAAAGAC
Organism: Megascapheus bottae; assembly: GCF_031878675.1. Classification (NCBI taxonomy): domain Eukaryota; kingdom Metazoa; phylum Chordata; class Mammalia; order Rodentia; family Geomyidae; genus Megascapheus; species Megascapheus bottae. The sequence goes on along the minus strand of NC_143534.1, from coordinate 16,589,632 downwards.
AGACCTACCTATGACATGTGAGAAGTGCTCAAGGTCTGAGAAGGCCTCAAGAGCATAATATGACAGAACCAAATCCCTGTTATTCTTCTCTTGAAATCATCTGTTCACCAGAGTACTTATTGGGTGTGGATTATGCATTGTCTTCTTATAGAGCATCTCCATATGGTAGCTAATTGGAGAGTTTTGTCGGGCATTTCCTGGAGTAGATCCCAAGAAATCGGAAGGTGTTAAGAAAATAACTGGTCAGCAGCCTGTCTACCCCTCGATGTGATATCCTCAACGGCTTCTTCTAATTCTGGAGTTCCTGGGCATCTCTGGGCTCTCCCACGACATATGGGGAAATCTATGGGTAGGAGAAACTTTTGGACTCCCTATGCTCATCACTTAGGGCAGTCCTGTCCTGGGAAAGCCCCGCAGCTAACTCCTACAGCTTAAAGGAGTTCAGAGCCACTTAACATTCCTTCAACCCAGGTCCCAGGGTCTGCTCTCGGCGTATATAAGACTATTCAGGGAAGTTCTTGCATTGCAAGTCAGGATGACAAATTGCCAGAGCATGGAATCTGTAAGCAAAATATGTCTTGGTTTGCTATTTTACTACTGGGTATTAGAGGGCTCAGAAGATAACACCCTAAAAATATAGCATTCTAGAAGTTCGTCCCTGATCTGCCACAATTTTCTGTGAAAGGATCTCACAAAGAGATATTCTGATTCATTTTTCCTGAAAATAGGTCAAAGACCCTCATGTGACAATTGTTCTGTCATAGCCACAGAGGAAAGGAAGCTAGACAGAAAGGCCAAGGGTAATCTGAACAAACAGGCATGATGGATCTTGTAGTTTGTTTCATTCAATCAGACCCTTTCTGTCTAATTGCACTTCTGCATGAGGTTCATGCTCTAAAATTTAAGGAGAATACAGTTTCCCTGGGTCTTTGGGTCTTCATTGCATGTTAAATAAATTTGTAATGCTTTTTCTCTAGTTGGCTATCTTTTGTTATGGAATGTTACCCATGACCATAGTATAGATGAAGAAAAGCTACTTTTCCTCTACTACAGAGCTAAGAGGTTGTTGTTTTTTTGAGGGCCAGTACTGGAGTCTAAACTCAGAGCCTCGTGCTTGTTATTGGCTTTCTTACTCAAGGCTGGTGTTCTACCACTTAAACCATGTCTCTGCTTTCAACTTTTTGCTAATTAATTGGAAATAAGAGCCTCTTGAATTTTCCCAGGCTAGCTTTGAGCGTCAGTCCTCAGATTTCAGCTTCTGGAGCAGCTAGAATTACAGGGATGAGCCATTGGCATCTCACCTAAATTATTGGCTAAAGCTATTCCCTAGATCACATTTCAAAACTAACTTTTTTGTTTTGAGATAGGATATTGCTATGCAGCCTCATCTGGCCTCGAGCTCACAATCTTCTTGTCTACTGAATGCTGGTATTACAGGTGTGTGCCAGCACAATATCACAAAGAATTTTTGAACAAAATGATTTTGGCTAATGGCATGATCTTTAATTGTTCAACACAGCCACAATGCAATGAATACATACTTAGTGTCATACTATGCATGAGTATATACTTTTTGATCACCACATAGCAGATAGGGCAAATGAAGCTTTATCTGGTCAAACCACAGGCCAAGGAATTTGTCCAATGGCCTTATCACTAGGATCATGACCAGAAAATGCCAGTTTTGATAATGGCCTCCTGAAATCTATGTAGAAGTGCTCTGTATATACTTAGTCTGCTCTAGAAATGGATTTCAGGAAAGCTGCCTCCTCAGATTCATTCATGTATTGATGAAGTGTTGATATTAAGAGAAAGAAACCTTGCATCTGCAAGGCCAGATTTTTTATACCAAATGTTTACTTTGCATTGAGTACTGGAAGTCATCTAAGAGATAAGTATGAGAGAAGTTATATGAAAGATCTATGTCATTTTATATAGGGGATTTGAGCATGCATCTATGTACTATCGTATCCACGGGGAGTCTTAGATCTAGTCTTCTTTCTTTGTTTCTTTCTTTCTTTCTTTCTTTCTTTGTTTCTTCCTTCCTTCCTTCCTTCCTTCCTTCCTACTTCCTTCCTTCCTTCCTTTCTTTCTGCCTGTGCTGGTACTAGGGCTTGACCAGGGTACTGCCCCTCTCTTTTTCTGGGCAGGGCTAGTATTCTACCACTTGATCCAAAGCTCTACTTCCAATGTTTTGCTGGTTAATTGGACCTAAGAGTCTCATGGACTTTCCTGCCGTCCAGCTTCCTTTCCCACTGCCTTCCAATTGTGAAATGCAGATCTCAGCCTCTTGAGTGGCTAGAATTACAGCCATCAGCCACCAGTGCCTGACTTTATACTTAATTCTTTAAGTTAGATTTTTTTTTTGTTTTTGCCAGTCCTGGGTCTGAACTCAGGGCCTGAGCGCTGTCCTTGGGCTTTCTCAAGGCTAGAGCTCTACCACTGGAGCCACAGCACCATTTCCAGCTTTTTCTATGTATGTGAAACCAAGGAATTGAACCCAGGTCTTTGTGCATGCAAGGCAAGCACTCTACCACTAGGCCAAATTCCTGGCCCCGAAGTTAGAAATTCTTAATTACAAATTCTTAATTCTTCCATTTTTCTTTCAACACAAACACCAGTTCTTTTGTAGTTAGACTGTACCACAAATAAGATAAAATAAACAACAATCTATTGATTAAAATAAAGAAGAAAGGGCAGGTCTTTAATTATAGTGAATTCCACAAACGATTACTAAATGCCAAGTGTGTACCTGGTGTTGTGCCAGAGGTCAGAAACTGAAGAGGCAAATGAGGGCCCCTCTTTAATACATAGTTTATTTATGGCTGTGACTCTTATATGCTAAGCCTCTCCCATGGCATGCCATGTGAAATATTATTATTACAGCTTGCTCTTTGTGGCTTTAATTTTCTGCAAAGATTTAAGGTATGTGGGAAAATTCAGTTTCTTAATAGATAAGTTATTTGGAGAAATGAAACCAACACATTAAAAAAAACACAAACACTGTAAATTGAATTAAAACATTGTTCAGTTACCACCTACAATCCTAAGTGCTCAGGAGGCTGAGATCTTGAGGTTCTCAATTAAAGCCAGCCCAGGAAGAAAAGTTCATGAAACTCTTATCTCTAATATCAGAACAGACAAGCTGGCCTAAAGGAGTGGCTCAAGTGGCAGCAGTTAAACAAACAGAATGTGTTTGGGACTCTGAGTTCAAACCCATGTACTAGAAGAAAACAAACCAACAAACAATAAATCAACAACATATTGCCTAATTGGAGATACAGTATTTTGTTGGAAAGGAACTGTGTGTCTGAGGCTGCATCCTTGAGTTCCCAAGAGAGCTCGATCTCTTCTGTAGAGAGTTATGATGTTTTATAAATAGAAATGACTTGAAAGTACAGAATATATTAATTAGTAAGGGGAAACGAAGAAGGAGAGATCCATGATGGTTTTGAAAAACTGAACTCTGTGCTCTGAGAGAAGAAATAGAAGGCCCCTGAGTCAGAAAGAGAGAGAAATTACAAGAAGCTTAATTATTGTTAGCTTAGATGGCTGCAAAGATTGTGTGGGCAAATACAGAAAGAAAAGGACAAGAGAAAGTGCTTCGGGAGTTTATCACTTTGAGGCCAAGAAAGAAGACTCAGATCAGAGAAAATTCCATAGTCATTTAGATCTATAGTCAAGCTTTAAGAAATTGTTCATGAACTAAGGATGAGGGGTAGGATATCAGATCAAGGGACTGAACAGAGTCTCAGGCACAAAGATAAGATCATCCTAGAAAGGAGACAGCATTGGGAAAGGAAAAAAAAAGATGACACTGAATGTGTAGTCTGAGTGCAGTTGAAGAAATAGTAGAATGAATGAGGCAGAAGAGACAAAAAGTAATAATTAAAGACATAGATGACCCAGATTCTAAATAATAGTTGTCTAAGAGAAAAAGCAAGTAATAGGAAAAGATTAAATATCAAAAATAATTTAAAAGAATTACTGAACTAAAAGACTGTTTTGAAACAGTTCTAAAAAAGAGTACATCATGAGATTAAAAAGCCAACTATTGAAGATAATGGATAACAGTTACAAAGCATTTAGAGATGTAAAGTGAACTCAAGAATAATAAATTTGTGCTGAAGCTATAGCTCAGTAGTTGTAGAATAATTGCTTAGCATGCATCAGGCCCTGGGTTCAGTTCCAACACCACAAAAAACTTAGATGTAACAGACTTCCAAGTTTAAAGGCAAAGGGTTTTCAATTTTAAGCCCCCAGAAAAAGTTTCTTTGGGTCCTTTTGATATTAATATTAGAAGACAAAATGTCAATCCTCTAAGGAAGATTAAATAAGGTAGGGCAGGAGATTCAGGAGGTGGCTCAGGGACAGAGTGGTGCTTGGCATGTGCTGGTTTTGATTCTGAGAATGGAAAATGAACAAAGGAAAGATAAATCTAAAGCAAAGGCCTGTGGGTTAAAGGCTCAGTCCCTAGCTCCTGCTGTTGTTAGGAGCTGGTGGGACCTATGCCTAGTGCAAGGAAGTTAGGATGAGATTGCTGGCTTAAACCCCACAAACCTTCCCCGGTTTTAAAACTGATTGCCTCCAATATTTGTTACAGAGCTAAGAAGCTTCCACAGATGACTTCCTTTAAAATAAAAATGCAATGAAATCAGTTACAGTGAAGGAAGAATGTGAGGGCTTGCGAGGGACTGTTGGAGAAATATTTTGAAGGGGCAGTGATTATGCACTGACTAAATGAACAGCAGAGCTGAGCAGCATCTCTGTAATATGCCTGACTTCTGCGCAGGTCATGGGAATCACTCTACCTCAAGCGCTGGGAGTTTCTAGTGGCTTCACCAAGTCCTAAGTGAAAGGATAAAGGCTTCCATAACAAAGTCTGTTGGGGAGATATAGATTCTATGAGGTCAGCCTTTAGCATCACAGATAAATGGGACACAGAGACTTATCCTAGAGTGTCTTGTGTCATTTCAAGTCAAGACTGCACATCAATGTTTGAAGAAAAAAAAATCAATGACTCTGATCTTCTTGAAGGACACAAAACTCAGGGAAAAAGGACAAAAAAAGCGCAAGCAGTGGCACTCAGTGGACACTGATGAAAGTGAATTATAGAACTTGTGAGTGGAGATGGGAGGAAGGGTCTGGGAGAGAGTGAGGAAACAGGAGGCACTGTACAAAAGGAAACATACTCCTTACCTGACTCATGTCATTGTAATCCCTCCATATATCACCTCTATAATAACATTAAATTAATTTAAAATTTCAGCTTATGTATCTCTTTTTCCTTTTATATATATTTAGAAACATTATACATATTGATGTTACATCCTGCAAGTGATAATATGAGTTTTGTCCCTCTTCAAAGGACAGGGTACACTAGCGTGGCTGCAATGTCTTTTTTTCCTGTGTGCTGGTACTGAGGCTTGAACTCAGGGCCTGGGTTCTACTTTAACTTTTCCACTCATTGTTGGTTCATACATATAATTTTATGTATTCAGGAGGCTAAAGTCAGAAGATGGAGACTCTAGTTTCAATTAATAAGCAAAAAGCATGGCTCAAATGGTAGAGTGTGAGTAAAATGGGCAAAAACCAAGTAAAAGGGCAAGGCCCTGAATTTAATCCCTGGTCCCCAAACACACACACACACACACACACACACACACACACACACACAGACATTTCGAGGTAGAAGGGAATTATACATGATTCACACCATAAGGATTTATTCACCTATGGGACTGACGTTATGCTGAACCCCAACAGAATAACTGAGTAATAAATAGGATGGTTTTCAATTGCATCAGACCTCAGATAGGATAAAACAGGAAGAAGGCTTTCTCTCACTCTTTCTATGGCAGTTGTACCTGAATCTGCTTTTAGGAGCAGCTGCTATAACAGATGTTCAGTTTAGATGGTATCGCCTTTTTTTTTTTAACTTTTTGAAAAATCTTAATATACCTAGCAAAATCTTTTCTATGAAAAGATGTTTTTGAAAGCCCTGGACTTTTTCTAATGCAAATGATACCATTTGTAAAGCACTCTGAGGCTGTCACTGACATTGCCAAAGTACTTTCCAAGGGTGCAGTCCTCAATTAACTGTGGAGGACGGGTTCCCACAAAGCTAAACCCTGCTCTCAGCGCATGAAATTTTCAATGCACTGTCAGGTACCCCAGTGGCTCAGGCCTATAATCCTAGCTACTTTGGGGGCTGATATACGTCCAATAAACTCTTGTTTCCAATTACCCAGCCAAAAGCTGAGAAGTGGAGCAGTGGCTTAAGAGGTAGAACCTCAGCCTTGAGCAAAAAAGCTAAGAGACAGTACCCAAGCCCTAAGTTGAAGCCCCAAAACACATATATCCAAAACATATATACAATACCTACCTACCTACCTACCTACCTACCTACCTACCTACCTACCTACATACATACAAGAAATGTAGCGGAGTGCCAGGCGTGGTGGCTCATGCCTGTAATCCTAGCTACTCAGGAGGCTGAGATCTGAGGATCAAGGTTCAAAGCCAGCCCGGGCACAAAAGGACCTGAGAGGCTTATATCCAATTAACCTCTAGAAATGGGAAGTAGGGCTTGGCTGAAGGGTAGGGCAGTAGCCTTCAGCTGAAGAGCTCAGGGACAGCGTCCAGGCGGAGTTCAAGCCCCATGACCCGCAAAAAAAAAAAAAAAAAGGAAAAAAGAAGAAATATGTAGCTGAGAGACTTGGAGATACTCAAGTGTGCAGAAAGGAACTTCGAGAGACACAGTGGTTATCTTCAATCTCTTTGAAATTCTGTTATAAAGAATATGAAGTAGATTTATTCCGTGTTCTGTGGGGTGAGAAGTCTTGTCACTGAGCAGGCTCCATTCTGATTCAGTATAGGGAAGATACTTTCTCTAATTGGACTTGGTTTAAAAAAATTGGTTTCTTCCTAAAAATAGGGCGGGAGCTCCATGCTGCTCTGAATAACCAATTAGAGACTTAGCTGAGTGCTGTGTACTACTGCAGTACATGGAAATCAGCCAGAAACTTACTTTTATTTCTTATCACTCATGCCTTTCATGCAATTTTCAAAATGTAAAGAATAATGATTTGAGGAAATTATCTTTAAAAACACAGCAATTTAGACCCACTTAAAACAAAACAAAATAAAACAAATTATTTCTTTCTTCTCTTTCTGAAGCAGATAATGACGAGAGAGTGGGGGGAAGGAATTCCAAGGAGAATGAATTAGAAGAAAGATCTAGGGCTGAGGCAATAATTGACTAGCTCTGTTAAATGTAAGTGACTAGAATGTATTTTCATCAAAGCTTAAATCACCTTTTCAAGTACACTCCAAAAATTCCTTACTAGACATGTGATTTCACCAGCCACATGACAATTTTGGTACAAAATTAAGTGTTCTTGCTTTTAACTGTTTTCTACATAAACATTCTGTTAAATTTTTTTTAGTAGCTCTCAGCTAATCGTAACTCATTAATACACTATATTTAAAGAACATAGCCTGTTTATAAACAGTATTCACATGTCCGCTAAGCTAATCCTGCCTCAAACAAAGGAATTAAGCATGAAGCATTAGACCCTACGTCACTTTTCAAACAAAACAACCTAAAAACAAGTCTACAAATGCAAAAGAACCTCCTCTGGAGAACACAATCAATTTTGAAGATGATTCTAGAAGAATAGAAGAATGGCTGGGTGCTGTGGGGTGCATCTAGAATTCTAATATTCAGGAGACTGAGACAGGACAATAAGAGCTTGAAGTCAGTTCAGGTAAAATATGGAGGTTCCTCACAAAAACTAAACATAGGCCTTCTCCTAGATAGACCCTGAACATTATGAGCCAGGATACAGTAAGGATACTTGTATATCCATATCTATTGCCAGACTATTCACAATAGCCAAGATGTATAATTAGTCCAGGTGCCACGCAATAGATAAGTAGATCTAAAAAATGTGGTACCTATACACAAAGGGATTTTACACAGCCATTAGAAAGAATAAAATAATGTCACTTGCAGGGAAATGGATGGAACTAGAACAAATCATGTTATGTGAGGTGAGCCAAGCTTAAAGAGATAGGTACATATCCTCTCTGATATGTGGAAGTTAGATCTAAAATGTACTGAGATATGACAAATTATATAGGATTCAAGATACCAAGATACAGACAATGAGACCAAGAGAAGATACCCATAGAGAGAGAAACACAAAGGCACAATACCTAAATGCCTCTTCATATTTATATAAAATAATACACATACTGAAAAGAACTCCAAGACATGGAGACAAATGACTTTTTTTTTTTTAGTTTTTGATGATAGTCTTCTTTACCATGTGTATAGTGTATTCATGTATCTATCTTCAAGAGGGTGTAAGGGAGGGCACAGAATATTGGGGAAAAAGGGTGAAAATGTTCAGCAATATTCACTGGATATTGATGAAATGATTTTCATCACTATACAATTTGTAGGTAGAGACTGGCGATGGGAGGGAGGGACTGGGAGAGAGTGAGGGAACTGAAGATACTGTATGAAAGGAAATGTACTAATTACCTGACACATATGATTGTAATCCCCCCATATATCACCTTTATAATAACTATAAAGTAAATTAATTTTTTTTAAAAAAGTACCTAGACCTTATCTTAAATAAGAAAACAAAAAACCTCACCAGCCTTACCAATAACCACAAAAACTGGAGGGTGGCTTACACATCGTAACTAGTAAAATACAAGGCCATGGTTTCAATTTGTAGTACTGTAAAAACAAACAAAATCTTCCAAATCAAACAAATAAATATGCATATACAAACACATATGTAAACTCAGGACATCATTAAATATGAAACAAGAAAAATCCAAGATACCCAGACACTCTTTTGATGGGTGAACATATTTGAGGTCTTTTAACTGGATCCCCAGTGGTGTTAATCTAAATCTAACAACTTTATCAAAACCCTCTTAAATTCAAGTACAGGACGCTCTAGACACCCATTACAAAACAAAATTCAAGACATCCATGACAGTTCCTTTGTTTATACTCTAATATGCAACTCCTAGCCAAATTCCATGTTTTTTCCTTTCTTCTTTTTTGATGTCAGTGCTGGGGCTTGAACTAAGTGCTTGGGCAATGTCTGAGCATTTTGTAAAACAGTAGCACTCTATTACTTGAGCCACAGTTCTACTTTTGGCTTTTTGGTGGTTAATTGGAAATAGTGTCATGGGCTTTTCTATCTGGTCTTGACTTGAAGCTTCCATCCTCTGAGTAGCTGGAATTACAGATAGGAGTTACCAGCAACAAGTTCCATTAGTTGTTTTATTAATCTTGCCATGTTCTCACCATGCCATCCCTTTGCCCTATCCAGGACCTTGCTAAACACTGAGCAAATGCCATTGCTATTCATATAGATATCTCAGCTTCTAGAGCCATGAGCCAAACTAGCTTCTTACAAATGACCTTACCTTAGGGTACAGTCACAGAAAAATGAACTAAGACACCGTCCCTCCAAAGTAAAGTCACACGTGTTCCTACTTCAGAGCCTTTTAAGCCAAGCCACTTCTTTCGGCCTCCCTTTCTTCCCAAACCAACTCCTCTTCTTTCTTATGAATTACTGCACATCCTCTGGGGCAGTGCTACCAGCCCCTGCCACAAGACTTCTCCAAGATATTCCTGCAGCTTTTCACATTTCTCTTTTGTAACTCAGAGTACTTGGGAATCCTTCTTTATTGCCTGTTTTGTAAACTGCATTAAAAGTCCCAACCTGGCAGGGACCCTGTCTGCTGGACCATTATATTACCCCAGCTACTGAGCGCCTGATTTGTGCTAATCATTGTTGTATGAATAGGTGAGAGACCCGATTCACAACCTTCACTGGGCAGAACAATATCCTGGGAGGCTGGAAGCCCCACCAGTCCCCGGAATCTGCCTTTTTGACCACAGCTCCGGGGGCTTTTCATTGGCTGAAGATTTAGATAGCAATACTCCAGGGATACAGAGGGTAAAGGGGAGAAGCAAAACAGAGGTTAAAGAGATGAAAAGAAGCAAGCTGTGAGAAGCTCAATAGAAATAGCTGATTTACAGAGCTGCTAAAACCACCACTGCAAAACCTGAAGGCCTCAGCTACAGGGTTGTCAAGTTAATTTCTCAGACAAGGGAGAAGCCGCCAAAATGCTTACAGGAAAGAGCTGCCTTAGAGACTGGAGGTCTAGGGAGAGGTCAAAATAAGAAAACAAATTTGAGTTTGTGTGGAAGGATGGGTACAGTTGGACAGGAAAAGGAGAGGTGAGACAGAATCACAGAGAGACCAGCAGAAGCTCAAGAGTACAGTAGGGGAAGAAGAGGGAAGAAGATTTAAAAAGCAAATAATAAAGGATGTGGCTGGAAAAAAAATGAGAGAAAGTCCTCCTGTAGAGGAACCAAGGTAACCAAGGGGACTGGGATGCATCCCATCAACTCTGCCACGTTAGTGGTAGGGTTGTTTTGAGCTGAGGTACCCACAGAAGAAAGTTTCCAAACTCCTCTTTTCTATGTAAAGGCAAGGCATGATCACCATTACTGTGAAGTGGTTACCTCTCTTCTCTTATGTCAGAGAAGGTGACCCTTTATGACCAGAGATAGCATTGATTGAGTCTCATCTAAACAACCTTCCTCTTCCATTTATTTCCTCACCACCCTAAACATTCCTTAAAACATGCCCCCTTTATTTTGTCCTGTCACGTTGTTAAAGTGGTATTTAAGATTCAAGATATATATATGTATATATATTATGTATATAATATATATATTGGGGGGGTGTCGGTCTTGGGGCTTGAACTCAAGGCTTGGGCACTGTCCTTGAGCTCTTTTGCTCAAAGACCACTTTAACCCATAGCTCTGTTTCTGGTTTTGTAGGGGTTAATTGGTGATAAAAGTCTCATGGATTTTTCTGTCCAGGCTGGCTTTGAACCATGATCCTCAGATCTTAGTCTCTCTTGTGCTGGGATTAAAGGTGTGAGCCACCAGTGCCAGACAGACTCTAATTACGTTTTTTGGAGCAAGACCTTCTACATGCATGGAAAATAATCATTTTCTCTTGTTAATCTCTCTTTAAAAATCAGTTTAATTCATATACCCAGATCCTGGACATAAGAGATAAAAGGAATGATTTTTGCCCCTCCACTACATTGAACAAAGGGGGAAGAAATCCCCAAATGTAACACCAGGTTTATGAGTTAAATAAAGGGCTAAACTTTGGATTACTTAAAAGGAAATGTCCTATTTTTCATAATATGTTCCATTTCTCTGAAATCTTAGAAGACTTCTCTATTACAGAGACTTCCTGTATATTGTAAAAATATGGTACTGAAACACACACACACACACACACACACACACACACACACACAGAACCACAGGCTAAAGAAAAGAGTGAATTGAGTGTTATTCCACAGAGGTACTTAGGTCAAACCTTGGGTGCTGAGAAACTTCAGAGAAGCAACAACAGAAGTATCAGTGTAACCTCAGACTTGAGTAACAGAAAAAGGGTTCCCTCCTTCCTCACTTATTTCTTGCCTGTTTTCATGAGCAGTGGAAGATACTTACTTGCTCATGGATTGCACAAATGGCCCAATCTAATGTATTTATGGTAGCTGGCTGTTATCAAAAGTAAGATATATAAAGTGCAAAGAAAAATTCTAGAATGTCACCCTAACTAGGTCTCTACATAGCTCTTGCACTTCTAAACTTTCACAAATAGAGTTTTCAGGAACCCAGTGCCTTGTAATGCCGAGCACATAGTCTAGGCTGTCCCCAGCTCTGAGTTGTAGTCTTCATTTGTGAGGAGAGGGGGTGTAAGATTCATCACCATCTCGTTTGTGAGTACAATGTGGTACAATTTATAGATTCTACATCATGTTATAAGTACATGACATTATTAAAATTTACCAGTGATGAAAGGAATGAATAGCTCTTAAAGAAAGCTCTGATTTTCTTTTTTCCCCCTCTTAAATAACTGTGCAAATGACATTCAAGTAAACATTAGTTGTAGTAAGTAATGTCAGGTATAATGGATAAACAGGTCTGAACTGTACAAACATGCTTGCAGGCCTTACTTCATTTACTTTCCGAAGAATCAAACACCTTACAATCCAGCAGAATGATGACATTACTCTCTAAAGACTAAATACTTGGGAATTTATATCTGATATTTAGGAGAGAGGCCAAACGTGCAATAACTGTGCATACATTAGATAAAGGATACAGCAAACAGATGCTTCTTCATGCAATCAGCCAAGAACGCCTAATATTCTGACAACTTGTTAATCAACCAACATATGGTATCACTTTAGTAAACACAACTCTCTGAGTTTGCTTTTTTACAGAGCATTTTTGAGAAATGTAATGGTCCTGACTCATCAACTCTATTCACTGGAAATCAAGGGAAGCCAGCTCCCACATCCCATCATAAGTTGGTTTAATTACTTGGGAGAAAAAAAAATAAATACAGGCATTGATTTCCATTTGGGCCACTTCCCCCCCCGCCAAGATTTCTTTAAATGCCAGGCTTGTAGATATCTGTGTTTTGGCATACCTTTATAATATAGATTTACATAAATTGCAAGGCACAAACTGTCTAGAGGGCTGGGAGTGTCGCTTTACTGCAGCCCTTGCCAACCATATACAAGGCATTTCATCCCCAGAAGAGGAAGGGAAGAGAACACTTAAGAGGGAAGAAGGGAAGGCAGGGAGGGAGGGACGGAGAGGCAAAGAAAAGAAGTCTATAGATCCTTGTATTAGTTTCCCAGACTGCCAAAGCAAAGTACCATAAACCAGGGTAACTTCCAACCATGGAAATCTATTTTCTCATCATCTCATCATCCTGCCTGGAGAGAAAGAAATCCAGTTGTAGACAGAGCCAAACTTCCTCTAACATCTCGGGATGGGGCGTGGGGGGAGGTATCCTTCCCGACTTTTCTAGTACACGGTTACCCTGGATCTTTCTTGGATATCCCCACAAAACTGAAATTGCTTATTTTTTCCACAGCTATCTTACTTCTTTTAAAAACTGCATCATTTTTTTCCTATTATAGGTACAGTAGTGATGTTAGAGTCTACTCAAGTATGAACTGTTTAAAAATGTGATGACACCTACAAAGACCCTCCAAATCGAGTCACAGACATGAACATCAGGGATGACGACTTCATTATCACTTTTCATAACAATTTCCCACAGTGCCCATCCAACCCCATGAGATGATCCTCCAAGCCACGTGGGGATAGGAGACTGTCCTCTCTGGGTCTCTGTGAATGGGGTCATTTGGCCAATGCAAACATGAGCTCTTCACCTCGAATCTTTTCTCATTGTCTTCCATTTTATCCTTTCTTTTCTAATTTACTTCTCTCCTAGGATTTCACAAACCTTAGCTCCATGCTCCCTTCCAACATGTCTTCATATTGGCCCTCCGGCTCTCCATGAGTGGGCAGCAGCTGGAATGCAGTCCTCAGATGGGGGAAATCACAGCTCCACCTCAATCACAGCTCCAGGTTAGCCCCTCTGAGGAGTGGGGGTTCAGCTCTTTCCTACAGGAGGTGAGCTTCCATGCCCCTCTTTCGTTAGGAAGGTAATGGGAAGGAGTATGGAGCTCGTGTGGAGATTATCTGATTATCTTCTGAACCTGGAGCTTAGGTGATGAGGAGTAATCACCGCCTTGTTGGCTCTCATCCACTTCTATAATTTCAGTGATCTTGTTCACATCTAATATTTCAGAAAAGAGTTGTGGGTTTTATGTGTTTTAATGACAACCACAACATCTTGGTTATGAGATGTTTAAGTTACTCATACATTAGAAAAGACTAAGATTATAGAGGGCTAGGAATCAGTGTGAGTTCACAATTCTGACTTAGGACTTAGAAGACTAAGAAAGACACCGTAGGCCAATATCATACCATAGGTCTGAGGTCCTCTCTTTCCACTGGGACAGCTCTCAGAATCTGTCACCTTGTCAACTCCATCCTGATACAACTTAGTCTTTCCCAGCGGTTGAGATGACAGTTCACCTGTTTCTCTTTAGTAATTTCTCTCCCTGGGCATGTGGAAACCACTCTCCCTGGTGTCTTCCTCACCAGTGGCCCTTGCTTAGTACCTCATGTCTATCCTCTACTTGGCCTTTGAGATCCAGGCTTACATCTCTGCCTCTTGGGCATGTCTACTTGGGATTCATATGCCCTGGCATTGTGCAGCCTTCTGTTACAGTACCAAGCACCCGAGCTAGTCAACTTGAAAAGAGAAGGCTTTTGGCATTTGGATTAAATCAAAAGGCTCACACATACTAGGGCAGATTTCAATTACACTCTGGCCCATATAGTAGCTCTTTAAAAAAAAACACAATTATAATATATATATATATATATATATGTGTGTGTGTACAGGATATCGTACCAAATCATCAATCTTCTCTCTTAATTTACTCATTCTGTGTGTGTGCCGTGTGCCCTATGCAGAGCTGGAGCCTAGGGGATGGAGAGAGATTTGACATATTTGTCTTTCCTGTGGAGAATCCCTGTGGTTGTTCCCTGAGCTTTAAGAACTAAATTAATTTAATCCATTACAGTTAGAAACAGTGTATAGCTCCTTGGAGTGGAGACTTGAATTCAACCTTCGGGCAGAAAATGGGTCTTTTTAATCATAACAATGTAAGCAAGGGAGAGATAAAAATGTGCTACAACAGTGCCCAGCCTCAGCCATTTCTCAGGGAGAGGGGGCACTGGGATATGATTTGAATATTGAAGCTGAGCTATCTGTGATTCCCAAATGTTCTCATATAATTTGGTGTGAGTTTGCGGTGTTTCAAGGGTACAAAGCAGAAGACCACATCTCTTGTGAGGAGGTGTTGTTATCTAAGGAGGAAATGGATTCATTTTTCAATAGGGTTAAAGTTTAGCTGTAGAATTGTGTGTGTACATGTGGCCAAGAGGGATCACTACTACACTGTTGGTGGGAGTGCAAACTCGTTCAACCACCATGGAAAGTGGTATGGCAGTTCCTCAAAAGACTAAACATAGAGCTCCCCTATGACCCAGCAATTCCACTACTTGGCATTTACCCAACTGTCCAGAAACAAGGGCATACTAAATCCACTAGCACAACAATGTTCATTGCAGCACTATTTACCATAGCAAAGATATGGAACCAACCTAGATGTCCCTCAGTTGATGAGTGGATCAACAAGATGTGGTATTTATACACAATGGAATTCTATGCTGCTGTTAGAAAGAATGACATTGCCCCATTTGTAAGGAAATGGAAAGACTTAGAAAAAAATCATATTAAGTGAAGTAAGCCAGACTCAAAGAAACATAGGCTCAATAGTTTCCCTCATTTGCCAGAATCAGTAGAAACCTTGGACTCTTCTAGCAGAGATTTGCAATAGAGCAAAACCTAGATATATAAGGCCATACAGTATGATGCTAAATGAAAGGACCTCTAGGATATAGAAACAAAAGCCATACAATGGGTGATTGTTGTCCTTAATGTACTATGTTATCTCTCATCTCTTTTGCTGTCCCTTGGTTATCTCATATTGTTACAGTATTTCACTTTGTTATCTGAAATATTGGATATATGCGTATTTGGTTATTTGAAATTGGATAGGAAAGGGGGGAAAACAAGATGAGTGGTGGGGGTGGGGAGGAAGGGAAATGGGGACCAAGACATGAGAAAGGGTATCAATATATGTGAATTAATGCACCTTCCATCTGGCGGATGTAATGTAACCCTTCTATTAATTACAATAAAAATATATGGAAAAAAAAGAATTGTGTGTGTACGTGAGGGGCGGGGGAAGAGAGAAGGTGAGGTACACTCTGCATACAGTAGGTATGGGGAAGGCTCTCCTCTCCCCAGGGGGACGCAGATGTGCAGCACACCTGTAATAAGAGGCAAGCTGGCCAGGTCATGAGGCAGTAAGCCAAGAGTTAGACAGACTGCACAGCTGGTGTTGTGTGGGCTCTGAGCCACATAGGCAGGAACAGTAACAATGACTCTTAACATTCCACTGCCTTCTGATGGTCAGAAAAGCCTGTCTCCACCTACACTGAGGTCCTGCTCCTTGAGTCTCTTCTCTCGAGGTTGAATGGTGGTAGACTTGACAGTGACCTTCCAGAGACCAACTGGATCCTGTGAGGGGACATTTCCACAGCAGACCATCAAAGCTAAGAGGCCCTAGGATAACATACCATTGTTTAAAGGTGCAAAAGAGGCCGGGGGTGGGGAGGGAGATATTCAGAAATGGTGAGGTATCAGGTAGCTGGTGAAATGACATGTGAGATAGATGAAGCTCAGACTGTATAATCTGGAATTGCATGTTATACTCTATGAACGATTTCAATAGGATGAGACTAAGCCATCTTTAACGTGGAGGATTGAAACCTACAATCTAATTATTGGATTATATATGCTCTCAAGCAGTCTTGGTGCTTTGGAGTATTATAATTCTGAATTGTCTTGTTACTTTTTTGTTTGTTTTGTGCTGGTACTGGGACTTAAAGCCAGGATTTCATGATTTTCCTTCGCTTTTCTGATTTAGAGTAGCACTCTACCACTTGAGCCACAACTCCACTTCTGGCTTTTTGCAGGTTAACTGGAAATGAGTCTTACAGACTTTTCTGCTCGAGCTGGCTTTGAACCTTGATGCTTAGATCTTAGCTTTCTGAATAGCTAGAATTACAGGCATGAGCCACTCATGCCTGGCTTTGTCAATTTACTTCATAAAATATATCTTGGGTATAGAACAAAGAAAAAAGTCCATTGTAGTCCATTTACTTTTAGAATGAGCAGGAAAATGAGCATAGTCTGCCATATCACATTAGAAGGAGCAAACAGGGACAGACAAACAAATCCTGTGGCATCAGTTTTCCCCACTGTTGTAACAAATAACCTGAGGTAATCTATATAAAAAGAGACAGATTTTAGTTGGTTCATAGTTGTAGAAGTTACAGGACTGGCTAACCTGTTCAGCAAGGCCTGCACATCACTGTGTTGAGATCATGACCTAACAAAAGTCACTTACTTATAGCCAGTAAGTGAAAAGTGGAAAAAGCTGAGACCGGGGTCCCTCCCTTTTCATGGACATCTCTCCCCAGTGACTTGAGAAGCTCTTTTTTAGTTTCAACCCTCTTCCAATAATGCTATGGTGAAGACCAAACCTTTGCGAAGGCTTTGGGCAACACTAGGTCAAACCACATCAGCTCCCTAATGAACTTGTGAGCAGGCAGACTGTCATTAATAACACTGACCTCCTCGTCAATGTGTCCTTCAAACCCACGGGGACACAGACAACATTTACACAGCAGTCACTGCATGCCAGGAAGACTTTAACTCTTGGGAATTACTAACTCACTTAAATCTTACCATGGCTCAGTGAAGTAGGAGCTGCTGTTATATCCATTTTACAGAACAGAAAATGGAGGTCCACAATTAGTCCTCTGTGAACTAACTTTCTTATGTGTGAGTCACACAGTTTATATGTACAGAGGGCATGTTCTGAATCCAGAGTCTTTGGTGCCCAGGTTTGTGGTCTAAAGGAACACATTGACTGAGATGTTTCCTCCTGCCAGGCTTCTGGAGTGGCCTAGTTAGTTATCCTGGCTGTATGAATTTGAATCTGAAAAAAGAAATACCCTGACATAGAGTACGAGACTTGCTCTAGATGTGGGCAATGATTTGAGGATGTTTCCCTTCAGTCTTTCTCCTCTTCTACCACTTTAGGGAAAGGTAGAAGAAACTCTTGTTTCCATTCACGGTGATGCAGCTGCTGCTGCTTTACCACTATTCATTTGCCTGAAGAGAATTCCGATTCTTAGATCGCCAAGTGAATGAAATGTCTTATGCTCCTGACATTCTAAGCTGTTAGCTGTTCCCAGTGTGTTACCTAGGCTCACGTTTGTTGATGCCATTCAGATGAGGGTGTATGTTGGAACCCTGCTTTCCCATCAGGCATTATGGGGCAGACATGGCCCCTGTGAGGTTCCTTCAGGATGATTCTATTTCCTGAGCACCTGGAAGCCGTGTGTCCAGACACTGAAAGGCAGGGGACTATCTTCCAGCTCTAATGGACACTGCTTTGCATGTGTCCAATGTTCTCGCTACAGTGGTTATTCTTCAAGTTTATATGACATCTGTTTAGATTTGTAACATTCATATCAACCCAGAATAGAAAGGTATGGCATCAACTTAAGTCTTTTATTACATGGCTTGCCGAGAGGGCAGCATTTATAACCCAGGTATATGGGCCACACCTGCAATCCCTTCAGAGTGAGGAGAAGGATCTGCAGTTGAAGGACAACATGGGTTACAGAATGAGACCCCATTTCAAGCAAAGCAAAAAACAAAACAAAAAAAAGCCAGAAGACTAAGTCATAAGAGGGTCTTCTGGTCACCCTATCTACCACTGCCTTTATTCTCTCACTACTGTGAACTCTGACTTATTCACTGAGCACTTGGTCCTTAGATTAATACAGGATGGAAGTTACCAAAGAAGAGCTCCCCTGGAAGGATTTCCAGACCATAAATCTCTGCAAACCCTACTGACTGTACTTCACAGCTAGGAAAATAATCCAATCCTCAAGTAAGGTGAATTTTTACACAGTGAACTTGGGGACAGTTAAGAGAGTGTCTCTGTTGCTTTTAACAAGTACACAATGGAGATAACCAGAAAAAGACTTTATTCATCAAACACAAAGGCTAGATTCCCCTGGGAGTCCCATCATCCTCTCCTCCTTTCAGAGGCAAGTCTATTTAGTATTTATTTCCCATTCTGCAGCCTCGGTACCCATCAAGCCAAGTCCAGCAACAGCTGTGAAATACTGAAGGTAAAACAGACTTTCCAACTGCTGAATTAGGGTAGAAATATGCTAGTATTGGATTTTTTAAATTTAATTTTATTGTCAAGGTGATTTACAGAGGATTCCCCCCCACACCAGAAACCATGGATACATGTAGATAATCACACCCTTCAGTCTCTGTAGTAGCACTAAGTCTATACCTTTCCAGGCTAAAGGAGAGATGGACATAGTATGTTATAAAATGTAGCTTGCTTTGGGGGGAAAATTACCCTTAAAGTCTGTTCACTGTTCACAGTCTTGCAAGATAGCAACTTAGAAGTTTTTTGTTTTGTTTTTAAATCTATGTTGTGAGAGCAGAAGTACTTTATTTCCCTTAAGCTTCTCAGAGTCAGATGTGTTAAGTATGAGTTGCCAGGTAAACAAGATGGCAGCCGAGACTGAAAGAGGACTCATGCCTTTTTCTCTTGGAAGAGTCCTGACAACTTAGGGTGCTTAAAAACTGTACAGACCCTAGTACAATGAACCCTGAGCAGATTAAATAGTAAAATTGGATGGACATCTTTCCTGGATCTGTACCTCATTCATTCGTTATTATTGCTATAATCTTGCATGTGGGTCTCCAAAATGGATGTATAGAAACACAGCAACTATATTTGACAGTATGGCCTTTGGGAGATATTAAGATTAGGTGGGGTTGTAAGGTTAGGGCCAAATAATGGCATTAGTAGCAGGAGGAGGAAGAGGGGGAGGAGGAAGAGGAGGAGGAGGAGGAGGAGGAGGAGGAGGAGGAGGAGGAGGAGGAGGAGGGACTTAAGCTAGCAGACTTGTTCTGTTTTGTCTTGTAATGCCTGTGCCATGGTAACATCTCAGCTCTGAACATCATACTCTCAGGCAGCTCTTGAACTGTGAGCTAAACAAATGTCTTCTCCTTATAAATTATCTAGTAGCAGGCATTTTGTTAGAGCAACAAAACAGATTAAGTCAATGATGTTTTGCTTTATTGAAAATCTCCTAGGCATTCAGAACAAAACACATTCTTTATCCTCACAGAGGTTGTTTTTTTGTTGTCAAACAGTAAACAATGAATTGCCAGAGCAGTGCTGAAAGTCAAAACAGGATAAGGGCAAAAATGACTGAAAACATGACTTAGGTCCTGGACTGCTTGCCACAAAAAAAAGAAAAGAAAAAAAAAACAGAAATGTACTTTCCTTTTCAAATAGACTGTACAAAACTCAAAGATATGTGCTTAGCTTTTAACTTATTCAACTATCGTTCCTTTCCAAACTTTCTTCTCTGGCTATCAACAACTGAAATGTCTTTCAATTGTGGCTATGCTTTTGTCTATAGCGCTGGAGTGGAACCCATGCAGCATTCTACCATGGACCCAAATCCTGAGCCTCTGACTAAGGCTGCTCTAAGTGAGACTTCTCTGAAACTCATTCTAGAAACCACAGGAGATGCCTTCCTAGCATGTCCTCCTTCCCTTCAGAGCTGCAAGAAGTTCTCTTGGTCAAGGAAAGAGGGGCTGAGAATAGTCAGGCATTTTCATTCAGTCCAGCTACTCAATTTTTAGTAGCAAGTATCTACAATTTTTTTAAAAATGATTTGCCTAAAGGTCCAAAAAAGTTCTTTGAGGCTGGAGGAAAGTGATCATCAAAAAGTAGTTTTTAGCCATGACCCAAATAAAAAGTAGTTTTTAGTATCTGCCTTTCAAGCTGTAAAAATCAAGAGGGAGGGTGGAAAGGGGCCCAAATGTGTAAAGAATGGAGAACAGAGACTCCAGGAGTGTGTATATGTGTGTGTGTTTCCGTGTGTGTACATACATGCACATGTGTATGTTTATGTGTCTGTTTGTAATGATTTTGGATTTTTATAAAGTGTTCTGTTACCTTACCATCTAACAAAACCCAGCAACAGTTCACCCAAAGAAAAACCAAATGCTCTTAGTAAAAGTTGTACCAGCTGCATTCAACTTGTAAGTAGATGATAGGGTAGCTCAGACTCAGTGATGAACACAAAAATAGCTTCACTGATTTTTCCCCCAGGACTTCCTTCAACCATTCTTTGCCACATACCATGTTTCTGTCCCATAATGACATGTGTACTACCTTCTATGATTTCTGGTCACTTTAATTATAAAAAGTCCAAGCCAGTTTAACACTTCACGCTTGTAACCAAGTTCATCTCATCGCCCTCCTTCCCCAGTGCAGCTGAGAGTGGTTCAATGTATACACCACTGTGACAGATTCAGGCTGCTTCTCAAACACTTCCTCCCCTACTTTCATTCCAATTCAGGCTTTTTCATAGTTTGGGGAAGAGGAATTGGGTAAGTTATCTCTGGGTGACTTTCTTTGCTTATGTCAACATTGACAAGCTCTGAGCATCTACTCTATGTCAGGCACACAAATGTGGTTCTCAGAAACCTGACTCAATATGCTGCTTGACTGTACATTCCACATAGTTTCTAGAAGCTATGATTTATGTGTTAGACACATGACATCCCAATTTATACATTCATGGCATCTGAAGGCTGGATTTGGGGAGGGTGGTAATTTGGATTAGATAGGGCCAGGAGGATGGATCCTTTATAAGGATATCAGTGGCTTTAGCAGAAGGGGAAAGACCTGAGTTGGGGCATTCCCAAAGCTCTCTCGCCATGCAATACTTTTCACTGTGTTATGATGCAGCAAGAAGGTCCTCTCTATATGCACTTCCTAGATCTTAGATTCATAGACTCTAGGGTTTCATATGTGTTAGGAAAGCTGCTCTAGCCCTATATTCCTAATGTCGTTCTGATACATTCTACACATTCAAGACACTGAAAGAAAACAAGTAGCTGGTTTTCCAATGATCATATTAGATCGTAATACTTCTAAGATCTTTTCCCCTATCTCTGCTTATTCTAGGTGAATCAGTTAGTGAAGAGGTCCATTGTTCACTATGATCCTACTCCTTTCTGTACATTGTTAGACCATTAGAGCTCATTTTTAGAGAGGGACCATTTCTAGTTATTATAATTCATGTAAATGTCAGCTATTAGCAATGAGAGTAACCCAAGCCTCTCTGTCAGATATTTTCCTAACAAGGTTCATGGAAGAGTCATTTGCATATGTAAAATCTGTGTCATACCTTCTGTTAGCTTTCTATAGCTGTGACCGAAATATCTGAGTGAACTTAAAAGGAAGGAATCACTTATTTTAACTCATGGCTTCAGAGATTACAGTGCATCATCCACTGTTAGGGGCCTGTTGTGAGGCAAAAATCCTCCTGGTCGGAAACCTGTGGAGGAAGAGGAGGTTCCCCTCATGGTGGACAGGAAGCAGAGAGGGATGGGGGCAGGGCAGAGGGGGCGGCAGGAGGGAGGGAGGGCAGAAGGGAGGAAGGGACAGGGAGAGGGATAGGGAGAGAGAAGGGGTCAGGGAAAGGATGTTCACAGTGGATTATTTCCTCCAGCTAGGTCTGACCTAAAGATTTCAGCACTTCCTCATACAAATACCAAGTATGAACCAACCTTTCACACATGAACCTTTTGGGGTGACACTATACAGTTAACCACATCTGAAGGCATTATAGAAATAAATCTATGTTACTGTGAATCTTTCTTTTTGGAATAAAGAATTGATCATGAACAGAAAGGAAATAAAATGCAAGAAAACTGCATAGTGCTATTTCTCTAGATGGTTCATTACTTTGGGAAATAAAAACCTCATCAGGAAATTACTCATTTTGTTAAACAAAATTGCCTTCTTAACATTCCTGCATGAAATGGTGTATTCGTAGTGGCACAGAATTTCAGAACTGAGGATTTTGAGATGATTTATAATAAAACTTTGATTTTACAGATGAAATAATGGGTATCCAAAGAGGTAAAGCAGCATGCCAAGGTCGTATAGCATCTGTAATCGTTAAATTGAACTCACATTCCAACCTCTAGCTGGAGCCACTGTTTATAACAGAACCAATTGTGATTTCAGCACAATTGTGTTGTGATAAGCAGCTGATGAAGCCCTGGACACCCACTTGGCACCTTGATGAAACCCAATGAGCCTTGCCTCTTGATAGTTTACCTCTTACATTGTGCCAGGATTGGTCTGTATAACCAATAAATAGACTATGGCATAAGGGTTCTGTACCATATCTCCATTACTGTACCACAAACTCCATTTTCAAGTTCTTTTGGTAATTAATGGGAGATAAGAGTTTCATGGACTTTCTTGCCAAGGCTGGCTTCAAATTTCGGTCCTCAGATCTCAGCCTCCTAAGTATCTAGGATTTATATGTGTGAACTATTACCAGTGCCCAGTTTAGAGTTAGTCTTTTGAAATGCAAATAATCTCAAAGGTGTTAACTTACACACTGGTTTTTAATACTTTATGCTGATGGAATTTACTAGAACACAATTTCTTGAGGCTCTGCAAGAATGTAAGTTTTATAGTGCATAAGGGACTAAAACTTAGCTAAATTTAAACCAGGTAACTTCTCTGGGGACAGCTTTCTCTTATGGAGGCAAAACTGTTAACTCCTTCCTCATTAGGACTCATTGTCAAACATAAGTTTTTTTTTTTTAGTTTTCACTC
Source organism: Megascapheus bottae (assembly GCF_031878675.1). Lineage (NCBI taxonomy): Eukaryota > Metazoa > Chordata > Mammalia > Rodentia > Geomyidae > Megascapheus > Megascapheus bottae. The sequence continues at coordinate 16,566,238 of NC_143534.1, read as the reverse complement.
TTTTTTATTGTATTTATTGTTGGGGTAATGTATAGAGGGGCTATAGTTACATTCGTCAGGTAGTAGGTGCATTACATCTTGAACATTGACACCCCTTCTCGTGTTTTTGTCCTCCTTTCCCTCCCCCTTCTCCCTCCCAATCAATCTCATTTTCCCCCTTCCCCTCTCTATTTCAAATAAACAAATAAACAGATATATAATATACCAGGTAACAAAATCAGATACAGTAACCACATGACACTAACCATATAAATTGCTTTTGAAGAGTTTACAGGCAGAGAACTAAAAGTGAAGCCCTCCCAGCAAGTATAGCTGAATTTTTTTCAATAAGAATATATAGAGTATGAGGGGCCTGTAATTAATGCAACTCAATTCAAGCACTTTTGAGAATACCATTTTAGCCAAGGCAAAGGCAGGAAGTACAAAAGTTTGCTCTACTAGCCAGAATAATTCATCCCCATTTACACATTCTTGACAGAATCCTCCTCACAAGCTCAAGGAATTTGTGTCTTTAATATGCTCAGTTTTGCTGAGCTGCTTTAGGAAAAACAAGAAGAAAAGAAGAAAGGACAGCACTGTGAGCTCCTTCCAAGCAAATATGGTTCCATTTTCAGCTTCATTACAGGATACTTGGCCTTTAGTTTGAAAGGCTGAGAGGAAAATCCATTCGCAGAACTTCTTTGGACAGATAAGGGCCAAAATAGAACAGGGAAACCATTATTTCTCTGTTCTCTATGGAAACTGAGACTCAAGTTTGATGCAACAAGGTTCTTTTTTTTCTCCAACTGAAAATTAAAATTAGGATGAGTACCACTTATATAGCATCAAAAAGTTAAAATACTTTGGGGTAAATTTCACAAAAGGAATACATGTATATTGTAAGTGCTCAGAAAAATTATAGAGGACTGAATAAAAATATAGGCATGTATATTGTGTATATTCTTTTGTTTGGTGGTTCATAGGGCTTGAACTCGGCCTGAGTGCTGTCCCTGAGCTCTTTATATCAAGGCTCCTGCCCTATCCCTGGGCCTGGGTGTTGTCCCTGAGCTCTTCAGCTTCAGGCTACCACCTTATCCTTGAGCCAAGCCCTACTTGCCCAGACTGGCTTTGAAGCTCAATCCTCAGGCCTCAGTCTCCTGAGTGGCTAGGATTACAGGCCAGCTTATATTGTGTATATTCTTAGGTTGGAAGGGTTGGTGCTATGTTAGTTGTTAATTATTGCCACAGTAATGCATTCTACCAACTTTCCAGAGGCTTCCTTCTAGAGAGAAATACAAGATGAATTGTACAAATTGTCACCATGACTCTAAATCATTTTGTGAAATGGAGAAGGCCTAGAAATGGCCAAAACAACCTTGAAGAATAACAAAGTTGGAGTATAACCATTATCTGATTTTATGAGTTATAATAAATCTACAGTAATCAAGACACTGTGGAATTTGCTATGCTACTGCTAGAATTTGCTCAGGAAGAGAACATGTTTTAAATACGCCTGGATTTGCCTTTATCAGGTAAGAAAAGATAAGCAGGCACAGATGTGAATGTCCTGCAGGAAGAAGTTGTACCTATAGCTTCCCAGACATAGGATGCTTACTGTGCCATACAGGGAAACATAGGGGCTGGTTAAGAGCAAATCGATGGAGGAGAGGTGTAGTGAAAGCCTTTATCATGGATTTTGCAGGAAGGAGTGGATGAAGCAGGACAAGCACGACCAGTTAGCTGGCTAGGATGGGCTAGTTTGAATAGCTGAGTAGCATCCAGCACCTAAAACTGAAGGAATGTGGATGGTAGCTCGAGTATAACACACAGATGAAAAGGGGTATGGACTCCTGGTTTGGTTTGGAGATGAAAGTTATGCAGTGGGAGAGTGTTTTGTTGCTTATAAGAACTAGCTAACCTCAGGAGAGGAAACGTCCCCAAGATCAATGAGAACTCAGAGGCCAACACACCAGAAAATGTATCTCCATAAGAGAAATTCATGTGACTGTCCAGATCAACTTTATTTGTAATCATTCCAAACTGAAAACAATCCAAATACATGTTAACAGATAAACAGTTGTGGGTACCAGATGTGGGCAGACAACCCTCAGTACCTGTAGGAATTGGGTTCCAGTATCTCAAGCAGACACTGAAATCCACAGATGTTCCAGTTTCTTATTTAAAATGATACACTCTTTGCATGCAGCCTACATATGTCCTTTCACATACTTTAAATTCTCTCTGCCTAATAATACCTGATACCATGAGATTGAGTGTAAGTAGCTGTTACACTGTAATGTTCAGAGAATAACAGTAAGACCAAGTACATATAGCCAGTGTTCACGCAATAGTTTTCAAATCTGCTTGATTTGTGATTGAATCTGTAGATGTAGAATCTGGATAATAAAAGATTGTGGGCAATCTGTAATTTGTACGTGATAGACTGCTTTTTACTCAGCAAAACAAGAATGAATCATTTGTATGAGCAACAAAAATAAAGCTGCAAATAACCAAGATGGTTAGAAGAAGATAAAGCTCGGCATGCTGACTCACACATGTAATCTTAGCTACTCAGGAGGCTGAGATCTAAGGATAATGATTTGAAGCCAGCCCAGGCAGACAAATCTGAGAGTCTGCTTCTCAAATTAACCATAAAAAACTAGAAGTGAAGATGTGGCTCAAATGGTAGTGCATCAATTTTGAGAGGAAAAAACTAAGCAGAAGCTTAAGGTTGATTGAGTTCAAGCCCAGTACTGGCCCACAAAAAAAGATGATAAAGATGAACTATGTTTGCTTCTATTTATAAAAGAAAATGCACAGAATTTCCATCACTGATTGCTTGGTGGGATGGACCAAAATACTAAAAGTGTCAGAAGAAAACTTTTGAGGTGTTATGTTGATTGTGATGATGGATTGACAATGTACAGGTACATTAAGGCTTCAAGTGGTATAGTTTAAATGTGAGCAGTTACTAAAGGTTATTACACCTTAGGAAAGTTGTTGGAAGCAACTGATGGTCAGGGATTGTTTTATAATCCAGTCTCTGCTGTCATCAGATCAAAGGATAGAAAACCCTTCCCTCAGGTCACAGAATGAACCACATAACTTTCAGGGATAGTGCAGATCAAGATTTCTGGGGAGATGAAGTGAAGCTGTGTTATATCAGTAAAAGCATGGAATTCCCCCCACACTGGTTTTCTTGTGTACATAAGGCATGTGCTGTTCTCTGAGGGCTTGACATCCCTGACAATTTGTGGTTTAGAACTTGTGTACAGTGGAAACAGTCCCACTACTCAGGGTTATGTGAAACTATCTGATCTGCCCAGCTCAGAGTGTTTTAGATAATCTCCAATCAAGTTGCCAGGGATTGTCTTTCACATGTCCGTGTGTGTGTGTGTGTGTGTGTGTGTGTGTGTGTGTGTGTGTGTGTGTGTGTGTGTTACCATAGTTAGTTTTAGTTTTAACTCAGGGCTCTGGCTCTCACTCAGCTTCCTTGCTCAAGGCTGGTGCCCTACCACTTAAGCCACATCTCTAGTTCAGATTTATGATGGTTATTCTGGAGCCAGTCTTACTAAGTTTTCTTTCCAGGCTTGCTTCAAACCACAGCCCTCTTGAGCTCAGTTTACTGAATCCCTATGATTAAATTGTATGAATGTAGCTGACACCCTGCACCTAGCTGGATTTTTTTTTAATTTTGGGGGGAATGTATAGAGGGATTACAGTTACATTTGCCAGGTAGTAGGTACAATATTTCTCACACATTGATACCCCTTCTCATGCTTTTGCCCCCATTTCCTTCCCCTCACCTCCTCACAATTTGTTTTAAGATAAAGTGTCATTCCATACCTCAGGCTGTCCTTAACATGTGATCCTCCTGCCTCAGTCTCCCAAAAGCTGGGATTACAAGTGTGTATTACTATGCCTGGCCTTGTTCATTTATTAAGGACAGAGAAGACAAGGAAAGGAGAGAGGATAACATAAATTACCTGGCAGCACACTGTGTATTGTTATTTTTAATAATGGTAAAATACATGTACCAAAACCTTTTTCATCCTAATCATTTTTAATGGTGCAGTGCAGTTTCATTAAGTACTTTTATATTGCTATGCAGCCAACACTACCATCCATTTCCAGAGCTTTACCATCTTGTAAAGCTTAAACATTAAACATGAACTTGCATTCTATATTCCCTAAACCCCTGACTTAGCAGCATTCTGCTTTCTGTCTCTGAGTCTGACTACTTTAAGTACTTCTAATAAGTAGCCTCATACAACACAGTAAGTGTTTTTATATGATCTCAGTTATCCTGACAGTAAGTTAGGAAATAAGAATTCTCCTTAAAAAAAAGAAGAAAAAAAGAGCAACTAAGGCTTTAAATCAAAACATAGTATCACACAAGATGGAAACAGGGTCCATATCTTCTGAAACCCAGATTGTTGTATTCTTGGAGTCAGGGAACAATTCATTTAATGAGAAAACAGTGACCGAGTAGGGAGAACAGAAGTTGAAGAATAAAGAGGTAAGTGGTAGGGTAGACACCGGTGGCTCATGCTTGTAATCTTAGCTACTCAAGAGGTTCAGATCTGAGGACTGAAATTTGAAGCCAGATCAGGCAGAAAAGTGCAGGAGGCCTTTATCTCCAATAAATCAGTAAAAAGACAGAAATGGAGCTGCTGCTCAAGTGATAGAGCAATAGTCTTGAGTGAAAAAAGCCAAGTGAGGTTGGGGGTGGGGGAGGCAAATGGGGACCAAAACACGAGAAAGGGTATCAATGTATGTGAGGTAATGCACCTTCTATCTGGTGAACATAATGTAACCCTTCTATTAATTACAATAAAAATATATGAAAAAAAAGCCAAGTGAGAATGGAAAGCCCTGAGTACAAGCCCCAGTGTGTGTGTGTGTGTGTGTGTGTGTGTGTGTGTGTGTGTGTGTGTGTGTGTGTGAGAGAGAGAGAGAGAGAGAGAGAGAGAGAGAGAGAGAGAGAGAGAGAACTGATTCAGCTCCGTCTTGAGTAGGTTATAAAAAGCCACTTAAAGCCTTAGTGGCTGAGTTTCTGCACCTCTAGGTATGGTGTGTATGTGTGTGTGTGTGTGTGTGTGTGCACCTGCATGTGCATGCACATATGCATACATGTGTTTATATTATTTTATTCTGAAAGCCAAGAGAAAGTAAACTGAGATAGAAAGGGGAAAGTTTCATATTCCTTCTGCAAGAGGTCCAGTCCCATGTAACCAAAGAAAATGTTTTCATTACTTCCAGTGTTTAGGGTCAAACATCTCCAGAAAACACAGAATGAGATTCCAGACAGACACGACCACAAGTGGTGTTCTTCCCCTCAAATGCATAAACTAGCCCATTCCCGGCTGCTGTTGCAGCTGTGGGGGGATTCTGGAGGGGAAGAATTTGGGAATCTCAATGTTATATGAAGAGAGATTTTTTTTCCTCGAGACCAGCTGTAGCCAATCAACCTCAGAATGAACCAGACAGTCCCATAGCCAGACTCCATGGCAGGGAGGGTAAAAGGACCATAGGGACATAAGGCTAACAGCTCACAGACAGACAGTAGGCCCGACAGCCTGACAGCCAGGGCTTCCACCCAGCAGGCTTCCTTCTGAAAAATTTGCCTTGTAGACACTCAAAGATTCTTTTCTGTCATGTAAAACTATTCTTAGATTTATTCTTAACTCCAAAACCAGTAAATTGCATTCCTCTTTTATATCAGTCACTGAACACTTATTTATTCATTTCTAGGAGCAGTTTGTTTTTAATGAGAACAAAAATCCAACTTCAAGTCCTCTTTTTCTGTTAAAAGATTTAGCACCTCTTTGAAAATAAATCAGTATCATTTTTTTCTGTACAAATAGAACTTTAGCTTTTTCTGATGGAATAGAAAGTACAAGCTAGTAAAGTTTAAGTGCTAGACAATAGGGTTTTTTTTGTGGTTTTTAAAAAGCATACAAGGTTCTGCCTTATTTAGTTCAAAGAAAGAGCCATGTCCTGGATGGAGGAGATTTAGAAATCTCACAGAAGTAATATAATCTCTGCTTTGTGAAGATCTTTGCTATCCTTGAAGCCAGGGGTCTGTTTCTGGAGTAGCTTATGCATAAAGGAACATAAAATGTTATTTTACAAGCTATATATATATTTTATAATTCATTAAATTTCAGTTTGGACACATAGCAAATATTTTACATGCTGATTTGCTTGCAATGGCTTTTAAAAGGCCAAGTACTTAAGCAGTAAATGAGAAGGAAAGGAAATGGTTAGAAATGGATGAATATTCTTTGTGTGTGATATTTGCTATAATAAGAATATTTTACTTTTATGGTGCCTCATGACCAATTACTATGTGAGCATGGACAGCAAATGTAGACTAGTCAAACTCAGGTTTTAAATACATAAAACCACATTAGAATAGAACCAAACACTTATTACATGACATCAGAGAGAGAAAGAGAGACAGACACAGACACATACATACCCAGAAAGAGAGATACATAGATAGATAGATAGATAGATAGATAGATAGATAGATAGATAGATAACAGATATTATTGTCCATACCTATGAACCAAAGCATTTTTCAAATAATGGAGGGCAAAGAGAGGGAGGGAAGAAAACTATTGTAACCTAAAATATTATATCTAGCCTATGATCATAAAACTCAGTGCAGGGTGCTGGTGACTCTTATCTGTAATGCTAGCTACTCAGGAGGCTCAAATCTGGGGATCAAGGTTTGAGGCCAGCCTGAGACAGGAAAGTCTGTGAGACTCTTTTTTTTCATATATTTTTAATTGTAATTAATAGAAGGGTTACCATTGTATTCACCAGATAGAAGGTGCATTAATTCACATACAGTGATACCCTTTCTCATGTCTTGGTCCCCATTTCCCTCCTCCCCACCTCCACCCCTCATCTTTTTTTCCCCAATTCCCTATCCAATTTCAAATAACCAAATACAAATATATCAAATATATCAGATAACCAAGTGAGATACTGTCTGTGAGACTCTTATCTCCAATTTAACTACCCAGAAAAAGCTGGAAGTGGACCTGTGGATCAAGTGGTAGAGCATTAGCCTTGTGCAAAAGAAATTCAGGGACAGCACCAGGGCACAGAATTCTAAGTTCCAGCATTAGCAAAAACAAAGAAAACACACCTCAATTAATTTGGTGGCATTAAGGAATTCCTATATAGATATCTGAATACGAAACTTCAGTGTTTGAGGCTAGTATGAAAGAACAGAAGACTGGGAATTTGATTAGATTCAAATCTTAATATTGCTACGCATGCTTTCTGGCCCTTAGTTCCCAATGGATACAATCGGTAAATTCCTTCACTGGGTCTGTGAAGAACTGGAATTCTCTAAAGCATGCAACATAAGAATATTTAGCAAAAGCATTCAGAATTCCACTCAGCAAAATTGAGAAAGACAGACATTCTTTTTGTGAGATTAAGATGTCAGGAGCTACCCAGATCTCTAAGTTCTCAAATCTTAAATTCAGGTTAATGTATAGAGAGGTTACAGTTACATTCATCAGGTAGTGGGCAAGTGTAACTCTCTGGGAGTTTGGCCTAGTGGCGGAGTGCTTGCCTAGCATGCACGAAGACCGGGGTTCGATTCCTCAGTACCACATACATAGAAAAAGCCAGAAAGCCAAAAATGATGCTGTGGCTCAAGGGGCAAAGTGCTAACCTTGAGGAAAAAGCCCAAGGACAGTGTTCAGGCCCTGAGTTCAAGCTCCAGGAACTCAGGATCTTCCTACTTCTACACCCCAGTGCCTGGATTACAATTGTGCACTCCTAAAGACCCAATTCTTTGGCCATTTTATTGCTTAACCATCTAATTCTCTGCACCTCCTTTCCTCGCAATCTAAGTTATTTTGATTTCTGGCCATGGCAAGTAAGAGCCCTGATAATTGAATGGCATGTAGACAACTGAAAGACCCAGAAGAGAGACAGGGAATGAGGCCCAGAAACCAATGGAGCCTCAAGGACGGCTTGAAGACAAGCCCTTCTCTCCCTGGTCTGGCCAGCTTCCCAGAGAGGATAGAATTCAGGTAGTCCTAGGAGATAGGGAAGTTAGACTTGACAGTCCTCTTAAATCAGTTCTCACTGTTGGCTCTCTTCTTAACGAGAGGCACACTGGTTTGGTGGAAGGGACCTTACTCCCATCTACAAAAATGTTTATGGATACCTTAGAAAAATATAAAGCATCTTTCAGACCTGCCCATAATTTTTTCTTCTATCTTCAGACTATTCAAATGCATATACACAAAATGTACTGAATTTGAACTCAAGGCCTAGGCATTGTCCCTGAGTTTCTTTTGCCGAAGGCTAGTACTCTACCACTTGAACTAACAGCTCTACTCTGGTTTTTCTGGGAGTTTATTAGAGATATGAGCCCCACAGATATTCCTGTGAGATCTGGCTTTGAACTGGGACCCTCAAATCTCAGCTTCCAAAGTAGCTAGGATTAACTCTGATTCCATGGAAATGAGATGTCAGGCAAAAGGATGGTACATGTAGAACTCCAACACTCAGTGCACACAGAATACAGTTCTCTGTCTACAAAAATATACTTATTGAACTCTCCATAGTATTTCAAGATATTAAAAATGGATTAAGATCTAAAGGTCAGAAATGACCATTTTATAGAAAGAAAAATATATACTCAAATAAAAATGGACATCTTTTCTTAGAACAATTAAATACAAGTACATGGGGAAAAGTTTAACTTTTCTTTTTTAGTTGTGGAAAACTGAGCTTTTCTATTTGAATTAAAACATCAGCATGGGGAGGCAGCAGCGATACCTCATACTGAACAGCGTTCCAGAAAATTCTGCTTTTCAAATTGGGCAAGTAAAATGGTAAATTTATTCATAGGAATGAATGCTATCATTAAGAATGCAAAATAGTGTTAGAATTTTAAAACCAAGGAGAAAAAGAAGTCGCCTTGGGAAATAAATAGTCTATGTACGGTTTTTATGCAAAGGCAATATATTTTTAGGAAACAAGACAAAAAAAAGCTTTTAGCTCTTTTTAACTTATATCCACAAGAGTGTCTCTATTTAAAATAATACTTAACCTTATGTATATGTATGTATATACAGCTGGGTGTATTTTATTTGTTTTATTTTTGTATTTTGATTGATGCCAGGATCTGGTACATGATACACAATCTTTCTGCCTCTTGATCTATACACCCAACCTTTTTATCTTTTCTTTTGCTTTTTGAGTCAAGGTCTTACCACTACCTTTGTTTACATATTCCTACCTCCTCTTCCAAGTATTTAAAATTACAGGCATGTACTACTATGCTCTAGTTTTGATAGATTTTTTAGGTTTTAAGGTCAAATCCAGGACTATGTATATACTGGGCAAGTGTTCTCTTCTTGAGCTCTATCTCTAGCCTAAGTATTAAACTTAATACTTAAGGCTTATTTTTGTCTTTTCTAAAATGTACAACTGAAATTGTGACTCAAGGCACACTGTAGAAAATTCATTTACAAATGACTAAATAATTTTAATCAATACTGTTCCCAGAATTATGGCCATTTCACAACCCATCTGTTGGGCTCTAAAATTCACATATACTACCTGCATCCCTCAAAGATTTCCCAATATGGTGATTTCCAAGATCAGAGAAGTTCTCTAGGAACTGACAATGAAGACAGCCCCAAAGGTTTATTTTCTAGGAACCAAAGCGTGCTTAGTGAAATGGATAATATAATCCACCCTTCGTCCTTCTTTATCCCCATTGACTTACAAAAATAAAAGTTAAAACAATTTCCAACTGCCAAAAAGAAACCGAGAGTAAGGGTTTTATTTCTGCAATGAAACATTATGTACTCCACATTTATCCACCAGCTGCTACCCTGGTCTTCCAGAATTACAGAGATGATAACTAATGCTCCTCTCTTTATCATTTGGGTTTTGATTCTCAATTAGAATCTGAGAATTAAAAACACAGTAAGAGATTGTTTGGTAGCACTGAAATTCATAAGTCCAGGCATGTGATCTTAAGGACATAAGTCACCCACATATCCCTCTAGACAGACTATCTTCCTAGCCACTTTTTTTTTATAGGGCCTGTACTTGTTTTGTGATGTCTTTACCTTTCCATTTTGGGGAGACAGAGTTGGAGGACATTAAACTACATCTTCTTGCCTTCTCTTCTCCCACCAGAGATCAGGAGACAAAGAGTAGGCCTGTTGTATGATTTTGTGGTTGTAGTTGTTGTTGGATAGGGCAATCGGGGGTTGATAAATGCTTGATAATGATTAGATTGCCCCTACTTAACGACGTCGGTCCCGCAGAGGGACCTGGACTCTCATCTTGATATCATTTTTTATACAAAATTCTGTAAAGTCAGATTTTATTTTGGACAGCGAGACTTGGTAACCACAGGTGCATGGTGCCAAGGACACAAGGCTCCAGAGAGACAGATGCTGAAGAAATCGCGTGCATGCAAGTCATACACCGAACTCAATGCTGCATGGAGTGTGCGTGACTCATTTCCTCCAGAATGCTGCTCCAATTCTGTGAAAGACATCACTCCTTTCCACAGCTCTAACACTGTCACTTTATCCCTTAAATTAGCACATTAATTTTTACCTCACTTCTGAGGCATCATTTGCTTTTGCTTTTTTGGGAGGGAGATTTTTCACAAGCTGAAAGGCAGGGGACACTCAACAGATGACACACAACTTAAACTCACTTGATGATAATGTGGGGCAGAATGAGACCACATCCACTGAGCTGTGTGAGAGTGTCTGTGTAGGAGTGGGGTGGGTGACAGGGAGTGGACATTTTTGGTTTTGAAATTTTCTTTTGTGATTTGGTTTTGAAACATATAGATGGGTTTGGGAGAAATGAGGGAAAATTGATGGAAGGCGTGACATTTATCAAAATACATTCTACTCACAAACCCACATGCTTAATTAAAGCCTGTCTGTACAAGTATTTAAGTACACACATACACCACCACCACTACCAACACCAACAACAACCCTAAATGTAATAAAAGGCAGGCTTAACTATATACTTCATATTACTGAGAAACAGGCAACTTCTTTGAAGCTACAATCTACTGGAAACATTCTGGAAAGGGGTTCTTTTAACAGAGGGCAACACTCTAGCTTTGCCCTTCCCTTATAGAGAGACCCTGCAAAAAAGAGCTGACTACCTGTTGAGTGCTGGTGGCTCACACTTATAATCCTAGCTACTCAGGAGGCTGAGGTGTATATTATGGTTTAACACAAGCAGAAAAGTCCATGAGATTCTTGTCTCCAATTAGCCACTCAAAAGCTAGAAATGGAGCTATGGCCCAAGTGGAAAAGTGATAGCCTTAAGTGAGAAAAGTAAGGGAGAATTCAAGGCCCTGCGTTAAAGATCCAACACACACACACACACACACACACACACACACACACACACACACACACAAACACACACACACTGACTAATCTACTTGTAACTTGAAAGAAGCCCATCGTCAAGCCCTAGTATGCTATTGTCCTGGTAGTTCCCTTGGTCTCACTAGCATTCAGAACTGCAAAACAAGAGAAATAAATTTCTACTATTTATAAGCTAGGAAATAAAATGTATGTTTCAGAAGACCTTAGTAGCCTGTGTCTTTCCAGAGCAGGATACAAATACAATAGATAATAGCTTTTCCTTATTATAAGTAGACACTTTGCTACTTTTATCAAACACATATGAAATGTCTTATAAAACAAATATAAATTCAAGAAATTCACTTTTTTCCTGGCATTTTCCTTGGAGATCTGCTTGAGTGAGTCTTTCATAATAATTAATTGCCAGACTAGCTCTTGTTAGAGATATGTATGCAGAGATGTGTTTAATGCTTAATTATAATTTTCTAATTTAAGCCTGGTACTGTAATCTCCATAATCAGCATCTGGATGTGTTTGTGAGCAAAGCGTCCAAGTCACAGTGAAATGACACAGGGAAGAGCATGTCACTTATCCTTGACCAAAGTGATTACCGTGCCTCTCCTGACACCCCAGAAGTTCCAGAGCTGTTTGTATAACTTCAAGAGATAGGTGGGAGATAATAGGGAAAACTAAGTCTCTCTGGGCTTGGAGCAAGAGTCAGCTTATGGGGAGAAAAAAACTCTTCTCTGTGCAGCTCCAAATAAAGCTTCTAAAATTTTAATCATTGATGAAATCAAATTCCAAAATGTTCTTTAATCTATAATGAAAACCCAAATAAGATGAGAATCATGAACTCAAGTAAGTCCCCTGTTTACAAAACCATTGTGCCGATTTGGCTGCTGGATGAACTCTTTGTCTAGGGTTGGAAAGTTGGGCAGAGAAACCGGATATCTACATTATAAGGGATATGAGCAGGAAGGACAGAGATGGGGCCAAAAGCAGATGCAAAGGAGAGCTGGGAAAACCCTACCGGGCAGGCCTGGAAAACCTAAGGAAGAAATGTCCATAAAACACCTAAAAATAGCAGGACCACAGGAAACTGTCTTAAACACACTCAATCTGCCATTGTACTCCAAATCCTGCCATTGCAAGCGTGGGTCTATAAAAAGGCATCTTCTAAAAATACTTTACTTCTTTCCTATCTGTTCAGCAAAGGTACACATCCTGCTTCAAGCTGGTGGCCCTTCACTAGTACTTTCTTCTCATGTTAAAATTTCAGCTGCATGGTAGTTATTTCTGTTTTTGCAGCCAGTCATAGAAACAGATACATGATTTCTATTTTTGCCTTACCAAGGGTGTCATGCAAATACTTTTTGCTCAGTTTTTCTAATAGTTATCAGTTAAAGGCTTCAGAATGATAGATGTGTTTTAGATGCTTAGTAAGATAAAAATCAAGTTCTGAAACTTTAGTCACACACACGTGTGTGTGTGTGTGTGTGTGTGTGTGTGTGTGTGTGTGTGTGTGTGTGTTTTGGTGTGTGTGGGGAGGTGCCAGTACCAGGGCTTGATCTCAGGGCTTCATGCTCTGCCTGGCTTTTTTTTCTCAAGGCTAGTCCTCTATCTTTTGCATCACATCCCTACTTCCAGCTTTTTTAGTTTTTCTGGTTAATTAAAGGTAAGAATCTCACAGACTTTTTGCAGGGGCTGGCTTTGAACCACATTCTTAAGATCTCCACCTCCTCAGTAGCTAGGCTTACAGGTGTGTTATCAGCACTTGGCTTAGCCTCAGTTTGACTTCTGAAAAACACTTTGACATCGGGATGCATAAAAATCTTTAAGGTGACTACACTTTAAATCAATTGATTTATCTTCTTTATTGCTGGGATCTTTTATACTGACATTTCTATATAGATTATGTAGATTTTTTTCTTTTGCCAGTCCTGGAGATTGATCTCAGGGCCCAAGCACTGTCCTTGGGCTTTCCTCAAGGCTAGCGTTCTACCACCTGAGCCATAGCACCACTTCTAGCTTTTTTATGTATGTTGTACCAAGGAATCGAACCCAGGTCTTCGTGCATGCTAGGCAAGCACTCTACCACTAGGCCAAAGTCCCAGCCCATAGATCATGTAGATTTTTTTAAGTCTAATATTGCAGATAATGAACATATGCATTAATTTTTGTAGAGAAGGATTGTAGACCTCACCATAAGTTGCCTGACAAGTTCACAATGCCAGAGCACTCCTCTCTCTGATAAAAGGACCTCAAGGTCAGGTACTAGACACCACACCATCCTGCTGTCCTGTCCAGAGCTGTTTGATCGGGTCCTGATTTGAGATATGCTGCTAGCATGCCAAGGTGCCAGATACGCACACGTGACTGCCTTAACTCATGGACTGAACCCATTTGATGTCAGTTCTCACTGAGACTGAACTTCAGACACATTCAGAAATTAGTTCATTATTAAGCTAGGGCAGCAAAATGAGCAGAAGCGCAAACAGGTAGCTGAGTTCCCATTTTGGGAACTACTATTTTAGGAGCTCCTAAGTTTGGGAGAAATGGGTTCTTGCCACCAAGGGGCTAATGAGAGGCAAATCACTGTAGCTGAGGTTTCTGCTCCACAGCTGCATCCTGAGTGGCTTTCCTGTCCCATGCAATCTCCTTGCTGCCAGGGAGACACTTCCCTCCTGAGGCCTCTACATTGAGCATTCTTCCGGGAAGGAAGCACATAGTCCTGCTCCTTGAATCGCTAAAGGCTCTGCCTGACACAAGTACAATTTTTTCACAGTTCCTTGTCCTCTCTGGCCTGTGATATTTTCACAGTGGAAAAGACATAATTTCAGGGTAATATGGATTCATGTTTTAATTCCTGCTACAGATATTTAGTCCTTAGTTTTGATAAATTCCCTCTCCCACTTTTTTTTTGTCTGCTACATTTCAGCATCAAGAGCAGCTCTCAGATTTTTTTTAGATTTTATAAACATTGATTTTTTACATAATATTTCAAATGTCATGTTCATCAAACAAGTATTCAAGAAAGGAACCTCTCTATATAATCGCTGAGCCCTCAGATTTTTTAAAGATATTTTTGATATTAAACCCTCAGGACAATGGTGATGTTTCTCACAGTGTTCGTGGCTGGCATTAACTCTCTGCCCTGCTGTCTGTTTTTACAAAAATAGCCCTGAGCATCTTCATTGCCTCCTTCATTCTTTGTCTGGTACTTGTAAGTCCTCAGTTGTTACTATCCTCATCTTATCTAAATAAAGTAATACTTTGCTACTCATGAGGCTTCCTCACTTTTTTCTAGTACTCTGCCATCTGAGTCATGCCTCCAACCCTGCTTTTTGCTAGTTATTTTGGAGATATTGTCTCATCGACTCTTCTGTCAAGACCAGCTTCAAACTTCTGATCTGACCCAGAGGTACCTGGCTGACTCTTTCAAACCTATCTGAAATCCATGCTTAATTATGATACCATGTAGTCTACAATAAGGAGACTGGCCCATTAAAGCCCTTCAATATGTCAACATGTTTTATTTACTTATTAAATAAAATTTTGTATGAAAAGACAGTTTTGGACTGGTCAGTAGAAATTGGCCCAAGAGACCAAATGATTACTGAGATTTGGTTGGCTGTTGTAGCCGGCTCTTTACCCAACTAAGGAATGAAGCTGTAAGCAACTAAACTATAACAAATTGGCTTGTTGTTAATGGATGGGACTATAGCCAATCACATTCTTCTCCTAATAATGCTTTCCAATCTGGTTGTTGGTTGGAGTTTTCAGAATTTACTCTGGTTGGACCAGCTGCCCAATTAGCAAAGAAACTCAGATTTAACCAATCTAAATATTTTCTTTTTTCACAAAGTTTAGGTATGTTTAGAGTAACCTGAGAAAGTGAATGTACTTTTCTACTTTTAAATGTTATGAAATAGAAATATGTACGAGTAATACTGGGTATTTCTGATGAAAACTTAATGTCTGAATCGAGTGATGCTGTAAGTATAAAATACACAATTTTGAAGACAGGAAAAAAAGAACAGAAAATTTCTCAGTATTTTTCTTCATACTGATTATGTAGATGCAGAACTCACATTTTGATACAATGACATCTTACAGTATTTGAGCTGCAATAACAAAATGTGATAGACTGGGAAGTATATAATCAACTTCGTCTTCACACATCTAGAGGGGAGAGGAAGATCAAGGGACAGGCATGTCTGGTATTTGGTGATGGCTTGTCTCCTGCTTCATTGATGAGAACTCCACCCTCACAACCTGATCACCTCCCAGAAGACTCGCAGCTCCAAACCATCGTGATGATTAAATTCTAAGACGAAATTTGGGGGGACACAAATATCATAATGGTTGGGTCAAATAAAAAATATATATCTGGGGGCTGGGAGTTTGGCCTAGTGGTAGAGTGCCTGCCTAGAATGCATGAAGACCATGGTTCAATTCCTCGGAACACCACACACACACACACACACACACACACACACACACACACACAAACACATATATACTGGAAATGGTGTTGTGGCTCAAGTGATAGAGTTCTAGCCTTGAGAAAGCCCAAGGACAGCGCTCAGGTCCTGAATTTAAGCCCCTGGACTGGATATATATATATATATATATATATATATATATATATATATGAAATTAGTTTCATTAACTTCTTTTTTCTTGTTAAATGTGGTTAGTTGGAAGTTTTCATTACATATGAGGCTTGCAACTTATTTCTATTAGATAGTCTGGTAAGAGGTAGGTACGATATGGTCTAGGTCTACCTGGTACAGGTAGAAACTACTGTTTCCCAGCCATGAGAAATGGAAAAATATATTCATTATAATTAAAACTTAATTTCAAGTCAGGTGCCAGGGGCTCATGCTTGTAAACCTAGCTATTCAGAAAGCTGAGATCTAAGGACTGGGATTTGGAGGCAACCTAGGCAGATAAACCCACAAGCCCAGTTACCCTGTGAATTAAACACATGTTCCAAGTCTGCCTAAAGATGTGATCAGTAGTTTTATTTTATCACTTTTTTTGGTTGGTCGTGGGACTTGAACTCTGGGCCTAGGCGCTGTCCCTGAGCTCTTCAGCTCAAAGCTACAGCCATACCCCTTGAGTCCCAGCACCATTTCTGTTTTTACGGTGGTTGTTTGAAGATAAGAGTCTCATGGACTTTAGTGCCCTGGCTGGCTTTGAACCGCAATCCTCAGATCTCAGCCTCCTGAGTAGCTAGGATTACAGGAGTGAGCTACTAGTAACTGGTTGTGATCATTATTTATATTAACACAAATGTATGGGTTATTTTGTACCAAACTGTAATAAGTCAATTAAAATTGCATTTTAAAAATTACAAAATAGATCTGTAAGCTTGCACTATGTGTCTGTGTATCATATCTGGCTCCTTCCCAAATGGTCAAAAGTAAAGATAGGATTCAATTTTTTTTATAACCTCTATCTTTTGTTATCACAAGTTTGTCAAGTCCTGAATACACGTTGGCTGAGTAAAGAATAGTAATGTCTGAATGTAATTACAGATAATAGCTGTTACATCAGTGATGGGCCTAAGAACTCAGTGTTCATGCTTCAACCCAGCCCAAATGCAGTCATCTGAAAGTTAAGAACAATGCGAATACATTCTTTCTCTGGCTTATTCAGATATGTAGGAATGGGAAACTATTCACTGGAAAGGCACACAAAATATTTGGGTCAAAGAACATCTCATTCAAAGTCCAGGAATTTCCATGATATTGAAGAATAATCTTGCCTGCATGAAACAAAAATGGCCTAGAGGGAAAATTGTGGGAAGGGGAAGAAAGATCGGCTCAATACTGAGTGAATTATTCACATTCTTGACCTGAATTGTCTGGTTTTCTGCAAGTGTAGGTAGTAGGGGAGGGTGTTCTGAAGTTCCACGAAGGGATTCCTAGGCTACGGGACTTAGTTTGGGGAATATGTCCAGCCTTCTTTGAGCTGTTTTGGCTATTAAACCCTAGGAACTTCCTAACTCTAGAATAGTTTCTTTGAGGGGAAGCTGAATCTTAAGGACTGGTCTTTGGGCAAAAATTTAAATCCACAAATATATCAACGGAACACAAATTTTAAATGTATAGTGCATAAGAAGTGAAAGAGACTCATTTCCAGAGCAAACAGATTTTTTTTAAAAGGTGGGATTGGGAGTGATAGGGGAGAATTATAAAAGATGACATTGATCAAGGTACATCATACTCAGAAAATGATATGTTGGATTGAAATGTCTCTGTGCAGCTAATTCAAGATGATAAAATATAATTTTAATCAGACTTCTTGAATATTGCAATATTTATATATTATAAATAGTTTTAATTATTTTATTTTATGAGTGAATAAAAATGGAAAGGGGTATTAGTAGATAAGAAAGT
Source organism: Megascapheus bottae (assembly GCF_031878675.1). Taxonomy (NCBI): domain Eukaryota; kingdom Metazoa; phylum Chordata; class Mammalia; order Rodentia; family Geomyidae; genus Megascapheus; species Megascapheus bottae. Next base: position 16,548,450 of record NC_143534.1, on the reverse strand, counting down.
TAGTATATAGTTTATCTCTTATAGCTATTGAAAAATACTATTAAAATGCCTCTTTACTATCATTAATTACTACCATACAGTTGATTTTTGAAGCAGTGGCTTTGCATTTTAAAACACTGTTGAATTTACTTCTAAGTTTTACATTGGTCAATTATTTTGATTTTCTGCGAGAACATTCACATACATAGGGAAAGTTTTATTTCTTTTTTGAATGTTTTTTTCCTTACTGTTTCATACTGTGGAAACCCCCTGGTATTACATAAAAGAAACATGACAGCTAGTGTGTTTGCCTGCTCCTAGTGCTAGGGGAAAGATTTCAGTTTTGGTCCACTGAAGGACTAGCTGTAAGATGCTTGTGGGTGCTCTTACAGAGCGAAAACATTTCCTTCAGTTTTAGATTGTGAGTTTTATAAGGGATAGGGATTGACTTTTTTTTTTGCAGTACTAGGACTTTAGTCCAGGGTCTTGTACATGTTATGGATGTTAGATTTCATTAAATGCCTCTACTGTATTATTTACATGGCCATGTAGCTTTTTGTTTGTACATTGTCAGTAGTGCACAATAATCTGAACAAGACTGGCATCACCACATTCTATTTTGTGTATTCTTTCTTTCTGATGTATAATTACATATGACTTGCTGGTATTTTATTACGAATTCTAAGTGTGTAATTTTCTTCCATTGTAATGTCTTCATTTTCCCCTATTTCTTTCGTGTGTGTGTGTGTGTGTGTGTGTGTGTGTGTGTGTGTTTGCTAGTCCTGGGATTTGAACTCAGGGCCTGGGACACCGTGCTTTAGCTCTTTTGTTCAATGTTACTACTCTACTACTTGAGCCACAGCTCTACTTCTGGATTTTTGGTGGTTAATTGGACATAAGAATCTCACAGACTTTCTAGCCCCGGCAGCCTTGAACCTTGATCCTCAGCTCTTAGCTGTATACATAGCTAAGATTACAGGTGTAAAGCCATCAGTGCCCTTTATATTTTATGTTAGAGTAATAATAATGTCATTAAGGGATAGGAAATGTATTCCTCTCTTTTCCTGGAGGGAATTATGAAGAAAAATATCATTTCTTCTTTATATACTTGGTAGAATTTTCCAGTGAAACCATCTGGGTATAAAGTGTCCTTATTTGGAATGTTTTATGTAAATTTTGAATAACAGGTTATTATTTTTATCACATGGAAGCATGTAATTGATCCATTTCATGGAAGCAATCTAATGTACATGTAAAGAGCTCATTCACGCCACAATGTATGTGGAACCTGGAATAATGGTCCTTTTCAAATATGTAAGTTTTGTACTGAGGGTCTTCTCTCTGTTTTACTTGTCATTCTTGCTAGAGTTTTTATCAGCTTTACTGGTATTTTTCTTTTAAGACCGAAAGATCTTTTGACTTTATTTATTCCCATTCTATTTTTAATTTAATTTATTTGGCTCTATCTTTTATGATTTCTGTATCTTTGTTCTTATTGGGTTTTGTCTGGAATTACTCTTTTGTGACAAAATTCACAGAAGATTTGTGGTTGTAGGGCAAAAGTGGCCTCGTTGACTTACCGTCACTTTTCTTGACATTCATAGTAGATCTGTAAGAACGTAGCTTTTGTTCACACTTTGAATTTTTGTGCTTCATTTTCAGGAGAGTTCTGTAACTTCACTTACTTCTATATTCTGAGGGGTTTTGGATACTAATTTCTTATTTCAAAATTATAAAAAGATAGTGGTTTAAAAAATGTAAAACAAGCAATCAGCCCCATCAAGAATGGCTGAGGAGATGTGGGAAGCCACTGTGCTCCACAGTTGGGCAGGCCACAGAAAAACAATTGCCACTCTCTGCCACTAGAGAGACTGAGTTTGATCAAGCCTTAATGAGGCAAAATGCACTGCCATCAAGAAGCTCCTGCACTCTCAAATCTGCCCAGTCTAATATGATATTCCTGAACTAAAGCCCAACAGTACAGGCCTTAAAAGAAACCTGTCCTTTCCAAATAACTATGGCCGGTGCCTTAGATAATAGATTACAAGGAGCTTGAATACATGTTGCCTTAATTTAAGAAAAAAAGAATAGCTTAAATTATTCTTTTTCTTCTTTAAACCTCCTAAGTACTTTACCAGAATCCCTGGTTCAGGTTTCCTATCACATGGCTGTATTTGTTTCTAGGATTTATATTTAAGCTCTCTGTATTCCCAGTATATTAAAACATCGGCAAGTGGGCCCAGTGGTGCCTGTCAGTTATCTTGCTTCAGTGGCTGGCCCTGTGGCAAGGGGAAAATCAAGTAGGAAGACCACAGCCTAGGCCACCCTGGGTATAAAAAGAGAAAAGTATCTAATGAGATTGCTCAAATGGTAGAGCACCTGCATAGCATGTGTGAACTTGAGTTCAATCCCCAGGACTGAATTTAAAAACTACTAGTTCTCCCCCACTGTGGCCCCCCCAAAAAAACAACCAAGAAAGAAGGAAGTTAAAAGCTTACATTTGCTGTCCTCTCTTAAGCAAAAGGCTAGTGTTGATAGTGGCTATGCTTAATTTTCTTTTCTTTTTTTATAAAGGAATTTATTAACATTGATTTTTACATCATATTTCAAATGACGGGTGTTTAACAAACAGGTACTCAAGAAGGGAATCTCTATATACAATCACTGGCACTAAGATTTTAGAACATAATCAAAATTAGGCTGAGGGCCAAAACTAATCTCCAAAGTAACAACCATCCCATTAAAAAATGGGCCAAAGACTTAAAGAGAGTCTTCTCTGAAGAAGAAACAAAAATGGCCTACAGACACATGAAGAAATGCTCGACATTTCTGTTCATTAAAGAAATGCAAATCAAAACAACTCTAAGATTCCACCTCACTCCAGTTAGAATGGCCAGGATCAAGAAAACGAATAACAACAGATGCTGGAGGGGATGTGGCCAGGAGGGATCACTACTACACTGTTGGTGGGAGTGCAAACTCGTTCAACCACTATGGAAAGCAGTGTGGCAGTGCCTCAAAAGGCTAAACATAGAACTCCCCAGCAATTCCACTACTTGGCATTTACCCAACCATCCAGAAACAAGGGCATACTAAATCCACTACCACAACAATGTTCATTGCAGCACTATTCACCATAGCAAAGATATGGAACCAACCTAGATGTCCCTCAGTTGATGAGTGGATCAACAAGATGTGGTATTTGTACACAATGGAATTCTATGCTGCTGTCAGAAAGAATGACATCACCCCATTTGTTAGGAAATGGAAAGACTTAGAAAAAGTCATATTAAGTGAAATAAGCCAGACTCAAAGGAACTTAGGCTCAATGGTTTCCCTCATTTGTCATAATCAGTAGAAACCTTGGGCTCTACTAGCAGAGATTTGCAATAGAGCAAAACCTTGATACATAAGGCCATATAGTATGAAGCCAACTGAAAGGACCTCCAGGATACTGAAACAAAAGCCATATAACAAATGATTGTTGTCCTTAATGTACTATGTTGCCTCTCATCTTCTTTGCTGTCCCTTGGTTATCTCATATTGTTACAGTATCTCATTTAGTTATCTGATATATTGAATTTATTTGTATTTGGTTATTTGAAATTTGATAGGGAAGGGGGGAAAACCAAGACGGGTGGGGGGGTGGGGGGGAGGGTAATGGGTACCAAGACATGTGAAAGGGTATCAATGTATGTGAATTAATGCACCTTCTATCTGGCAAATATCATGTAACCCTTTTACTAATTACAATAAAAAAATTAAAAAAAATTAGGCTGAGGGTTTGTATGTCATAGATGCATGTTAATCTATGTAATAAAACATTATGTCTATAGAGTCATAAGTTTTTATGACTATGTAGTTGTGTTTATATTTCCAGTACCATGTCCATAGCATTGGGCATGCAACTTTTGAGTCCTTGCTCTTGTACTGTTTGGATCTAATAGCCACATATTAAGGATACCATGTGCCTTTTGTTCCTTTGGTCTTGGCTTGTCTCACTCAACATGATTTGCTCTAGATTCATCCACTTCCCTGCGAATGCCATGGTTTTATCTTGTCTGTTGGCTATGCAGAATTCCACTGTGTGTGTGTATATATATATATGTATATATATATATTACATATTCAAAATGGAGGAGGTGAAAAAGGAAAATTAATCTCCTCTATTTTAAAATCTACCTTGAAAATACAACAGTTTTATATTTTAAAGTGTTTTTTTAAAACATGCATGCTTAAATATTATAGAAATATTTCAAGCACAATCTGCTCAAAGCATAAAATGTTTATGCTTTAAATATTTATGTAATATTTCAATGTGTTATTTAATTCATAATAATTTAAAGCAAAACAATGTATTCTGCACTTAAACCCCCCTGAGTTATTTGTGCATTTGAAAGAATTGCTGAATATGAAATGACATTATACATCAACTTAAGTCCTTGGTTTTTAAGACTATATATAAAAAAAGGAGTGTTCTTAATAAAATGTCATGGCATCAGTTTAAAGAGAGAATGAACAGATAAGAAAATCTCATTGCTTGGTCTTTAGAATAGATGCATCATTTATGATGCCCAAACCTTTCAGAAACGCCCCTCCTCCTTGTTCATTAGCTTCAAGTTCAGGCATGGCACACTCTACTAGAGTTATAAATGGCTTTTAATTCTGTATATAATAATATAATTCCGTTCTATTTTTTAAGGTGAATGCAAAAAATTGGATTCAGGTGTAACAACTGAAAAAAAGTATTAGTATTAGTTTTATGGAAGACAGGTTTGCTCAAGTAGTGTGTAATCTTCCAAAGAAGGTGGAGGTATGGCAGAAGAAATGGGTGTTTGAAAATAATATTCTCGGGACCGGGAGTTTGGCCTAGTGGTTGAGTGCTTGCCTAGCATGCATGAAGACCTGGGTTCGATTCCTCGGTACCACATACATAGAAAAAAGCTGGAAGTGGTGCTGAGGCTCAAGTGGTAGAGCTCTAGCCTTGAGAAAGTCCAAGGACAGTGCTCAGGCCCTGAGCTCAAGCCCAGGACTGGCAAAAAAAAAAAAAAAAAAGAAAATAATATTCTCCATTCTGAGTCACCATTTTGAGATGGTCTCGGAGGCCTAGGACATCTAATTTGAAGAGGGTTATAGTTATAATATGCTGAATATTATGGAAGGGTTTCATTATTCTCATACATCCATATTTTATAGCTCAATTCAATTTTGTAATTTTTTTGGGTTATCACCAGGGCTTGATTTCAGGGCCTTGTGTGTGATCACCCGGTTTTCTACCATTTGAACCATGCTCTAGCCCAGTTTTTGCCAGTTATTTTGGAGCTGGACTTTTCTGTTTGGGCTGGCTTCAAACCACATTCCTCCTGGTTTTAGCCCCTTGAGTAGCTACAATTGTAGTTGTTAGTCACTGTGCTTGGCCCAATTTTACAATTTTGAAAGAACTTAAAACTATATTATTTTCCCTACTGCCTTTTTTTTAAATAGAGGCTTCTGAGCATAATTTATCCCTTCTTAATGAGTCAGAACTCTTTGCAAACACAATCCCTCATTATGCTCAAGCCTCCAAAAATGATAGAAATAATATAGAGAGATTCAGAGAGCATCTGGGGATGTGTACATTCTTGGTGCCTACTCTGAATGGATCCATACTGCTATTTAAAAAAATTCCTGTACTAATTTATATGTTCTTATGGTTGACTATTCACTCTGTGTGCTTCCAGTCACATGCATGGTCTCAAACTCTAATTCTGTTTTGATATTTCCCAATTCAGTTCCTAGGAGAAGTCACCGAGGGTCAAATGTACTAAAGTGGTGTTCAAACCCAATACCTCCAGATGCCCTTGGATCTACAGTGGGGTTAGTGGAGTGGTGTTCTGATGGACTCAGTGTAAGTTACAAGTATCATCAACAGAATGCACAAAGAGCATCCGAAGCAGTCATAGCTTTAGCAGCACATGCCATGCTATGCTGCACTGGTTGTTGTATCTTGTGATCATGTAGCAAACCAGGAGCTGTGACTCAGTGTCACTGCTGCTACCCACACTTGGTTCTGAATCCCATACAGCAGGTACAGGAAAAGACCAGGACTTAAAAGTCAAAGGTGTGGAGTCTTAGGATATAGTTCAGTGAGTGCTTAGCATGTGTGAGGTCCTGGGTTCAAGCATTATATCATCCAAAGAAAATGGAAGGAGTGTACACTGAAAACAAAAGCCTTCCTAAGACACAGACTGTTTTTATCACCGTAGAGGAGAAGTCTGGAGAGGATCTCCACCTTGTGTTCTCAGCATGAAGGCTGTAATAGCCTCTACAGACTGTCTACTTTTACCTTTGGCTCAATACTGGGAGGATGAGATTTCTTATCACAGCCTATGTGATGGGAGAAACCAAGACTCAGAACGTTTTGAGGTAGCGCTATGGCTGTAGCCTATTTCCTTCTTATCACTCCTTTCTGCCTCCAAACCTAAGGCCACATCCACCTGTCACACTGCCAGCTCCATCACTGCAAAGGCATGTCCTCTCCACTAGCTGTCACCTGTAGAAGCAAGTGATGGCAGTATACGAAGATTCAGACCCATTGATTTGTATATCTTCTCTCCATTTTCTGTTTTATTTCTCTCAGTGCAATTAGAGAGGATTCTTGACCTGGAAATTGAGTTCCACTCAGTCCCCAAGTCAATGCTCTCTAGGCCAAATAACTCAACACCTACATACAGCAAACGCTTCTTGTCACAAGACCAGTCTTTGGAGGATCTAAAACCCACTAGAGCCTCTCCCAGGCTCCTCCTGATTCCTTTTCCCTGGAAATTGCATCTGCTAGGTTCTTTCAATCTTCCTCTCTTTGAGAATGACAGTTTCTCCTTAGAACCTCCATCTTTCCCTATTGGGCCACCCGAAAGAAGACTTCCATGTAGGTTGTTTCTCTGTATTACATTTTTGCTGTGTGTATTTTCCAGCACTGGGGCTTAAACTCAGGCTTTTCACTTAGCCATACCACTGTTTCTAGATTTTTGCTTGTTAATTATAGATAAGATTCTTTTAGATTTGTCTGGCCAGGACTTCAAACTTCAATCCTCAGACCTTGCCTTCTAGAATTACAGGTGCAAGCCAGTGGTGCCTAGCTTATATTAGTCTTTTTTTTTTTTTGCGTGTCAGGGGGCTTGAACTCTTGAACTCTGATCCTGGGCATTGTCTCTGAACTTATTTTGCTCAAAGATAGCACTCAATAACATGAACCACAGCACCACTTCCAGCTTTCCTGCCTGGGTTTGTTTCAAACCATGATCCTCAGGTCTCATCCTTATCAGTAGCTAGGATTACAATCCACTGGTGTCTAGCTTATATTACTCTTTATTGTTGCTATCATTTCATAAATAAGGAAACAGATTTTGAGAAGCTATATTACTTATTAGAGACTACAGTACTTTGTTTCAGAGCCTCTGAAAAGCAAGTTTTCCTATCTAGACACTCAAAATTGGGACTACAACTTGCAGACAACTTACTGAAATTACTTTCCCACTGTCTACAATTCTTTTTCACTCACTACTTGTCCCATTAGCTCCCATCTTGAGCATCAACCTGGTGTAGATAAAAATTAATGCCCTGTACATCATTACCTCCTGTAAGGTAGGTATTTGGCTACCTACCATGAAGGGCAACTCAACTCCAAGGCTTTTGATGTTGCCTGGTTTCCTGCCTTGTCTCTGACACCTTGCCTTTTCTGCAGACACCTTGCTTGGGAGCCAAGCTGAAAGCAGACACCTTCTACCTTCTTCCCATTATTGCTCATGCTTGGCTTCAGCCAAATGGAACTAATTGCTATTTTTTATGCAGCTGATATGTTTTCCTATCTCCGTGGTGTTTGCTGGGCTTGAAAAGCCTTCAACAGTGCTACATCAGCCACCTGTCCTTTCCCAGACTGGCCCAAATCTCTGCGCATCCAAATCACTTTATTGTTCAGGTCTGGTACATATATCTTTCCCATGAAGCCTTTTCTCCCACACATTTCCACTCCAGGTGCTTAAGCACTCTCTATTTGTACTTCTCAGTACTTCATAAATTCCATATGTAAATGATATATCAAAAATTGGATATGTTGGTTATAGTCATAAAAGGTCCTTTCCTTTTTTTCTTTCTCTCGTTAACTGCTGTTTTATTTAAGTAGCACATCATTTATACTTCCCATTTTGTTATCTGGTTTTGTACATCAATGTATCTTTCCTTTGTGTTTCCCCCCCTCCTTCGTTCTTTTCTATTGCTATTACTGTTTCTTTAAGCCTGAGAAAGAAAGTGCTTCTTTTGCCCTGAGGGAAACTGAGGCAAACTCATACCTTCCAAATTATTCTTTAGAAAAAGGTCTACATCTACAATATATACCAAACAGCCTCAATGCAGAAATTAGGAGTTCCTGCCCAATATTTATCAACACTGGAGCTGTTACTCAAAAGTGATGCTTCTGTCCCCCTTTCTGCCTTAGGTTGCTTACGGGCAAGCACTATCTTCCACAGAAAGAGCGTATTTGGCTGCCTTCATCCTTCTCCATCATTCTTCACTACCTGAATACTGTGTTTGACCAACTTCCATCTCCAAGATTGTAAGAATGAGAAATAAGAGGGGCAAGAAGAGCACTTTTTTTTTGGTGCTAATCCTGGGGCTTGAACTCAGGGATTGGGGGGGCTGTCCTTGAGCTTCTTTTGCTCAAGTCTAGAGCTCTACTACTTGAGCCATAGCTCTGCTTTTGGCTTTTGTGGTAGTTTTTAATGGAGATAAGAGTCTCACTGATGTTCCTGCTCAGGTTAGCTTTGAACTCTGATCCTCAGATCAGCCTTCTGGGTAGTTAGGATTACAGTTGTAAGCCACCTGCACCCAGTGAAGAGCTTTTTTTGATTGAGACTCATAAAACATGTTGGCCAATGTTTAAATCTGGTCTATGACTTCTTATCTTGGACATCTCTGATGCATCTAGAATACAGCCAGGTGCTTTGTTCTTACCCCATCAAGACTCCAAAGGTCAATACCCGGCTTCATTCTGATGAGATTACACTGCCTGCCTATGTGGATGCACTCATAGCCTTTTGGGGGACAATACTGAAGGATAGGTTAATTTTTAAGCCAGCAACATCTTTCCACTGGGCCTGCCATCTGGACAACTAGTCACTCATGGATTGTTTATCATCATTTTTCAGGTTTGAACCACTGACTATTTCCCATCCCTCAATCCCAGTGTCAAGTTCTTCAAAAGGTAGTGTTGTATTCAATCATAATAGACTTTAAATGCAAAGACAGAACCCCCCCCCATCTACAGGGGCAGCTTCCTCCCCTACTCAGCATACAGATGGCAGTGAAACACAGAATTTAAAAAGTACAAATGCTTTTCACAAAATCTTTCAACTTTCACTTTGCAAACCTGTAATATCCTCTCTATAGCAGAGGCTTTACTTTTTAGAGAGCTCATTCTTAATTTTCCTTTGAAGACTGGCTCCTTGATCTGATATCTCCCTTCAGAATTTCATGGCTATTAAAATTAGAAGACACAGTGGAATTTTCTAATTTCATAATTCAGCTACCAAATTCCTCTGTAAATGGGACAATGTCTTCTGCCTGAGGTCAGAGGCCATGTCTGACCCATATTTTATCCCTCACAGCACCTAAAATTAAGCATACTCTGGAACAGGAAATACATAGAGCTCCCAGGAATAGATTTGCTTGGTTTTTCTATTTCCTTATACCTACTAGGATTCAGAACCAACCATGGGGCTATTTGTATAAACTCTGTTGATTACTCCCAATTCAAAACTTTTAACACTGTTGACAGAGGCAGCTCTGTGTACAACATATCCAGTTTCTCTTTTTGCCTATTGCTGGCAGCTCTGTTAATTTCCCTCTCTCCCTTGCAAGTAGCTGGAGCTGAGTAACTAAGTTCCAGCCATTGAAATGAGGGAAGAAGTGACATACCACTTTCAAGTCTGGCCCCAGAGGGCTCCCTGTGGCATCCATTATAATTTTCTCCTATCATAGGGCAAAAGACAGGGAAGGAAGAGGGCCCTAGAGACAGCAAAGCCACGCATCTTCAGTAGCATGGGTTCCTGGATGAGTGACTCGTGGGGAGCCTTGCCCTGTTCTCACACTGGACAGTGGTGTGCATGGTAGGCACAGACGTAGAGAGAAAAGCCAAGGAAATGTGGAGATTGCTCTCTGAGTTATACCTGATGTCACAGTCACTAGTCAGTGTTCTGTCACTGTGGCACAAACACCTGAGAAGACCAACCTGAAGAAGAAAAGAGTTTCTTGGGTCCCATAGTTTCATCCATGAGCCCTGAGCATTTTGTTCAGGTAGTTAATCATGGTGAAAACATGTAGCAGAAGACAGCTGTGCCATAGAGCAAAAAGAAAGGTTGGGGACAAGATATATCCTTCTAGGGAAGTCCTCCAGTGACCAGTATCCTCCAATGAAACCACACCTTGTAAAATTCCCACCCTCTCTCAATAATGAGCCTGTCATCCATGGATGAATCCGCTCACTCACAATCCAATCCCTCCATAAGTCCCTCCTCTAACTGTGCCACTCTGGAAATCAACACATTGGTGTTTGAGGGATATTTCGAGTCTAATTTTTAATACCTGGGAATAACACAGAGGACTAATTTTAATAAACATAACTAAGTAAATTCTCTTAGAACCTTTTTTTCTTAATTCTGGGAAAATGTTAAAAAGATTTCCATCAGCCTTAGGTAGGACAATGTATGTATTCTTTTATTGTTATACTGGGTTTCGAGGGCTCTGTGCTTGCTAGGCAAACACTCTACCATTTCAACTCTTTTAAAAAATTTTTCTATTAAGCTAGTGTCTTGCTAAGTTTACCAGGTTGGCTTTGAACTCAACCATTCTTCTGCCTCGACTGAGTAGCTGAGATTATAGGCATGCTCCACTATTGCCCACGTGCTCTATTTTTTTTTTAAATGTGACAGCTCACATTTCCAGCTAAAATATGTCTTGTAGTTCTTTTTTTAGGTTAAGTGATTTCATTTTTTAGCCCAAAGATATATAGAGCAATTCCTTCCTTCATCTATCACTTACTCAGGCTTGCAGGCTTAAAATTCACTTTAATTTAAAATGAGGATTGGCATGAAGGAGGGGAGTGGCATGATCATGGAGTGGTAGCTTGGGGACGTGGCTGCTTTTCCACAGGGCTGCAGTTCAGCATGTGGTAGGCTGGTGCTTTACTGGGGAGGAGAGGGACAAGTTTGTTCAGCCATATAAATGGAATGACAGCTCTTGGAACCATTATTTCTGTGGAGATGTGTTCTCTGTACTGTGTATGTTCTGACATTCTTTTCAGGCTTTCCCCATAACAGTTCCCTTTGGCCTTTAAATAACACAGGCTTGATAAATGTCTCTGGCGAGGAGATGATGTATGAAACTCCAAGGTTGCATTTGAACATCTTTGCTTCAGTGTTCCCAAGTTAAAAATACCTCAAAATCAACACCAAGTAATCAAAGAACAGAGAAGCTATTATTGGCAAATGTGAAATTCCAGGTCTGCAGAGCTTAAAATTCTCCAAAGCCACCTTGAATCTTAATATGGCAACCCTATTTTTGATAAAATATGAAGAATACATTTTTATATCATTCATCAATTATTTTGCAATATTCGATAACATAGAACTATAATAATTTAAAAATGTTTTAGTACTGGGAATTGAATCCAGGGCTTTGTGAATACTAAGTAGGCACACTAACACTTGAGATATATCCCTAGCCTTTTTGTCTTTGTATTTTGTTTTTAAGATCATGTCTTGTTAACTTTACTTGGGCTGATCTCCAACTTAGGATCTTCTTGCCTGTATAGTTGGAATTATAGATGTATACTACTCTGATGGCTTGGACCATAATGTTCTTTAAATTTTAATTCAAACATTACATAATTCAAACCACGTATGCCATTTCTTCATGAGAATTGTTACTATTGCCTTAATCTTTTCTTTTTTGAACTCAGTCTCATGGATCACTCAGCTTGCTTGCTCAGTTAGTGTTCTACCACTATTCCAGTCACAACTCTAGCCATGACTCCAGCCTGGCTTTTGCCAGTTATTCCTGAGAAAAAGTCTTGTGGACTTTCTGCCCAGGCTGCAGTCCTCCAGATTTCATGTTGTTATGTAGCTAGGATTGTAACCATGAGCCACTTGTGGCAATTCTTAATGTTTTTATTCTTTCAGAGAAGTGAAGAGAGAGAGATTTATATTCCATGTTCTAGGCATACATTTGCTAGAAATTCATTTTATATATGAAATAGGACAGCACCACCATCACTAACTACAATAGTATAGATTATGCATATGAAAGACTAATAGATTCACACAAATTGCTAAAGAACATAAAACTTGATTATTGCCTTAAAATAACCTCTAATCTGGATCCAAAGACTAATGAAACATTGTTGACCCAATGCATGCAATCACACATGTAGGAAACAAGATCCGCTCAAGTTATAGCACATCTTTGAAGTAAGAAAGACTTTAAAAATTCCCTAACATAAAGTGTTATAATTTATATAGGGAGGGAGGAGAAGATTTGAATAGAAGCACTTTTTTTCATATAAAAAGGTGAATTTATTGGGGAAGTAGATGGCGAACTGACCAGCCAGGGGAAATAGATGGTGGTGAACTGACCGGCCAGGGACACAGTGCAGACTCGGGAGCTGACACTGTGACCCTGAGCGGGTCTCACGCAGGGTTTTTTTTTTTAATATATTTTTTATTGTAATTAATAGAAGGGTTACATGATATTTGCCAGATAAATGGTGCCTTAATTCCCACACAGAAGCACTTTTTTTTAAGGTTTTTTTTTTTTTTGGCCAGTCCTGGGCTTGGGCTCAGGGCTTGAGCACTGTCCTTGGACTTTCTCAAGGCTAGAGCTCTACCACTTGAGCCTCAGCACCACTTCCGGCTTTTTGCTATGTATGTGGTACAGAGGAATCGAACCCGGGTATTTGTGCATGCTAGGCAAGCACTCTACCACTAGGCCAAACTCCCGGCCCCTAGAAGCACTTTTATTTTATTTTTTACTGTAAGAGATGGCAGAAGAGAATGATCAATAAGATTGCCAAGAAGTCTGCAGATATTATCATAACAGTTCTCATTAAAGAGAAGGAAGAGGCCCTGAGAATCAAATGTATCAGGGGATGGGCATCTAGGCAGACACATATGAAGCCTGTGATTATGAATCTAGATCTTGCTTCTGAGAACTAGGAATACACACACCTATACACACACACTTCTGCTTTGGTGGTGATGGTGAGGTTTGAAATTAGGACTGCACACTTACTAATTAGGTGCTCTATCACTTGAATTCTATTGTTGGAGTAGAGTTTTGCATTTATGCCACTGGGGGTCTGGACCACATACCATGGTTTTCCTTTTTATGTTTCCTCTTTAGCTAAGATGACAGACGCAACTGCTCACATCTAGCTTTTGTACTGGTTAAGACAAGGTCTGGTAAATTTTTCACCTGGATAAACCTCAAATCACAATCCTCCTGATCTTATATCTTCTGAATAGCTAAGATTCTAGCCATGCATCATCATGACAGGCTAAGAGCATGAACCTTCATCATAGCAATAACGAGCCAATGAAATGTCACAAACAGATGAAGAAGAATCTCTAAAAGAAATTGGGGTCTGGATGGGTAACACAGATAGGATGAAAGGCAGCACCAAAGAAGCTTCCAGAGCTGGGGAAATAGGGCTGGAAGGTAAGGGAGGTAGCTAAATGGAGATGACAGGAGTCACATAAATAGGACAAGAGTCTAGAGACACAAAGCAGGAAACGTATAGCTTCAAATCAAGATCAACGATGCAAGTGAGGAAAAGTCTTGCAGGTTATGGACTATCACGGTGATACTAGTAAAAGCTAATGAGTATATACTTGATGACATTGGGATTCTTTTTATTGAATACATATTCATACTCATACCTCCCAGAGGGATAAAGTGCAAAGACCAGATGAGTAGTACAAGTGTCCTTGCATACATTAATGTCTAGTTCTTGGGAAAGTCCTTAACTGCACATAAGAAATAGAAGGTAATGGCTGAGTTCTTTGCTCTATATTTCCTTTGTTGCTTCCCTCACCCCCTCCCCCAGTGTGTCCCTATTTTTTCCTAGCAAGGCCCAGGAACGAAGAGTATAATAAACTCAACCCTCAAATGACAAAATTCCAGGGCAGAACTATGTGCCTCAGTGTTCTCCATATGCAATAGATGGCTGGTTTCTTTGTCGCCAGCTCCACACGGCCACTCAAACCCTTCTTCACCCCACTTGATCAAAGGAAGAACAGGACTGCTCTGCCACACAAAGGGAGTACCATTTTTTTGCTTATAGAAACATACATGATCTCTATTTCAGCTCAAGTGGGATTGAGATTCTCTTGAAAAGGGGTATGCAGTCCTTTCATGGCAATAAAGGTGAATAGCACTTATATTTTAGGTGGGAATTATTAATGCCAGTTTCTGAAGGTTCTGAAGCTATTACTCACTGTTCTTAGGGCTTTGACCATGGCTTAAGACCGATCCTGAGCTTGGGCTTCAAAGTTCATTAGTCACAGTGGCCAATTAGAAGCTTTGTTAGAGAAGTAAAGGAATGTGCCACAACACATGGAGAGGTCCTTTCCCAGACATCATGGGTGAATGAGCCTCGGTGACAAGCCAAGGCACACACTAGTCAGCCATGCACACACAGACAGGATCAACAAATGCAGCACAAAAATGTGGAAGTCAGCATTCTCTGAAATCAGTCCTTTTCATTCCAGCGGATAAGGATTTAAACATTTTCATTAGCTTTGCTGATCCCAGTTATTTAGAATGACAAAAACATTATAATCATTTTTAAAGGAAGTTACATAATCCAGGGTGTAGCACAGGCTTGACAATTTTCTAGAAATGGTCACTAACCTTTGCAGAACTCCCCCTTGTAAATGTGAGGGGTCAAGTGGAGGTTAACATTCTGGCATACTACTCAGGATCTAGAGTAAAGACTCTGTGGGGTGGGATTGTGGCCTCAGACAACCACAGACAAGGGCTTGAAATGCTAATTTTTAATTAAAAAAATAAAAAGACTCAAAGACTCCCCTCTAGCTCAGGCGGACTCCACCTTTCTCCTAACACATAACAAAACTCAGCATACAGATGGATTTATTTTTGTAATGATTTGCTGTAGATATTCAATCTCAAATAACACTCTGAAGCTTCAGAAAAAAAGTTTGGGTACTAAGGGCACAAAGAAATATTTGCTATTTTTATATGAATCCTCTTGTTTTTCTTTCAATGTATCTTATGACTGAGTTGTTACTAACTTGTTGCTCCCCCCAAAAAAGATGGTGGAGTGAGATGTCTCAGAATTATAGCAAGTAAAGCATGTTTACTGGGAAATATTTCATGTTCAGGCAGCATTCAAAATTGGTGTTTTATTTATTTATTGGATTTGTTGGAGAGCTTTGATTAGTTGTCTTTTGAATAGAATATGTTTTGAGAGGCCTGGAAAATGTTGATAACTAGGATTTGGTTTTTGAGCTATATGTGATCCGTAAAAAGTTTGTCAGGAAAGTGTCAAGTTAGTAGAAAAATCATAAAAATTGAAAGGTAGAAAGGACTTTGGGGTTTCCATTACATCCCTTTAAAAGTATGTAGTATTCTCTTAATAAAGAAGAACAAAGAGGAAAAACAACAACCCATTTTCACTGTTTTGGAATATATTATCTGTTCCTTTACAGTCCACTCCCTAAATATTTTCTCAAAATATAACGTACCCTCCTGAAGTCCCACCTAGTGTTTTCAACACTGCTGGCAAGGACTACATTTACTGTAGAGGTTCAAAGGAGCATGGCTCCCCAGAGATCATTTGGTAACACTTCAGGGTTACATTAGGTTCATCATCTTCAATCTGATTCTTGGATAGCCTACATTTCTACAGAAGTCAGCAAGAAAACTTTGCATGGGGAATATGATTTGCAACATGCTTAGATGGTTTTTCTTTCTTCCTGTCAAAAACTCAAAGTAGCTGGGTGCTGGTGGTTCATGTCTGTAATCCTAGCTATTTAGGAGGGTTGTTTTTCAAAGCCAGCCTAGGCAGGGAAATCTGTGAGACTCTTACCTCCAATAAACTACTCAGAAAAGTTGGAAGTGACACTGTGACTCAAGTGGTAGAGCACTTGAACACAGAGAGGCTCAGAGACAGAGCCCAGGCTCCAAGTTCAAGCCTTAAGACTGCCAAAAAGGAAAAAAAAAGTTAAAGTAGAACTTCTTGTTCTGCATTTTTTTCCCTTCATGAAAGCTTGGAAACATTTCCACTACAAACACTTAGAAATAACAGGTAAAAGACATGGTTCTTTCAAATGTACTACTGAGCTTGAAAAAAGAATGAGCAACAAAGAGAGACTCCTGAATTCTAAAGAGCTATGTAGAAAGGAAGCAGACTAGTTTGTGATAAAAAATAAATTATAGATATCTATAATCTAGAAACTTAGCTTTAAATTCCTATGTAGGACCAGGAAGTAAGGGATGGGAGAAAGTGTCACAGCAAATGGGTATAACATTGAGCCCATCTGGCTCTATCTAGATGCCAAGTGATGGCACAGGCAGTACTCTTTATGAAATTTGTAACTAAGAAAATAACTTAGACTAGCAGTCCAAAACAAATAAAACGTATTTCCTGAAGGGCTGGCTATATCCATTCTGACTACATGTGTTTATCGAGCATTTCCTACTGAAGACGAATTTACCATTCCACAGTGGGAATTACCACATAAGCTACCAGGTCACCGAACACAATAAATAGAATTTGCAAACTAAGAATTTTGGATAAATTAATAAAATAACCGGTCATGTTACCTAGATTTTTGAATGACTAAGATGGAAAGAGAATATAAAATGTATGAAAATACAATATTGAAATAATAGCTACATGAACTAGAAATTAGAACGGCAGAGTGAAAAATTCAGTGAATAGGTGAAATAGCCTTGTGGACACAGGTTAAAACATAATCAGTGGTCTGGAAAGACAGATTAAGGGAATGAACTCAGAATGCAGCAAAGGGAGAGGGCTAAATGTCAGCCAAAACATAGGAAGCATAGAACAAAGACAAAAATGAACATGTCTATGAATTCCTGAAACAAGGTAAACATAGATAAAGGAAATATGAGAAGATATATGTTTGTGTGTTTCCCAAAGTTGATCAAATATATAATTTCTCTGACGTAAGGAGAAATCAAGATAAATAAAAGACAAATCCACAATGACCAACCTCACAGTCCACATGCTAAAGAAAAGAGACAAGAGTGATTTTAATGGCAAGAGAGAGGAAAGACAAACTACCTACTAGGGTAGAATGATGGCACAAGGGGAGGCTCCTTAACTATGAAAGCAATGAATGGAAAGTTCAGGAGCACATTAAATGGGTGAGAGGCAGGAACTGAGTATGTAGAATAATATCCTCAACTAAATTTTTGATTCACTGTGGAAGGTAGTTGCTATTCATTGATGGAGTTGTAAACTAAAGAAAAGAATCCTAGAAAAAAATCCAGCCATTTCATGCACAAGAGTGATTTAAAGTGTTAGAGAAATAAAGCAAAGATGAAATGATTATCTCAGTATGAATTTTTTTTTTTGCCAGTTGGGGAGCTTGAACTCAGGGCCTGAGCACTCTCCTAGGGCTTTCTCAAGGCTAGCATTCTACCACTTGAACCATAGCACCACTTGCAGCTTTTTCTGTGTATGTGACAATGAGGTATCAAATCCGGGTCTTTGTGCATGCTAGGCAAGCACTCTACCACTAGGCCAAAGTCCCAGGCCCTCAGAATGATTTGTAAAAAGTGATAACTACAGATAAAGTAGATTTTTTTTTAAAGAAGAAAGTATCAATAAGAACTTGATGTGACTGCATTTGCAAACCAAGCAAAATGGTCAACTCATCCAGTATCAATTTACAATTGGGCTGGGGCATAGCTGAAATGGTAGAGTACTTGCCTAGCAATGGTGAGGCTCTGAGTTCAAACCCAGTACTGAAAAAAAGGAAAAGAAAAATCTTTTCTTAGCATTTAATTCTGCTGTTGACTTTGTCTTTCATGAGCCACCTCAGTTTGAATGCTACCCATGTGATCTTTACTGACAATATGTGACTGATAGGATAGAAAATGTTAAAAAAAAAAAGTACTAAATACACATGAGAATGATATGCAACTATTTTACAATTATATTGGAAAAGGTGATGCTTTAGCTGTGTCTGTAATTAGCTTCATTCTATTTTGCAAGTTCTCTGAGTTTATGATGGCACTGTAATACATTTAATCCTGGTGATGGGCTTACAGATAGGTATTATATGAATTTTATATGTTTGAGATTGTTTTAGAATACAGTATTTTAAAGAGTAATATGATTTATATAATTGTGAGAGTATTTCTTCATTATTTCTAATCACTGTTAAAAACAAAATTTCAAAAATATAAGAACTAAAACTAAAAAGAAAAAGCCAATAGACTTGGAAGCCATAGGCTAGACTTCTTGTCTTGGTTCTACAGTCAGTTAGTGATACTGCATAAATCATTTTACCACAGTGCCTTCACATTTCTTATACACCAAGTAAAGGGGATCAGACATGATCCTAAACCTTCTATATTTTATGTTTACAAGTCCAAACTTGTTAGAGGACAGAATCTTTCTTTCCTCCCTCTGAGCTTTAACTCAGGGTCACTTGGATTTGTCCATTAGCTTTTTTTCACGGCTAGCTCTCTTCCACTTGAGCTACAGCTCCATGTCTGGCTTTTTGGTGGTTAATTGGAGGTAAAAGTCCGTTGGATTTGTCTGCCAGGGTTGCTTGAAACCTTGATCCTCAGAAGCCACCCTCCTGAGTAGCTAGGATGACAGGCATGGATCACTGGCACCTGGCGGGGAACAGAACTTCTGAATTCAGTTTTTCACTTTCCTTGGATACCATCTACCAAATAGATTCTAGCTTACCTTCAGGGTAAGTACATTTGTTTTCAGATGCACTGATGGACTATCTAAAGTTAACAAGAAATCATCTTTGAATCAGTGATGTACTCAAAGTGGCAAATTAGCTTAAACATATTTCAGATAAGGAATAATATGAACACAAAGAAAATTATTACTAAATGCCTACTTGCTTTTATTCCTAAATTCATACATTTAGTTTTTATTCACTTATTATAGCATGTCTTTTGTCTTGAACACTTACTTAAACAAGCTTATCTTTTATATTAACTAATCTTTTATATTAACTGATCTTTATAACAGTAAATGCTAAAGTATATTTTACTTAAAATATATTTTATGATAGCAAAAAAAGCCAACCTTTCCCTCTTCAGTAATTTGAAAGACTTTATTCTATCTGAATGTGTTATTTGCTCATAATGAGAACCTAGCTCAAATCAAACAACTAGAGCACATTTGGTATACTAATGTGCTGTTTTCTAAGAACTGTGTTTTTAACCAACAGCATTAATTATTCCCACTACCCTGCAGAAACTGAAGCTTGCAACCGCGGGCCATGGGGTGAAGTAACACTATATAGATGTTAATGGACAGAAGAGAAAACTGAAATCTATTTCCAAAACAGGCAACAAAAACTCAATGCTGAAGTCTCATTTTCATTCTTCTCCACTCCAGCCCAGTCAGCTACCTACTCTTGGTTGCCAGTGTTTTTGCCAGAAATACTATCCATGAATTAAAACAATATGGAAGGAAGCCGAGACAATCAACAACCTTAATGAATGAAAGAAAAGACAGTGATAATACGCACACACACACACACACACACACACACACACACACACACACACACTCACACTCAGAATCTCAGAATCTCAGAATCTCAGAATAGTGGTTGATTGGAACTTTCTAGAATTTTCTGGTTCCACATATTAAGGAAGCTGACTATATTTCCTGCATTTCAGAAAAGATATAAAAGATGAAATGCGATGTGTCAGAGAATACTGAATATCATACCTGGTAATTGATGGCAGGCAATCTTTGTTGATACCATTGCTACTATCATTATCATCATCATCATCATCATCATCATCATCATCATCATCATCTCTCATGATACAGGATTTGGCACTTTATGTTTCTCCAGACTATGTGTTTATAAAAGAACTGCTCAACGCAAACCATTTTACTTACAAAAGAAAGCTAGCCAAGATATCTTTTGAAATTCAGCCATGTACTTTTTGTTGAGGGAAAAATATATTATTAGTCTCATCCTCGTTTTGGAGGTGTAACAAGATATTTAAAGAAGGTAAAATCTACTAAGAATTCTCTTAACTGGAGAAAGAGAATGATGACAAGTAGGAAAACTTACATTAAAAATGTATGTGATATTGGAGATTAAATCCTGGGCCTTTCCCATGCGAGGCTAGGCAAATGCTCTATCACTCAGCAATAAGGGCTTTGAGGCCAGCATGGTGGATGGGTAGCCAGCATTCACAAGGGTTGTTGCTAGGTAACACTGCCCCAAGGAAAGAAGCATGAATCCCTAATTACAAGCACATCAGAAAACAGGTAATAATTGTAAAAGCAATGACTATTCTGGTTGGCAAAGACCATGCTCCCATCTTGTTTCATTATTCACAGCTCCTAGATAACTGTCCCTCTCTCCTCTAAGGGCGTGTGTGTGTGTGTGTGTGTGTGTGTGTGTGTGTGTGTGTGTGTGCGTGCGCTAGTGTGTATGTGTGTGCGCTAGTGTGTATGTGTAGCTATCCATGATTATACCACTGGTACTAAAGCTCACAAAAGTGGAACACAGGTACCTGTGGTTCACAGCAGGATTTTGTACTTGGATTGCACCTAGCCACTACTCACCACATAGGGGAAAATTTAAAGGACACCTATAGACTTGAAATAATACACTGAGCAAAGTGAAAATAACAGATGGCCTGGAAGATAATGATCTTGGACTGAAGATAACAAGGCTGGTCCTGAGAACAGCTGGCTTTGAAAACATAGTTTGAATAAGAATTATGATTCTTAGAGGGTGAGGCAGATAACAGTTCAAGGATAGAGAAGCTGGACAGAAGAATGCCAAATTCTACTGCAGAAGCAGATTTCACTCATTATCTCTTTTGGAATATGATCTTTCATACCAGTCTGTCTGTAGGCTATGATACAGGTAAGGCAATGGCCATGAAGTGAGACCCTAGGATAAGGAGGAAGCGTTCTACACAACAGACATTCTTATATCATTCTTGCCCTGGTATCTACCAGGCATCTCATCCAAGCATTTGTCTCTTCTCTTAACGGCCCACTGAGGTCTCTCCAACAGCAGAGGTCTCCCAGGTAGCACTCGGTGACTGATAACTATTACACAGGATAAGGGATAGGGAGGAGAAGGTTGGAAGCTAAAGGGAGATTTCTTCCAGGTAGGAGCCAAGATTCTCTCTTGATTGTCTGTGCATCACTTAAGTACACCAAGCTGCACTCCATGTCATCATTCTGGATTTTTAGCATCCCATGAGGCTCTGGCTATAGCTCTAGCTGACAGTGCAGCCTCTGAAGGGTGACAACAGTGGACTTACTAATGTCTCAGAGCTCTTTTCTCCCCCCAAATCTGTATTTTCGTAGGAGAAACAGTTGCAAAAGTCATAATTTTATCTCATTTTACCCTAGATTTACAGGTTCTTCAGAAAATCTACTTATTCTAAAAAAATTGACAGAGCTTGACTTGCTTGCTAGAGGTAACAATGCTGTTTTCCTCAGAGATTTCTTTTTTTTTTTTTAACTCGCTTACTTTTTCATTCATAATATAGCTTATACGCCTAGAGGAAATGAAGCAAAAGACATTCACTTGAAATGCTAATGAAATTAAATAATTCTCAACACTAAAAACATAAACATGAGTATAAATATTACCTGCTATCTACTAAACAGTGTTAAGAGCAGAAAACTCAGTATCTTATCTTGCAATTTATGGGCTGACAAATCATTTTACTTATATTAAGAGTCCATCTGAGAACTTCACTGAGATTACATAATGCAAAAAATGCTTATTAGGGAATTAAAAGGAAGAAAAATGAAAAACAAAGTACTTACTTGCAGTGATATTTTAAAAGTGATCCTGAATTTCCAATTAGGCCTTTTTTGTTTGTTAGTTTAAAAAGACCAATCTAGCTATAATCCTTTCAACCTCAAAGAATATTCTGTTAATCCACAGAACAAATCTTTTCCAAATCTTCCTTTTATAGTCTTTCCAAATATCCAACTTATATTAGGAAGTCTTTAAAAAAAAAAAGGCTGTCTTTAAAAGAAAATAAAAAGAAAGAAAGCAAAATCAGAATATAAGCAAACCTGGAAGAAAAACAAACCCTGTCTAAAACTAGAATCAAATTTAAAAGTAGAAATGTCCAGCTGGTTGTCTCCATTTGTAGGCGTCCTTTGCCATTCCATGTGACATCTCTCAGACCCAGTGCAGAGCTGTTTTACAGCCACATGAGGATGTTTGAAGAGTAATGAACTCATTCTCTGAAGTTCCTTCTAGTTAAGGAAAACAGATGGAGGATTTCCTGCTGAGGACTCCCTACTGAGGCACAAATTCGAGGGGGTGTGGAGATGACTTGTTAAGGCTCTCAGATTTCTGGGATCAGCAATATTAGCGATAGAAAGAGCCATGCATGCTGCTTCATGCTGAAGCCGGCTCTGCCTGTCTACCAGACAATTCTTCCAGCAGCACGGACTTGAAGGAAGCTCGTCGGCAAGACCTTAGTACTATGCTCTCTTTGTCATTTCCTCTGTCTCAATCTCATCTTACTCCAGGACCAGATAAAGGTACCTACGGACATTTTGCTGGGATATTCTTTCCTCATTCCTGTCTTCCTTCCACTTTCACGCTCATCAGTGTTATCAGCAACCTCCAGGTTATGTGCATGTTGTAACCATATTCTCAAAAACGATTTTTAAAAATTATCAATTAAAAAAAATTTTTTTTGTGGGTCAGGGGGCTTGAACTCAGCTTGGGCACTGTCCCTGCGCTGTTTGGCTCAAGGGTAGGTGGGTAGCCAGGCCCCACTTCCTGTTTTCTAGAGGTTAATTGGAGATGAGTCTCAGGTTTTGTGCCCGGGCTGGCTTTGAAAGTTGATCCTCAGATCTCAGCCTCCTGAGTAGCTAGGATTACAGGCGAGAGCCACCGGCCTGGCTCAGTGTTTGTTTTTTTCTTTTTGCTAGTCCTGGACCTGAGCTCAGAGCCTGAGCATGGTCTTTGAACTTTCTCAAGGCTAGAGTACTACCACTTGAGCTTCAGCAAAACTTCTGGATTTTTTTCTATGTGTGTGGTACTATGGACTTGAACCCTGGTCTTGGTGCATGCTCGGCAAGCACTCTATCACTATGCCAAACACCCAGCTCCCCCCACCCTTTTAAAAAAACAAAGACAAAAACAAAAACATTTTAACCTCCTTGTGAAAGTGCATTCTAAACTCAGCATATTCTAAACTACTTATGAAGATACTGGTTGGCTCAGGATTATTACTAGATAAGGATATGAAGACTTTACAAGTGCCTCTCAGGGCTACAGAGTCCTCTCAGGTTAGCATTGTCTAGTTTGAAAAATAAACAGCTAAGAGTACTAAATTTATTTGCTTATATTATTCATTTGGCGCCAGTACTGGGTTTTGAACTCAGAACCAGGGTACTGTCTATTAGCCTTCACTTGAGGCTGGTACTCTACCACTTGAGCCATGTCTGCATTTTGGGCTTTTTGGTGGCTACCTGGAGATAAGGGTCTCAGGGATTTGTCTGCCCACTATAGTTTAGAATCTTGACCTGCAAATCTCATCTTCCCGAGTAGATAGGATTACAGATGTGAACCAACAACACTGGGCCTAAATTTACCTTTAAAAGAACTATTTGGAGTTATTTTCCTCTGTCACCAAGAGTGAGGACAGTATTACATGTCAGACAGGGTTTCCCATATGAATCTAACAATCCCTTTAACAAAGCACTAACCAGGAAGTAATCTTAATGATCCTAACATGACAGCCATCTCCATACCATCTTTTCATGATCAATTTCTATCAAACATCCCTCTAGAAATCTAGAAATCCATTTCAATGTCTTGGTGTAGAAGACATTTTTTGTGTGTCTATAGACCAAGCTGAAAGATAGAGTAAATGATTAAAAGAGTAAAAAGAGAGACGTGGTGAAGATTTGTATGTTTACTACAGAGCTATGGATCATCAAGATGAAGACAAAACTGGATTTTTGCAGGTTTAATAAAATCATTTCCAGCCAGATGTCCATTGCTCATGTCTATGACCCTAGCTAGCTACTTGGGAAGCTCAGATTCAAGGGCTCTTTGAGGCTACCCTGTGCACAAAAGTCTGTGAGACTTTATCTTCACAAAGGAAAGCTGGACAAGAGGCACATGCCTGCTCTCTGAGTAATGAGAGCATGGCTAAAGTATCGTGATCCTTCCTAGGCTTGGACCTAGGCAGGAAGCATGACCCAAATTCAAAAATAATCAACAAGAAACAGGGCTGTAAGTACAGTTCAAGTGGTAGTGCTCCAGTGAGAATGAGATCTTGAGTTCAAATCCCAGTACCATTTCAAAATTATCTAGAAGAATATTCTATATCAAGAGTTCACAAATTACTGTTTGGCCTACTAGACCAAATTTGGCCTACTACCTATATTTATAAATAAAATTTTATTAGCCTACAATCATTCCTATTTGCTGTTGCTTTGCCTACAGCTGATTTTTATGTCACAGTAACAGTGTTGATGAGTGATGGCAGATACTATGTGCTCTACCATTTTTTTTCCATGTGGCCCTTGAAAAGAACAAGCTTGAAAATTTCTCTCTAAATGTTAGAGAATCACCAGAAGAACAACTGCATCTTTTGCTATTTTCTGAGGTGTGTATTCAGAAAAAAAATATATCTGCATTTAAGAACAATGTTAGAGGCTCAACAGTCTTCTGCAACAAAAAATTCCCAGGTAGATGTGGCTGGAAGAATCTGTTAGAGCCTAGGATGGGAAACTCCAGGATCTCACAGGACAAGGCCCATCAGACCATATAGTAATGTTATAGAACTCTTCAAGAGAACAATCAAGATAAGTCAGAGCGGGCCCGGAGTTTGGCCTAGTGGTTAAAGTGCTTGCCTAGCATGCATGAAGGCCCGGGTTCGATTCCTCGGTACCACATACATAGAAAAAAGCTGGAAGTGGTGCTGAGGTTCAAGTGGTAGAGCTATATCCTTGAGAAAATCCAAAGACAGTGCTCAGGCTCTGAGCTCAAGCCCAGGACTGGCAAAAAAAAAAAAAAAAAAAAAAAAAGATAAGTCAGAGTGGCAAGGCTAGAGGATGGAGAGGCACACTGAAGCCATCAATGTAAGAATGAAGATATACACTATACAATCAGGAACTGATATCAAATGGGCTAGACTAATAGGTGGGACTAAGACTTGGCATAAACATTAGTACATGGGATGCTTAAGCCAACCTGATTAGTCACTGGACTGTCCCAAATTTAGAATCAAAGGCCCTTGTGTTAGGGCATATCCCCAGTCTCAAGGAATCTGGATGGACTGGTTACTCTACATGGTGACAGAAGTCAGGCTGAAAAATGACAAACCTGAGGATAGTGGTTTGGCCAGTGCTTAGCATTTTCCATTTTTACAAGGCTCAGATAAGAAATAGGGAACCCGTTGGCATTATGGTATGTGTGTATGTGGGGTGGGGAATGAGAGCTGCTAGAGAAAGAGGGTTCTTGCTGTCAGTGAACAATTGATCAGATTTCAGGGACACACTGTGGACAGGAAGAACCCACCACTTGATCTAAGGAGCAGGCTACTAATAGATTAGACTGATCTTTTCACCCCAAAGCCAGTTTACACTTTTGTTTTTCCTAGAAGAGCTGATCTGTGTGATTTGATGTTGGCCCATTGCCTTGAATTCTCTGATTGATACTTTTCAAACTCCATAGCCATCTCAAATAATGCTTTGTCTTGTTGCTCTAACCTCACTTCTGATGGCTGCACTCACTTTTTAGTTCCTATGAACACATCTGTACATATATCCACCAATCCGTCAGTCAGCCAGCTCCTCAGTGAATATCTCTTTGGGCACCAGTGCTGAGTGTGGTGTCTCATATCAGGTCAGGTAGGCAAGACCTCTGGCTTGTGGAAAGGAAAGAGAAACATGCAAGAACACAAACATATAAACACACCCACCTGCGCACATCTATCCTCAGGACAGATTCAGAATGCGAGAAGACCTTGGAGATAAACCAGCAAAGTGACTTAGTGCAGAGGAACTAGGTTCATATATTATGCAAAGGATGATCAGAGAGAACTTTCTTGAGAAGGTGGTGGCATTTTAGCTTACTGCTAGAAGTTGAGGAGAAGCAAACTCTGTAATGAGCTAGGAGAGCTCAAGTTCAGAGGCAGAGTAGGAGGAACTTGACATATGGCCCAACCAGAAAAAATACTTCTTGGTATGGCTCAGTGGGCATGTGTGAGAGGGAGAGCAATAGTCAGAGATCAGATGGTGTGTCCTCTTGACAGGAATGATGAAGAGGATTGGACTTTTTCCAAGAGCAAGCAAAGCAAAACTATGGCAGGGATGTGAGCAGAGACATGTGTGCACTCTGATGTCTGCTTTCAGAAGGATTTCTCTGGCTCTCTTGTTGAGAAGCAGATGAGAGGATGGTGGAATCAGATTACTACTTTATTATTTTATTTCCTGGTCGGTAGATGGAACATATGGACTTGAACAAAATGGAGCCCCTGTGAGGCGATCAGCTCAGTATTAGGTGTTAATGAACTAAAAGGTTTGAGGGGACAGAATGTTTTTGAGATCTTTCTTCTCTCTCTCTCTCTCTCTCTCTCTCTCTCTCTCTCTCTCTCTCTCTCTCTCTCTCTCTCTCTCTCTCTCTCTTTCTTTCTTGTGGATCATGGGACTTGAAATCTGGGCTTAGGTGCTGTCCCTGAGCATTTTGGCTAAAGGCTACCACCCTACCTCTTGAGCATCAGCCCCACCTCCCCTTTTCTAGTGATTAGTTGGAGATAAGAGTCTCATATCTTCAGTGCCTGGGTTGGCTTTGAACCTCGACTCTCAGATCTCAGCCTGCTGAGTAGGTAGGATCACAGGTACAAGTCACCATGCCTGGCTTGAGACATATTTTACTGAGAGGGTAACATTGCTTAATACAATCACAATCTGAAATTATTTTGTTTAGTTATTTGTATTTTTCAACCACTGGAAGGAAACCAAGAGGACAGGAATTCCATCTTCAGTCACTTCCATACCCTAGCATCTAGCATTAGATCAGTGTACAGCAGGAATGCTGTAACTGTGAATACACGTTTGAGAGTAAACAGCTATGGCTGTGGAAGGGAAGTTCTGTATGAGACAACATGCTCCTCTAGAGTTGGAATAGTCAGGTAGAACTAGTTATTCAGGTACAAACACATGTCCGGACTCCTTTGCAGCTAGGGCCCTGCCATTCTTGCATATTGTTACAGACTTACATTTGGTTCTGACTTAATTTGGAACCAGTGACAGATATAAGAGGCATCCACTTTGTAAGTTTGGATTAGCAGGTCACCATGGATTTGAAACCAACAATGGAAGCTGGCTTGATGGGTTGTGACAGAATAGTCAGATAGAACTCGTTGCTTAGAAGGGAACCTTTGATTTTAAGCCCTTTTGAAAATGTCTTGACTCAATAGTGTTGAACAGGGACTCTATATTTTCTTTTCACATTGGGCCACAAAAAATCATGTAGTAGGTCCTGCCAATAGTTCTGGTATCAGCTTTCTTCACCCTGAGGCCATATGTTCTCAACAGGCAGCAGGCAAGGCAGCTGTTTTCAGTTTCCTGGTACTGACTCATAAAGTGAGACACAGCATCAATAGCTGGGACAAGGAATTCCCAACCTTATTCTGCATGATTATGACAAATTGGGAGTGTGGCTTCCCTATGTCAGGCTCTACTCAGAGGTATTGTTTTAGGGGTCATTTATGGAATCCTAGCACAGATTCTGAATGTCTAGCCTCGCTATTAAGTTTGTGAGCAACATCCCTTCCTACTGAAAATAGACTGGATCAGTTGGGTGGGGTGGCACATGCCTTTATCAATCTACTAAAACTTTGCCTCAAAAAATCAAACCAAAACTCATTCAAGCCAAAACAGACAAGATGTTATCTTCAACAAGAGCTTTTTTCCACTGCTTTGTCATCAGATTTGTCTAGTCAGTGTCACTTCTGAGGTTCTGTGCTCTGGCCTGAGCCTTTCTGGGTGGAGAGCTTGAGCTTTGGTTACTTTTTAGTGATGAGGGGTTGGTTCTTCTAGAGATGTGAAGGAGACCCTGTCTTGTGTTTTTCTCTTCATGTTGATGACTGTCAGTAAGACCTAATATTCGTCACTCTAATCTCTCCTCAATTCTCTTATTTGATTATTTATTTAATTGAACTAAGAGTCTTGCACTTACTAGGGAAGTGTTCTACCACTTGAGCAACGCCTCCAGTCCTTTCAGCTAGGTTTTTGTTTTGTTTTCTGGATAGAATCATTTAATGTCAACTTTTCCTGGATTGCCTTCAGATATTTATCCTCCTACCTCTGCTTCATGAGTAACTAAGATTACAATATGCCAGCACATCCATCTTGTTTTTGAGAGTCTTGCTGACTTTTGACCACACTGGTCTTAGACCAAAATCATTCTACCTCAGCAGTTCTCTTCTCTCAGATTTGGGGTCAACCTTACTTGAGCATTCCACCTGCAAAACAACCCCCACAATTTCCAAATAAGGCCCATTCCATTGCCCTGGGTGGACATAAGTTTGGAAGGACATTATTGAATCCACTACACTAGGTTATACATTTGTGTCTGTGAAACACAACTGAGCCGTATGTTTTGGAGATAAGTCAAACCCATTGCCATCCTGACTGTCCTTCAGCCAAGCCAATCAGGTGTGGTTTAGAAGGATTTAATGGTATGCTACTTTCCATGAAAGGAAGTTGATCTGGTTGTAGTTTGTTTTATCTTCAAAACTACCCCTACCATTCATAATAACACCTCACATACTGCATACTGAATTATCTTCAAGGTCTTTGTTCTTAGAAAACAGTTACAGGAAATTAACCCAAAGTAAACACTTAACAACGCAAATCTTCTCACAGAAATTTCTCTCCCAGAAAGCGCATCTTTGACTTGTTATGCTACAGGAATTCCCACAGAACTATTAGCAAAAGACAAGTGTTTGTTTGGAGGAGAAAAAAAGGTCAGGCAAAGTCACAAAAAATAATGTAACTTCAGTCATCCACTGAGAGGACTTTTCATGTTTCACTAATCAAAGAATAATTTAGGCCATTTCAGATATTTTTTTTCTAGTTCAATGGGATCTAATTCCTTAAAGCTGAAGAAGCAAGCATTTTCCTCCTAAAAATGAGTACCTAAAATGACACTACAAAATATAGCCTTAGGATGGAAGCATCTTTCTTTTTTATAAGCACAGAAAAGAAGATTGCATTATTCAAGTAGACAAAAAGCCATTCCTTTGAATTCTTTTATCATATTTTACTGTACATATCTTACTAGGAGAGAATCACATTTATTAGGTAGCATTAATGGCATGTAATCATTTTCTATTCCAATAATTAAACTTTACACACTCATTTGGGTCACCCAAAGCCAATCTTTGGAGGATTAATACAGGGTCTATTCTTTTGCTCATCGTTGGTTTCTTCATGGTAATGAGATGGCAGTAAAGTTTATGTTCCCACAACATGTAAAATTGTATTTTCTATCAAATAGCTAACATCAAAGATAACTACTGGTGTAAACAAACCACCCAGCAGAGTCATTCCTGGAATACATTAATATGACAAGGAAAATATTAATCCAATGTCTATTGTAGACAAAAGCTGAATATTTAACTGATAGAAATACACAAA
The DNA here is from genome assembly GCF_031878675.1 of Megascapheus bottae. Classification (NCBI taxonomy): domain Eukaryota; kingdom Metazoa; phylum Chordata; class Mammalia; order Rodentia; family Geomyidae; genus Megascapheus; species Megascapheus bottae. The sequence goes on along the minus strand of NC_143534.1, from coordinate 16,518,524 downwards.
GAAAATATTACTAAGATATGTCATCTTTGAGAAAATAAGATTGAAGTGATTTTGATGGCTAGCTATTTAAATGCATATTGAAATGAAAACGTGCATTGCTCCAGCCTAAACTTTTATTTCCTTTGTAACTTAAAAATCCACTGGCATAATGGTTCCTTAAAACTATTTCATCTTGCCACTTGACAATATTTCACACTGATATCAAATATGTGTGAATAATAATTATTCACATTTCATAATTATGTCAAATATTTATAAATATTCACTTATATTATGAATTATTTCTTATTACACTTTCTAACAAGCTCATAATCTATTTGCTTTAGGTAGAGAAATTAAGACAAAAATATCTTGAAATTGGGCTGGGATGTAGCTCAGTGGCAAAGCGCTTGCCTAGGAAGTGCAACGTCCTGGGTTCGATCCCCAGTGCCAAAAAAGAAAAGACAAAAAAAAAATATCTTGAAATTTTATTGCAGGCCCTCAGAAAGAATCAGAGCAGCATGATTTTACAGGAAAAGATTATTGGTCTGAATTTTGCATAAGTATGACTCAATCTACATATATTTTCTTCACTAGCCATATAACTGCAAAATTATGTGGCTAGTGAAGAAAAATTATACCATAAAAAGAGTGGCAGATACCTTCCATGTGTATGTTTTTATTGTTCAATCATAGTAATTAATAGTGCATACAATGCCTTTGAAAAAATGGATCTTCATATTCTTACTCTTTTTATGAGTTCCCAAAGGCATTGAATTAGATCACAGAATAGACTCTTATAATAATTCTCATAATAATTGTTTCATATGGATGTAGAAAAGTCTGAATATCTGCCTTCAGGTTCTACCTTCATTTGAAGATGCAGCTTAGTTGGTGTGAATATTAGAAAGGTGATATACAAACTCAAGCAAGACTGTCTCGAAATCCAATTCTCATCTACAGCTCTAGTAGTACTTTGTGCACTTAATGAGTATGTAAAAAATTTGACTGACTTCAAATAATAAAATACGCATATTTACAATATATCAGAACCAGAAGAAATACTGTAACTATACGAGATAACCAAGGGCCAGCAAAAGAGATGAAGATAACATAGTACATAAAGGACAATAATCACTCATTATATGGCTTTTGTTTCTATACCCTGGAGGTCTTTTCATTTAGCATCATTCTATATGGCCTTATGAATCTACGTCAGATAGGGAAGGGAAGAAAACAAGATGAGGGGCTGGGGTGGGGGGAGGGAAATGGGAACCAAGACATCAGAAAGGGTATCAATGTATGTGAAGTAGTGCACCGTCTATCTGGCGAATGTAACCCTTCTATTAATTACAATAAAAATGTATAAAAAATGTGACTGAAGCCAGGTGCCATGGTTCACACCTGTAATCCTAGCTACTCAGGTGGCTGAGATCTGAGGATCAAGGTTCAAAGCCAGCCCAGGCACAAAAGGACCTAAGACTCTTATCTCCCATTAACCTCTAGAAAATGGAAAGTGGGGCTTGGCTCAAGAGTAGGGCAGTAGCCTTGAGCTGAATTGCTGAAGAGCTCAGGGACAGCACACAGGTCAAGTTCAAGCCCCATGATCCCCCCCACAAAAAAAAAGTGAATGAAAACACTTTGACTTCCCAGTGGTATTTAAGCTGAATTTTATTTCAAATTTTAACAATTTAAATAATTCTCAAACCAAATACTTGGTCTGATGGATCACTTTGATAACTATCTGGCTCTTGTATCTTTTCTACAATACATAAATGTATGTATCAATATATGTATATATGAGGGATATACAAATATATACATAAATTTATGTACACATATATAATATATACTATATAACATATTATATATCATATGGTATATTATACACATGGTGAAGGCTAGAGCTACATTTGAGCTATAGGCCTACTTTAAGCTTTTCAGTGGTTAACTGGAGATAAAAGTCTCATAGACTTTCCTGTCCAGGCTGGCTTTGTAATCCTCAGATCTCAGATTCCTGAGTAGTAGAGTTACAGGTGTAAGCTACTAGAGCTTGGCTCAATCCCCTTATTTGATTCAGTTATTTGTCATGGGCTCCATGGTGTGTGTGTGTGTGTGTGTGTGTGTGTGTGTGTGTGTGTTTGCTGTTGTCATTGCTGTTGTTTTTATTTTCTCTCAGGGCTGGCCTTTTACTAGAATCTATCAAATTCTAGTTAATAACTTGAGTATCAAGTATCCTTATCTATTTTGAGGCATTCTAGTATCTGTTTCTGTCTCAACTGAAGTCAGTTATTTTTTTTTCTTTTCTAAGATATGTGATTTCCTTCTATTATAAACAATCCCTATGGTTATACAGTGACTCACGACTGATAGATAAACAAAATAGCCTGCCTGAGGATAAGAGGTCAAATTGGACACATGTCAACTTCTGGAAGCTTCCTGTTTATCCCCTCTTTTTCTCCTTGATGTGTGATGGCAGTTGGGTGCCTGTGAATCTGCTTTCGGATGCATCTCCTGGGCTGCTTGCTTTTGCACACCAATGACAGAGAAGTGGGTTCAAGCCAGTGGTTTATTTCATGTTTTTCAATCATTCATTTTGCAGTTCCACAATGACCTGAAAGAGACACGTAGTTGACAGCCTAGCAAATTTTCCAACATTGTCAGGGCTCAAGATGTTGGTTGTTCAAATAGGTATCTGGTTCTGACTCATCGTTTTGATTTGTATTTCCTTGATCATATATATGGGAAAATGCATTTTTACACCTGAGCTAGACCTCCAGACCTAGAGTTCCAGTTTTTGAAAACATTGTGTCTCCTTTTCTCCTTGAATTCTTGTCAGAACCCTTTATCAAAAGTGAATTGATAGCCAGTTGCTGTTAGCTCACACCTGTAATTCTAGCTACTAAGGAAGTTGAGATCTAAGGATAAAGACCATGGTTCAAATCCAGCTCTGACCGGAAAAATCTATGAGACTGTTCTCTCCAATTAACCGCCAAAAAGAAGTAGAGCTATGGCTTGAGTGCTAGAGCACTAGCCTTATGTAAAAAAGCTCAACCTGTAGCCTGTATTCAAGCCCCAGGACTAGCACAAAACATAAAAAGGAGAAAAAAAAAGGGAAGTCCATTTTAATTGTACAGTAAGTTGAAGTTAGGTAGTGCCAGGCGACCACCTTTTAAAATTTTTTACATTTTTTTTTTGTTTTGGGGGGTAGTACTATCCATATGAAATGAACTTTAAAAAGTAGTTTATTGATATCCACAAAGTAGTTGGGCTGAGACTTGATTGGAATTGGCGATCTCATTGAGAAGAATGACTGTATTGACAATATTGAGTCTTTCTGTCTATGACATGGGATATCTCATTTTACTGAGCTCTGTTTTGATTTTTACCAGCATTGTAGATTTCCTCATGTTGATTTTTGTACATATTCTATTAGATTTATGTCTTTAGAGTCTATTTTCTTGATGCAAGTGTTCCTAATTTCACTTCCAACATGGGAAATCTTTTTTTCTGCCAAGAGACATTTGGATATATATAACATGATTATGGGCCACAAAAATTATTAATACAGGCAAATGAGCCAATGGTGACCATTGAGAAGAATGTGTCTGTGTCTGTTCCCTCATGTACCAAGTGATTTTGAAGGTGGAGGTTCTTAAGCGGAAAGCAACTGACTTCTATATGTAAGGCTTGTGTATCCTGCAACGTTGCTAGCATTGCTTTTTAGCTGTGGAAACTTTGGGTTTTTTTCTGTCATTTCTTTTAGCTTTCTGCCATGTCATCTTCAAACAAAGACAGCTGAACTTCCATCCTTGGCTATAAATCTATGGATACTTTTTTGATTGGAATAAAATTCACATGCCCCCAAACGTCTCACTCTAAAATGCATAATTCACTGTTTTTTTTGTTATAGTCACAAAGCTGTATAAACATCACCACTGTTTACTTCCAATCCATTCTCAGTGTCCTTTAAAAACAATCCTATATCCATTAATCATTGTGTTGGAGTCTCTACTTTCTGAATGTGTTAGCTCCCACTCTTCCAAAAACCCAAATTAAACCAAATGTAACTCAAAATTAACTCCCCAAATTAAACTTTCTGTTTCATAAAAATTTAAAGTATACAGGGAAAAATAAAAAAAATCAATTGAAAATACAACATGACTAATTTTCTAGTGAAAATAGTGGGCCAGAGTTTTTGCCGTTGTGGTTTTTATAGGCAAAATGATATATGGATGATTTTTGCATTAGTGTATTTGAACTACGTGTTTCTCCAAACACTTTGAAGAGCATAGCTTTCAATTTAACTGATGGTATGCTCTTAATATGCTAACAAAACATGAATAAACTAAACTTGGAAACACTGAAGAAGTCTCAATCAAATCTTCAGTGCTAACAGGCTCTTGGGTCCCGGGGTGGTAGCTAAGCATACATACAAAGAGGCTCCAACTATTTTGATGCAGAAAAACTTATTTTATAGTATTCAAGCCTGCTAAGTAACCTCATAAATAACTGCAACATGTTATGCAACTATGCTAATAAAAATTAAGAGGAAAACCATGGGACTATGTCATTGTTAGCTCACTGTTAATGAGTACTGTCAATGTCTTATAGTTGGGTTCATACAGGGGCATCTTGATATAAAATATTTAACCACTCGGGGACTACAGTTTAATTTTGACTGCTATTATATGATAATTTGATTAGATGTGGTAAACTGCAGTTTATTATTCTAGATAAAAGAAAAAAGAAGGAAAGGAAGAAAAGATAAAATAAAAAGTTAAATGAATCTGTTAGTGGGGCTATACAATTCTTGATACTAAACAGCAACTAAACAGCAAAATCCTTTGGAACTAATTTTGCCTGCATTTTTTTGTACCACTCATATCCAGGTTATTTGGCTTTTGTGTGTGTGTGTGTGTGTGTGTGTGTGTATGTATGCCCACACTGGGGCTTAAACTCTGAGCCTAGGAGGTGTTGTTCAAGAATAGCAACTCTACCACTTGAGTCACAGCTCCCCTTTCAGCTTTTTGTTGATAACTGGAAATAAAATTCTCACTTTCCTGCTTGGGCTGGCTTTGAACTGAGACCCTCAGATCTCAATCTCTTGAGCAGCTGGGGTTATCAGCACAACTCACCAGCAGCTGACTATATAGCTGATTTTTTTTCTCTTACTCAACTATATGAGGAAACAATAAAAAAATAAAAAAACAATTTCCCAAGGAATGACCTGGAAAGGAAAAGAGATAGGCAAAATATCTGAGATAATTTAAACCTAAACACCGAGTCACACTCAGATTAGAAAAACAACCCTTATTTTGAGGATTGATAGTCTTGCAGATCGTTTGGAAAGGGAAGTGTTAATGATATTTCTTGTCTTTAAGGCAACTTTCCAAACTGAGGTAGGACACAAACAAAATAACAGTGTTGCTATAGCAAAGCAATATTCACTTTATATATTAAGTTCTGCCTTACAGAAGATGCAGAGTAAAAATCCAATCCGCTTATGGAAAAAGTTGAGGATGAGGAGACAGACGCAAGAGAATAATGCGGTTTGGGTAAGGTTTAGTTGTTTGGATGACATTGTGATTCTTTTGTGAGAATTTCCATACCCAAGCTATATTACAGTCTCTCAGCCTCTGCACTTAGACTAACAGAGTGTCCACTCTGGAAACCATGGGACTTCCAAGTAAGGGGTGGCCATATGCAATGGAATCTTTTATTCTTAGTGAAACAGATGGGCCACCTACTATGCATGCACGTTACTGACCAGGGAGAATAATACCCTTGGGCTGGTTAGCAATGTCACTATCATCATAGCAGCCCAAGACCTTGGTGTCCTGGGAAGTCAATAGGGGAATATTTGCAGGTTGATTGACTGAGTGTGGAGTAGGTGAGGGAGAGGACAAATCAAAGTGCTGTGCAAAGAGTATCCAGATCACTGGCATTTGTACCATTTATCAGAATGTAACAGAAGGCACATAAAACACAAGGCTTGCAAATCCAGGCTCGGTCTGAGGCAGGTGAAAGAGGCAGTGATAGAAATGGGAGTAACGGTTTCTATAGCAGAACCAGAAAACAATCCACTTCCCAAGATTGAAGCGTCTTCCCTTTGTCCTCTCAGGAGCCTGCAAGTGGGTTTGAGTGGGAAGAGTCAAGGAGCAGGATGAAAGGAAACATAGAAGCTTTCCTTACTGTTTGTTACTTTTCCTCTGGTGGTGAAAATGAGCACAATTTGGTGTTGGTCCTAAATTGATCTCTGGCAGCAAAGTAGAGCCCTTTGACCAATACATTGGGCTGCTGTCTGTCTCTCTCCAATGAGAGTTACAAGATGCTCTTTATCAGACAGTTAAATAGTCTGGGGTCTGAGCAAAGGTTATGGAACCATTTTAAATACACTGCTTCGCCTGCCCCCATTGCTCAGAGAAACTGAGCTCCTTCTACACCGAGTGCTCACAGCCTTTGTTTTTGGATTTTAGTCTCTGTAGAGGAAGCCCAGCTGAATCTTTCCCCCACACTGGGCAGTACTGGGGTTTAAACCCAGCATGCCAGACAAGCACATCTACCTCGCCTCTTGTGTCAGAAAACCAAATTGTACTGAATCTACAACCCACACACTCTGAGAACCCTGCATTATTGACAGTACCCTAGACTTCTAGATCAGCTGGAAAGACTGGTAGCAGCTGAAGAGGGTAGCAGGAATGCAAGCCGGGACGCAGATACAATGCTTCTAGAGTGGGGAGACCTGAACTTTCCAGTTCTAGGCAGTTTTCCTGGAAGCATGCAGGAATAACCATATAGTGCTATATGGTTATTACTGAACACGAATGTGATGTGGGCTCAGCACAATTCAGCCTGAAGGAAAGGGACCACCTGCCGAGAAAATTATCTCTATAAATAACAATTTCACTGGAGCTTTCCTTGCAGAAGGTACTGATTTGGAAAAGGTATGCAGATAGCCTTTGAAACATGACTTCTGCCTTGTAGGCCACTTGGAATTCATTATCATTCTCAACATCCCTGAGACAACTTATTAATCTGAAATAATTAGCTTCCTCTGAAACCCAGTTCTGGTTTCGTCCTCCCTTATTATTAAAAAAAATGACTACACTCTAATTTCAGAATCTACTTTTCCCTTCTGCCTTTCCAAATGAAACACGTCATCTAATCCTATAATTTTCACCTGCCCATTTTATTTTTGGTCACCATTTTAATTTAAGCCTTATTGCTCACTGCTCTGTGTCTGGTCTATTACAGTCTAATCCCTGTATTTCTGGCTTGCTCAGCCTCTCCTGTATATGACTGCCAGATTCATGCCATTTCCCACATTTCCCTCTTTTTCTACAGTGTACGGATGCCTTTAATGGCTTACCGTGACCTACATACAATAATTGTACTGTGCATTACTCAGCTTATTACCATGATTTTTATTTCTCTCCAAGAGGTATGTATTTAATGTCTGTAGTGTGTGGCACATCATTGTTGGCCCTAGAGTGACAGCATGGAACAAACCAGACCCATTTTCTTCTTGCCTTTTAGAGAAGGGGGTTGATGATAGAGATAAATGCTCAAAAGGAAGAGCTATGAAAGCATGTCATAAGGGATGCTAATCTCATGTGTGGGTCATTGGAGGCTTCTCTAGGAGTCTCATCTCAGTAAAGGGCTGAGTGGTGGCTAATGAAGGAGAGAAGTGGGAGGGAAGGGGACTGCAGATGTAGGGCTGGACATGGGAAAGACCTCAGTTCTTGTGGAGGAATAGGAAGCTGGGGGAGAGATGGGGAACAGTTGGGAAGGGAGATTCAGGCATGAGGTTGCCAGGGGCCAGACCATGTAGCAATTGGTGGGACATGATGAGAAATTTTGGCTTTATTATCAAAGCAATTGGAAGCCACAGCAGGCTTAAAACAAAGGAATGTAATAATTTACCCCCTTAAAAAAACAGATCAGCTCAGCAAAAATACTGAAGAGTGTAGAAGAGGCTGCTGGGTGACTATATAGAGTTATGTTGATAAAAAAAAGGCGGTGACGTGGGTTAGGGTGAGGTCACTGAAGTGAGCAGGTAACCGCAGATTCAACAGAAAATGAAAGACAGGCATGGTAGTACACATCTGTAATCCTAGCTCCTGAGGGGCTTGAGATAGGAAGATCTTGAGTTTAAGGTCAGCCTTAGCAACTCCCTTCCTCCCTGAGTTCCACTGTAAATAATTAACATAAAACAGAGTGAAGCTTGGTGATCGTCACTGAGGAAGAGCTGTTAGACAGAAGAAACATAGGGGCACATTAAAATAATGTCCACATTTTCACATGAACAACTGAGAAGAGTAGTTGAATTTACTGAGTTTGGACCTGGGAAAGAAAGCTGGTAGATCTAGATGTTGAGTTTAGTTTTGGACATTGTAGTCCAAAGCAGCTTTGCAACCATTACCAGGAGTTGCGTATTCAACATGGGAGCCTTAAGGCACTCCTGCTCTCCCCTATGCACTGTGGAGTGAGGGGCTGGATGGATGAGACCAATGCTCTTTGTTCTTGGGATCTGCAGAACTGAAAGGCATCCCATGGGTAGACAATTAAGATCAACTGTACATCATCTGGACCACCCACTATGCAAATCCCCCCAGGGGTCTGCAACCACCCACCACCCACCATGAGAATGTCCTCACAGGCAGGGAAGATCCCCCATCCATTTCTACAAGCCACCCCTGAAGCAGCTTCCAAGCTGGATGGGTTTGGTGTTGAGCTGGGATTTTGAATAGAGCCTACCTTCCTTGTTTCACCATCTTGTTTCTAGACTTGGACTGCCACTCATGAAGCAGCTGGATTGGGTCTGGCAATTACAGTGCATGTAAATTTGGAATTATCAATGGAAGTGCCAGCAGCAAGCACATAGTTGAGGTTCATGGGCACATTTGGTAACTGAGGTCTGAGTATGGGGGAAGCCATTAAGGAAAACTTGCAACGTGAGAAGACAGTGGCTTAGGCATGATAATATCTCAAAAAACAGCCATGTGGAAAGGTTGAGTAGAAAAAAAAGAGCATGAGAAAGCAAAGCCAAATTAGGAGGAGGACAGGAAAACACAGGTCCTGAGAAGTGAGGAGAGAATGCAAGTGGGGCAGGAAGGGGAGGGAGGTGTCACTGGCTTGAATACAGGAAAGCCATGGATTATTCAGTTTCCATTCATCTCTGTAAAAAAAAAAATTGTTAGCTCTGGCCTAGGAACTGTAGCATATGCCTATAATCCCAGCATTGAAGAAGCAGAGATAGAGGATTACGAGTTCAAGCCTATTCTGGAACATACACGTTGTTCCCCGCCCCCTCCAAAAACCAAAAGTGGCTCACACTAGTAATCCTAGCTAGTGAGGAGTCAGAATCCGAGGACTCTAGCTAAAAGCCATCACAGCAACATAAATCCAAGATAAAAATTATTCTCCAATTAATCAGTAAAAAGCTGGAAATAAAGGTATAGCTCACATAGTAGAATGCCAACCTTGAGTAAAAAAGAAATAACAAGTAAAAATGCGATGCCATGAGTTCAAGCTCTAAGACCAGCACAAACCAAAGAAAGTGTTGGGATATATTTAATTTTAAGGTAATTACTTAGCTCTTCACACAACTTTCAAGCCACAGGACCTATGTTTACACAGGAATGACAGACATGTCATGAATTATTTGCTAACTGGTTTAATAATATAACCATGTTTCCGAACCAGAAATACCAACAGTGACCCCTGATAATTAGAAATAGTCATAGTTTTCCTCTAATTCATTAATGATGTAAAGCAGGCTCTGTTTTTTTCCTCAGATACTTCAAGCTCTTACAACAATGACACAATAAGGAAAACAACATTTGTGTTGAAGATGAGGAGGAGGATGTAAAGTTTGGGGCATCTTGTTTAAGGAAATTAGCTTTAGGACTTTCCAAGAAATACCCGAAACAACTTCAGTCAGTTGTGAGCTTCATCTCAGGATGAGCAGTTTTTGAGCCATAACACAGTTGCTAGATACTTAATACCTTAAAAAATGGAAGACACCAATCCATGGTTTTTGTAGAATAGTTCTGTACAAGGGACTTTTTTTTTGTCAGTTGTGGGGCTTGAACTCTGTCTGGGCCTGGGCATTGTTCCCTGAGCTCTTCAGCTCAAGTCTAGTGCTCTACTATTTGAGTCATAGCACTACATCCAGTTTTCTGGTGGTTACTTGGAGTCTCACAGACTTTTCATGCCTGGGCTGAACCAGGATCCTCAGATCTCAGCCTCCTGAGTAGCTAGGATTACAGGCGTGAGCCACCGGCTCTAGCCTGCACAATGAAATCTTAATGTACCTGAAAACGTTAGGGGTTTTAAGTCAGGAAAAATAATTTCTTATTTTTGGAAAAGGCTTTGCTAGGGTCATAAGTGTAATATAATCAGGGAAGAGTTCTGCCAGTGTAGACATGCTCTGTGAATCATACAATATGATATATAGGTAAGTAATGTCTTAATAGCCTTCTCAGCTATATGATGTGGTAGATGACAGAGCTGCCATGGTGTTCATATAATCATTGCACTTTTGAAAAAATCCTCCTAGAATTGAACCATATTCACATCAGGGCTGAGAACACACTGGCTTGATTTTGACTCAAAGTCCTCTCCAGGACAAGCACTCTATGTGTGGGACTAGGGCTCCACTATGGATTAGCGGTAGTTCCTCCCTATCAAAATGCTCACAATCTATCCTCATGAGTGCTCTTTGGGAAACATCCAAAAGCAGTGACTACAATTTACTATGATTTGTGTCATTGGGAGTCCAGGAAAGAAAAGAGTAGCTTTATTTGGAAACTTGGAGAAGATAATGGTTGAAAGAACATTCTGCATTTACAGAATCTTGGCAAATGATGTGTACCTCCCCAAATTGGGAAGCAGAGGAGAGCAAGGCAAAGGCAGAATAGTCAAGATCAACACTTGGAATTCAAGGATTTAAAATGCGTGTTGGAGCCTAATTGGATAGCCATGTATGTGCTCAAAAAGGCATCTGAGGTCAGCACTCTTGTGTTAGTGCTCATCCTTGATAAGTCAGAAAATATTTTGGCTGATAGTGTGAGAGGTTTTAGCTCATGGTCAGTTGGCTCTCTTGCTTTGGGACCTATGGTGAGGCAGCATATTATAATGGGAGCATGTGGCAGCACAAGCTGCTTACTTCATGCTCTAGAAGTAAAAGCAAAGGAGGAAGAAGCCAGTATCTCCAAATCTCTCGGCAGGACAGTCCCAATGTCCTAAAATCTCTCATTAGGTTCCATTCCTTAAAGTTTCTACCACCTCACAATAGAACCAATCAGGGCATCAGTTTAGTTACAGAACAAACTATTCCTCTTAAGGAGAAATGATTCTTGACCTAATCCTTGGAGTTTATCCTACTCAACATCACTGCAGTGCTGTTGTGACAGGGAACAAAAGGACCAGACAAAGTGCTGTTTGGTTTGACTTTGTTAACAGCCAGTGGTTCACTTGCTCAGTTTGTGAAACTGATGGACGCCCGGCTCCATTTGCCTCTCATCATGGGAACTCTAGAAGCCTGACTTCCCTCTGTTATAAAGAGAAAACTGCAGCCAAGCTAGGTTTCTATGCTTTTACTCAAGGCACCCATTGTTTCAGTCCAAAAGTATTAAATGGAAAATATCAAAAATGGAAATGAAAATCACAGGTTAAATCAAATTTAACCTGTTTTCTTTTCTGAGTAGAACGATGAAATCGATGTTGACTTGTTTTATCTTGTTGGGATATGAATCCTGTCTTTGGCCGGTGAATACATGCTGTATTCAGTATTTTCTCATTAATCATTTTGTAGCCATCCAACTGATTACATCCAGTTGCAGTGACCAGGGCTTGTTTCCTAGCCCTTCTTAGTTTATTTAATAAAGATCTCAAAGTAAAAGAGTAGTGACTCCAGCAAGGCAGATGTGTCAAAGAAGATGTAGTACAATATTTCTCCAAAGTGAAAAGTTCTTGAATTAGTAAGGAAAGAAAGCTCCTCATTTGCTGAAGGTGCTATGATCTATAGTGAGAATCACCTTTCTATCTCCTATGTTGTAAGGCAAGGAAAAAAGAAATTCATGCTGGCTATGCTATTATAATCTGAATTGAAAAATTATGCCCAGTACTTAGTTGAGAGGGAGAAAACATTAAACGGTAAGATTTAATACTATCTGTGATTTCAGGCCTCCACTGGGGATGGGGGGGCTTGAAAATTCCCTCTGCAGGTGGGGGCACAACTGTGCTCATAACATACTCTGTCTCATTCCTCTGCTCCTAGAAGCAAGCAAAAATCACTAACTCCTTGCAATAACTATATAGCTGTGAAAAAATGTGTTAAGATCTCTTATGAGTAAGAAGACTCCTGTGAGAACAAACCTAGGATGTCTCATAGGAGTAGACTTCCTTATAATCTAGATTGCCGATATGGTTTTTGAAAATGGTATTAAATGGAGGTCCAGGATTAGGCTTTCTATTTCTGTATATAGAATAATGTGAGACCAACTAAGGCAAATGAGGGCTAGCCTAGAGATTTTGGCTATTCAGTCACTAATTCATTTGCTAAAAATGTATTATATTTGCTAAACAGAGAAGAACCTCTTATAATAGAATCCTTCTAGAAACGATGTAAAATCTAACCCCAAAATGTTCTTATTGAATCAATGAAGAACACAGACATAGTTGTAAAGGAATGTTTAGATTATGGAAGACCAAATATATTACCTTTCTGTTACTGTGACAAAAAGCCTGAGGAAAAAAATTAACTGAAAACAGGTTTACTTTGGCTTAGAGTTTCAATCCATGGCCACCAGGTGGGGCTACGGTGAGGTAGAGGCTGTGGTAGAGCACGCTGCTCTCCTTTTGGTAGACAGAATGGAGGGAAAGATAGAAAGGAGAGAGCCGGGGGACAGGATAGTAAGGGCATAACTTCAAGGACCCATTTTCTTCATCCCAGTTCTAAGTGACACTACCTTCCATCAAGTTACAAAGTTACAAAGTTATGTCAGTCCCTTGGTGAGGATGTTCAGCACTGGACATTGCTACATTGTGGACAAAGACTGCAACTCAGGGCCTTTAGAGCATCTTCAGATCCAGATAATTACAAGTAGTTTTCAACAACTGCCACTTCAGAGGCATGGAAAGACAACTCATCCAAAGATCATTCTCAAAGATGTATTAAAGTTATTTCTGAGAAACTGCCATTAGGCCAGAATTTAACCTGATGTGAGTTACTACAAGTTTTTCAAAGTATTATAACTACATTTCTTAAACTTTTTCTGATTTCATGCTTCCAACTAAATCAGACTTTTCTTCCACCCTTGTTGGTCTTAAGCCATTGCCTGCAGAGCAGCTTTTCATTGAAGGATTAACAAATTTGCTGGATTTGGACACCAGAACTATCACTCAGGAGTCTTCAAATTAGATGAAGGCTTCTACCCAGAATTTTACTGGACAATTACTAAGACTATGTCTTCCCTGGAACTGTTACAATACCGTGTCAGCTGAAAATCTCAAAATCAACAGGTACCAGAGCAGCAGTCCCAACTGAGCACGTTGAGGAAGCCCACTGAGTCAAGGTTACTATGCAATACATCATGAGGTACTGTGACCAGCAACCACAGCAGGCTTGTTTTAACATCTTTATCTCCCTCTGCTTCCTATAATAAAGAAACTTCTATTTTTATTGTAATTTGTTTATTTTGAACTTGAGATGACATTTTTCAGTCTCCATTTCTCTTCATTAATGGTTGGCATATCCATTTAAACCCCTTCCCCCACACCATTAAAAATGAAATTATAACATTAGCAAGAAAATATGCAAAACATGTTTTATTCCAAGTGCACTTAGACTGCATCCTTGATAAACTACATGATTCTTATAAGAATGACAACAGAAACCAATCTGGAACTATTTCTTAGTTAAAATTTTATAAACATGGACCCTTCCAAAGGGGATATGAGAAGTAATTAGGCCAACTATCATTCACATGTCTTTGTTGACATTAAAATATTCTGGTTAATGTCAGTCTGATAATGAATGAGTGTCTTAACTCTCCAAACACAAGGGAGGCAACCCAAGCTTGAACTACTGTCAGAAGCAATAGAAACTCCTTAGTCTACTCAGTTGCCGAAGGCAGAATCCATCTTGGAAAAAGACTTCGTTAGGCTCAAGTTTTGTTTTTAAAGAGTCACTCCACTCTGGTTTTTAGTAATCTCTCATTAAAGCCTCTGTCAGTTATCAATGAAGATCCGGCACATAACACATTGGATCTGAGCTTTTCAGAAATGGCTCTGGGATTTCTAAATAGGAGGCTAAGGAACCACAGCCAGGGATTTGTCTCAGGTGACATAGCAATACTTTGTTGTTGCTTTGACACCAGGTCTTGCTATGTATTGAACTCAGGATCCTACTGTCTTAGCCTACTGAGTGCTGTACCCAGCTGCAAACGTCTTTTTTGACTGAGGTCATGTAACTGTATACTCATCTGTGGCATGGGCTGGAGAAACCAATGGATGCAAAAGAATTTTCAGGAGAATCCTTGGAAACCAATGCTGATTTCTCTCTGCTTCAGCCCAGATTATCATAGCTGTGAGTGAAGCACCACAGTGTACCTGAGTCACACAGGGCTAGAAGTCAACCTTCCTGAAAGGGCTTCTGCTCTGTGCTGAGGACCAGAATGCCAAACTTACACAACTAGTCTTCACTGGCTTTCACAACTCTTTCATGATTTTCCAAGTACTGACTCCTTCCAGTCAAGCTGGATGGACTAGAACAAGTCAGAAGTTTGGTACAGAGGCCTGATATTTCACTTGCCCATTTTTTCCCTCTTCAGATGTTATTGGTTCATGACATTCCAGACTGGGAATCACTGAGCAATCCACCCTCAGCTGCATTTTGTTGAGACTGTATAATCTACAATTGTATGAGACAAACTAAGAGATGCTTTTGCTCACTCTCTCATTTAACAGTTGTTTACTGAGCAACCTGTATCCCAGGCACCATTCTGGCTGATTGGGATGCAGAAGGAAGAAGAATAGACAATATCCCTGTCAGCTGGAACTTACATGTGCACAGGTAGGCCATCATTAACAAAATGCAGAAGTAAAAGTAAGTTTATTATGCAGTAGTATCCCTATACAGTGGGGAGAAAAACAGTCCAGAGAAGGTAGACAAAAAAAAAGGCCTGGATGGAAGGCATTTGCCATTACAGATTGGATGTTCAAAGGAGTCTTGCTGCTAAGGCGACATTTTGAGTAATGACCTGAAGGAAACTGGAGAAGTATTTAAAGACTCTGTCTAAGAAACTCTGATTTCTCAGTTGCAATTTCTGATATGCAAAGACATGGAGGGTAGTTATTTTCCAGGGACTCTAAAAATTCACAGATCACCCTCCGGCTTACAGCATAGTACTGGCTAGCACTTATGGGGCATTTCTTCTTTGTCTATATAATTGTAGTTCTTACAAAGCAAAGGACATTGGAAAGATAAGTAATCTGCCATAGCACTGTCTCCTGAGCCATAGCACACGCACTGAGCAGGAGGACACGGTGGGAACAAGGCTCCGGGATGGTAATTCTTTGGCCTCAAAGGCAACACTAGCAGAGAAGCTGGACAAAAACTGAGTCCTTTCAGTCCTGCTGCTCTCCTGTCTTTCTCTAGGAAATTCTAATGGTGATCTCTCACCCACACTATAATTTTATGTAGGATGAAAAAGTTGTAAAGAGGAAGCAAAGATGCCACACAAACAGCAGACACTGTCAACACTGTTGCCCAAAGAATCAGTACAAAGGCCCAGTTGGTGCCATGAGCAAGCACAATGACTTCCTCATGGGTGAAATTACCCACAGCTAACCAGAGCTGGATGGTCTCCTATAACGGAACACTTTTTTTTGCATTGTCCTTTATGAACTCTAGCAATCTGAGTACCAGAGTACCACCTTTAGTCCCCTCAGAATTGGTTGAGACTTTTCGTAAGGCTGTGACTTTTGTAGACTGGTTCTCATAAAGTCAGAAATGCACCCTGAACCCAGCTAGGTAAGGCTGCAGATTCCACAGGCAGGGACACCAGAATGCAGAGTTTCTTCCTCTTATAACTTGTCTTTGCTTTCCAGATCTGTCTTACTAGACCATTTAAATGGCTCAGGTTAAAAACTAGGGAGAAATCTGGGAGTAGATCACATTTGCAATCCTCTCTAATTACAAGACTGAGATCTGAGGATCATGGTTCAAAGGCAGCCCAGGAAAAAAAGACCATGATACTTGTTTTCCCAATTAACTAGCAAAAACTCAGTAGTGGAGGTATGGCCCAAGTAATAGAATACCAGCCTTGAGCAATAAAGCTAAGGAACAGCACGCAGGCCCTAACTTCAAGCACCAGTACTGTCACTAAATCAAATAAACAACAACAACAAAAACAAGGCAGGAAGGCAGGAGGACAAAAGTGGAAGAAAGGTCCATGAAAGGATGAATGGCTCCTGTGAGTCAGGATGTCTTGGGATCCTCAGCAGATTGCAACCCTGATGTTGGACCCAGCTTTTATTTCTTTTCAGTTGAGGAAAACAACCCAACCCCAAACTCTGTCCTGTGTGCTGATCAGATTTGAAATTAAGGAGTTGTTTCAGATTTCTATATTTACAACATCAACCTGGGCTGCCCAGTTCATCTTCTCCAGTCTTTCAAAACAGAAAATAGATAATCAGGAGAAATGATTACCCAATATCCCATTCCAGGCTACATTTGTTATTGCCCCGTCTCTTTGTAAATTGAAACCATAGTGTAAATGCCATTGCATTACCAAACATGCAGGAAAAATCCTCTACAGCTTGTTGGGAACACAAGCATCTCACTAGGTTCTTAAAATATATCTGCTTTGGTTTTCTTTCCTCTTTTCCTTCCTTCCTTCCTTCCTTCCTTCCTTCCTTCCTTCCTTCCTTCCTTCCTTCCTTCCTTCCTTCCTTCCTTCCTTCGTCTTTTTCTATTTTGTTGTGCTGATACTGGTGCCTGAACTCAGTCCCTCACATTCTTGCTTCCCTTTTTCACTCAAGTCTAGCATCCTACTACTTGAGTCACAACTCTACTTCTGGCTTTTGCTGGTTAACTGGAGACAAGTTTCATTGACTTTACTGCTTCTAACTGCCATTCTCAGATCTCAGTTTCCTGAACTGCTGAGATTATAGATATGAGCCACTGGCACCCAGCTATAGTAGGCTCTGTTTTCAGCTGAAATGTTAAGCCTTATTGAGGATAAAGAAAGCTGCAGGACATGTTGGCATGACACTTGAACTCTCACCATTCACTCCTCTAATCAATTTTGTATCAGTGAAAAAAATACAATGATTTTTGTAATTCAGACCCTACTTGTTTAAAATTAATTCTGACAAGTGTTAAGATTAAGTTAATCATTGTGTTCTCAGTGAGAGAAAAAGCACTTTTTAAACTACTAAAAAGTCTGAGAACATTTCAGTTGCTTGCCAGAAAGAACACAGTGTTTCATGAAGACCATTTGCATACCAAAAATGCATATGTGAGGTTGATGTGCTGTTTTGAAAATAATTTTTATGTACATATTAAGTTAACTATACTTTGGAGAGCCTAAATGAAGTCACTAGACAAAGTTGGAGGAAAGTAGAATGTTCCTTCTTTGAGAATCTGCCATTTGAGATGAGCCTCCCCTCCTAACAATAGGTAATTAGTGAGGTTTTATTGTAATAATAAATCATAAGGGAAGGTTCTAGTTTCATGGAGCTTCTATTTGACGGAGGTTCTGACCCAAAGGATTGCTGACCTAATGCTAGAGATAGGATCAGCTGCTTACAGAGGATACATTAATGACTGGGAAAACAGATGTACCCTGAACAGTCCTGGCCATGCCAAGGACAGTGAGTCCCTTTTTCCTCCTCCATTCTCTTGAATAAAACCAGGGACAACCACTGCCCCAGGAGCACAGCATAAACAGCAAAGCTGTGCAAGGATGGCACAGCCAGAAGTTCCTCCAATAGAAAGGGCTCACTTTCCTTCCTTACTCTATTAAGAATTCATCAGATCTGATGTATTTCCAAGAAATTTTCACACACACACACACACACACACACACACACACACACGCACATGCACCGAGAAAGAAGAATAACCCCTGGGATTGTTTTGACTAGGGATTCTTGGTTAGAAGTAATGGAAGCTCACTTGTACTTCCTTGGACAACAAGGAGGATTTAAGGGAGATGGGGATGGTGGAAACAACATAAGGCCATAGTACAGTCTAGATTTAGTCACCTTGTCTCTTTGTCTCTGTCATCTCTCTTTCTCTGTTTCTCCCTGACCCTTTC
This sequence comes from Megascapheus bottae, assembly GCF_031878675.1. NCBI lineage: Eukaryota > Metazoa > Chordata > Mammalia > Rodentia > Geomyidae > Megascapheus > Megascapheus bottae. The sequence continues at coordinate 16,500,213 of NC_143534.1, read as the reverse complement.
TCTATCTTTCCATTTGTCTCTGTCTTTCTGTGTCTTTCCTCCCCCGCCCTACTTATAAACTGTCTTTCCCTGATTATATACTGAGGTACACTTGAATGTGCCAGGATTTTTCTATATATTTTTATTGTAATTAATAGAAGGGTTACATTATATTGACCAGATAGAAGGTGCATTACTTCACAAACATTGATACCCTTTCTCATTTCCCTTCCCCCACCCCTGCCCCTCATCTTGTTTTGTGCCAGGATTTTCTGGTTGAAGAACTCACAGCAATTCCCTGATGACTTTCAGATACAATCTGTGTTTTTCTACATTCTGCTACATCAGGATTTCAATTCAGTTGTGGTTGGCATTGAAAATACATTAATTTCTGTACAGCCATGGTGGTGTGTGTAAAAGCCGTAGTCATGGGCAATGCCATTATTTCCAGAGTCAGCTATAACTATCATCTGGATGTCTTTCCCTTTTGAAAACAACCAATTTCTAGATATATAAAAAGATGTTGTATCATGAAATGGGTAATTTCTTACTCAGGATTAACCAAAGGGCTTTTATAGGCAGCGGGCTTCAATATTTCAAAAGAATGAGAATGATCAGATATCTTATTTACATTTAATTTTGGTTTATCTCATTTCCTTTTTCTAACAACATAATACTGTTAAGCAGTATATGGTATTATCACATTTATTTTCCAAGAGAAATAGAGATTTTCATTCTGCTCCTATAGAGAGAAGGATAAAAGGTGAAATGGCCACTTGGGAAGCTGCTCACCAAGAAATCTAGACCATGCCCAAACCTAACAGGATTCCCAGACTAGGCTCATGGCCCTGTAATAGCTTTACACAGCCTATATGCAGTATAGGTGAGGAGAGCTGTCCCAGTGCCTAACTCTTGCCTCTGCTCTACATTAGAGCACACCTCACAGATGCCTCGCCTTGTAGGTTAGCATTTGGTTTGGTTTCATTTTGTGCTCAAATTCAGGACCTCACACTCTTACTTGGCCTTTTAGCTCAAGGATGGTGCTCTACCATTTGACTCACATCTCTACTTTTGGTAGTAAATTGGAGGTAAGACTCTCATGGACTTTCCTGCTCAGGCTGGCTTCAAACTATGATCATCAGATCTCAGTCTCCTGAGTAGCTAGGATTCAGGCATGGGCTCTAGTTCAGTGTTGTTTATTAGTGAATCTTTCACAGTTGTCTCTTCCTGAACTTTTGTGGGGGGTATTTGCTAAATCATTCCTGGGGTCAATCCAGCAAGGGAGAGTGAAGTAGGCCAATGCAAGTTGCCAGTGTATTTTCAGGTCACAGAATCTACCACTATTTCATGGGAATCATGAAATTGATTTCACTATTTCAAAATCAATTAGTTACTATGTGTCCTCCCTTCGTTTTTATAAGGGAAAACATCGATACATCTAATAGCAGAAGATTAATGCCTAAAATCAAGAGCCCAGTGCGTGCTCTCAACCAGCACGCCGGGTTATGTCCGATGGCAACAATGCTCACTGCAGAGAGAACAGGGCTGTGTAAAGCTAATGGATTTGGACTCCAAGTGCTAGAAAGTTGCCAGTATAAGTTAAAGCAATGTTTCTCTCCATCACTCATCCTTTGCCACGTGTCTTAACTACTCAAAGTCCCCAGGGCCCTGCGTCTTCTGGGTTTGGCTCTTTCCTGCCGTGGTTCATCTCTCATCCCTCTCACCCAAAGTCCAAGACCTAGTTAAATTCTTTCCACAATATCTATTCTCTTAACTCCTATATACTACATCACATCCAAATTTCCTTTAAATGGTGCTTTAATTATTAGTTTTTAAGTAGTAGTTTTAATTGATTCGGGCAAGGAGTATCACAGCATTTTTTTCAAAGATTTCTGCTCTTACAAGAACTTAAATCTCTTTACCACTTTCTCTAGGATGCACTTAGCATTAAAAAAAGAGATAAGAGCTTTTTATGAGTTGTATACTTTTGTCAGGACAGGGAGAACACGGACTCTGGAGACAAGATGAGTCTGAATTGCAACTAGCTGTTTTGAGACCCTAGGAAAAGGCCTTGCCCTTCTCTGAGTTTCAATTCTCTCACTGTAGAGGGAAAGTGAATCTGTGCACCTGGAGGAAAATACGATTTCTTGAGTTAGCAGGAGACAGGTATAGGGCATCTCTGCTTCTTAGTAAAGTGAAATGAAGGATCCATCTGCCACTTGAGATCTTTTATTTGGCAGTATTGAAGTTTGAACTCAGAGCCTCACATTTGCTAGGCAGGAACTTTACCACTTCAACTATCATTAGTTTTTAGTTACTTTTCAGATAGAGTCTTAAGCTTCTGCCTAGAATTGGCCTCATAGCATAATCCTCCTACCAATACCTTTCAAGTAGCTGGGAACACAGGCATGTATTACTATGCCCAGTATTTTTTTTTAAGTTAGTGTCTCACCAAGCTTTAGCTTGGACTGTCCTCAAACCACTATCCTCCTATCTCTACCTCCTGAGTAGCCAATCCCAGGATCTTCAAATTCAAGATCCAGGAACACAAAAAAAAGAGTCTCTGGAAGTGATCTAGACAACAGATCCTAAGGGTATGTGCCTGGTCTTAAAAACTGCCATGCAAAATGCCTGTTCTTGTCTAAGACAACCACACTGCCAGGTGATAGAGCAGCCACCATTGCTCTTTCAAATCTGTTTAATGGAATTCTGTTTCTGTGAAATCTCTAAGCAAGACACACTGACTTCTTGATATTAAAGTTGACATAGTTGCTCAGAATCAATCTTTTGCCAGCCAGAAAGCATCCCCATGAACTGGTATGCAGCAGGAGCCAGACACTAATCTTACCTAACCTCCTGAGGGGTCCCACTCATTGTCAATAATGCCTACTAGAATAACAGACTAATTCCAAGGCTTCTCTTAGAGGCTAGACTATCTTACTTATGGCTGGCACTCTAGCACTTGAGCCATGCTTCCAACCTGGCTTTTTGCTTGTTAATTGAAGATGGAATCTTTTGGAATTTTCTTCTGAGGCTTGTTTTGAAATGAGTTTCTCCAGCCTCTGCCTCCTAAGCAGTGTGTTATAAAACACTATGCCAGGTAAAATCATCATCAGCATCAGCATCATCAGCATCATCATCATCATCAGCATCAGCATCAAATTGGGTTAATAAAAAAAGCATCATGATCACAATGTTTGAAAAGTTTTTAGATTTGGGGACAAAAGGCAAACATTTTCAGATCACTAGGGAAGCCATGGAAAAGGCAATATAAACAGAAAACAATCAGGTCCAGGAACTTCTATTGTTCAAATGACATAAATATACCACTGAGTGAAATGAATCACTACAGTAACAATTGAAAATAGAAATAAACAACGAGATAGAATAAACTCAATATATGTGGTAAAAACATTGGCAATATGTCTTTTTACTAGACACAAAAGTCCCATGAGTCACCCAGTGGTGGCATTTGAAGGCCAGAATGGAAGAAGCAAAGAGCTCTGATCTCCCTGAATTTGGTGGCAACAGCATTCCTCTCCCCCATTAAGATACAACATTCTTGTTTTTATCTCCCCTATAAAAGAAGCTCTCAAAGAGTCATAAAGTCCCTCCTATTTGTACAATTACTTAAAAAAATAAGAGTTGTAAAATTCCCTTACACTAAGTTCAGCAAGACCTTGGTACTGTGGTCTAGAATACTTGGTGTTCTTGCAGGGAGGTCTGCCTTAGTACAGGGAAGGAAGTTCAGGTCTTATTGTGTTCTGTGAGGAGTGTGTGTGTGTGTGTGTGTGTGTGTGTGTGACCCCAGCAGAGAGACAGACAGACAGTTATAAAAGATGTGACAGGAAGGAATGGAACACAATAGTGACAAGGGGTAAAGGAGATAAAATAAGAATTCTAGATAACAGGAAGAGAAAGAAACAGAGACACTGCCTTCAAAGAACTGCTATCTGACTGGTCTCATCTTGTTCTTCCCTATTCTGTTTGCATTCTTTGACATTCTTTTATGTGACAGTAACTATGTCATTGACATGTTCTTATAGGGGACCCCACAAAGGGAAAGGAGAAAAAAAGGAATAGGAAAAATATAGAGCAGTATAAACCCACAACAAAAATATTTATGATACCAAAAGCATATTTGAAAGTTCATTTCTGAAAACACTCATCTATAAAGGCAGTTCAGTTACTTTCTTTCCCACTGGGAATTTTTTTTTTCTGTATCTTACTGTTGTACAGCATGTCATTGATCCTGAATCTTAGCACTGAAGGAGGAAAAGTCACTTAAGTCTGTTACCACCTTAGCAAGACCTCTCCTTCCCTTCTACCTCCATGGGTCTCATGTCAGAGCATGGCCGCGTCTTGGGTCGTCTCTTGTTGGGCTCTTGTTATATTCTCTTTTATATTAAATTCAGTCAGCTTAGGATAAAGAATAAACTCAAAGTCTCATGTACCATCACCACTTCTTTTTTAGTCCCAGCTCTACTATGGAAGTCTCCAGGAGCCTTTGCTTATTCACAGGCCTTTTTGTTGGATCAATGCCCAGTTTTCAACCCCAGTTCTCAGGTCCTGATGTTGTTCCAGTTGATCATTATCTTTTTCAGAAGTGTTGCAACTAGATGGAGACTCCCTCAAAGTTCAAGGCATTCATCTGCAGCTCTGTGTTAATCAGAAATACCTGTGGTGATGAGCATATAAAGAGTAAAGGGTTTTTCTGGGAAACACTGGGAAGTGTTACAGGTTCCAGTCTGTATTAGTGGGCCCCACTGTCCTAGGCCTGTAGCATGGCAGCACATCATGGTGGACAGAGCGAGGTGCAGCAAAACCACTCATCTCATCAGAGGCCAGGGAGCAAAAGAAAGACGAAGAGACGAGTTCCTCAAAGTCTTCTCAATGCTTCTAGTGGCCTAAAAGTTCCCCACCATTCTCCCAGCTTTTAAAGGTTCTTCTGCTTTCTAATACCATTACCACAGTGACTGTTTAACACAGAGACTTTGGGAAAATATTCAAGATCTAAATCATATCAGTCTTTCTGGGCAACTATGCCTACAGGAAAAGCTAGTGTACGCTGATAGTTCTCCTTGCCTTTCAATCTCATTATGCACCTGAAGTTTTCTCCCACCTTCCTCCACAAAAACTGTTACCACCTTGTTTTCCCTGGCTCGCTACCCACAGTGTTACACCAGATCTAGCATGGAACACACTTCTTTCCACCTACTGTTGTCTAATGACATCCACTATGCTTCCTCCTTATTTTTCTTCTCCAACCCTGCCTAATACAGAATTGCTTAATTCAGGTATTTGCTGAAGGTTCATGAGATGGCCTGTTAGAATTTTGGTGAGGGGTTCCATGGTTTTTAGCATTTAGACCCCTCGTTTTTTAGGGCCATCTCCTCTCTGCCTGTACCATTACTCTGTGTACCCTCATCCTCCAGACAGTTAACAGATTAACTTGATCTTATTCAACTGATCATGTCATTCTGCTCCCTGCTCTTCAAAGGTTTGCTAGATTACTGATGTTCTAAACATGGCTTTTGTACTGATGTCCTGCCACAAAATGATACTTGTCACTTGATATTTGAAGGACTCAATGACCTTGAAGCTCTGTGACCACATTTTCAAGGCAATACACATTTCTTTTCTACGGAGTATATGTGGGTAATATCTTACTGAGAACTTGAGTTAAATCATCTAAATAGTAACCTGAAATGATCATGTTTATTATTTACATCATACTTTAGGGAAGAGCAATCTGTTTCTTCTCCTCTATTCAGATGACCTATGTTAAATTTAAGGTGACTGCACTAAATTAGATCAAGACATCTTTCCTCTGGGAACTGGAATTTTATTTTCAACATAGAAAAATTTCCCTTTATGCTTTTTAGTAACATTCATAGAAACAGGGCTGAGGAATTACCTCCTAATCAAAAATGGTATGCCAAGTTAAAAGAAGGCAAATAAAAAAAACACTCTGGTTTCCCTTTGGTTAATCTCATATTGTTACTGTGTCTGACTATGTTACCTGGCATATTATATATACGTTTACTTGTTTATTTGAAATGGGAAAGGAAAGGGGGGAGGGAAATAGGAACAAAAACATGAGGAGGGGTGTCACTGTGTGAGTGAATATAACTGTAACCCCACTATACATTATAATTTTAAAATATTAATTTTGGTCATTTTCTAAATATGTTTAAAGCACCCCCCCCCCTGCAGTTGGTTCTCAGTACCAGAGGTTTTTTTTTTTTGTCCTGACAATGATGGGGAATAGTGCCTTTTCAGGTCATTGCTGCAGTGACATGGCATCACTGATGTCAAGTGGCAACTAATGAGATTTAGCTAAACACTGAACATTATGTAAACTATGTTCTTAACTTGAGGAAGTCCACACTGGGCTAGCTTGATCTTCCACTCACCATTTAGTATTGTAAGAAACACTATAGCAGAAACCCGACTTCCCACCATGTAAACATGAAAAGCAGAAGTCACTTCATATAACCTAACTATTTTTTTTTTTTTGCCAGTCCTGGGCTTGAGCTCAGGGCCTGAGCACTGTCCTTGGACTTTCTCAAGGCTAGAGCTCTACCACTTGAGCCTCATCACCACTTCCGGCTTTTTGCTATGTATATGGTACGGAGGAATTGAACTCTGGTCTTCATGCATGCTAGGCAAGCACTCTATCAGTAGGCCAAACTGCCAGCCCACATAACGTAACTATTTAAGTAACTATTCAGTTATAAAGAAAGATAAAGCAAACTAACCCTTTTATGCATGGAATTTGTAAATACAGGGAGGATGAGGGGAGGGTGGCAATGATCAAGATACATTGTACTGCTGGGTGCTGGTGGCTCACATCTGTCATCCTAAGTACTTGGGAGACTGAAATCTCAGGATTACAGTTTGAAGCCAGACTGGGCTGGGAACTTTCTGAGACTCTTATTTCCAATTATAAACTAAAAAAGCTGGAATTGAGTTCAAGTTCCCTTATGAAAAAAAAACAACTAGAAATAAACCAGTAAGTACCCCTTGCCATTCTTTTTTTGTCAGTCCTAGGGCTTATACCCAGGGCCTGGGCACTGTCTCTAAACTTCTTTTTCCTCAAGGCAAGCACTCTGCTCTACACAGAGCCACAGTGCTACTTCTGGCCTTTTCTGTTCATGTGGTACTGAGGAATTGAACCCAGGGCTTCATGCATACCACTAAGCCACTTTCCCAGCCCCTCCACGACACCTTTTTATAAGCAAAGCAAACTTGGAATATTTTGTCCACTTCTGATATCCTAATAAAGAAGAGGGTTGTGTAATTATCTGCACATGTTTTGAATTTCTAAATGTGTAGACACAAAACTCAAAAATAGGCAAGCTTAATATTGTCTTTAATAATGGGGGATTATCTATTAGGGAAGATTCTAATTTCCCTAATGATGCCACAATGTTCCCTTTAATTGGTATCATTAGATATGTTAAAGATATACTGATTTATTTAGTTTATGTACTATCTACTTTCATGAATATTCAAGAAATGATAATTATAAAAATACTCTTAAAATATTTAAAAGGCTATAATACTATCTAAACAACCTGAATACTCCTTGAGTCCTACAGAGAAGAAATTTCAATGGTATAGATACACACACTGAATTATTCTCTATAGTCTCCCTTTCTTTCAACTTTTTAATTTAAAAATCTTTGCCAGTCCTGGGGCTTGAACTCAGGACCTCAACACTGTCCTTGGGCTTTCTCAAGGCTACCACTCTACCACTTGAGCCACAGCACCACTTCTGACTTTTTTTCTGTGTACGTGGAACCGAGGAATCAAACCCATGGTTTTGTGCATGGTAGGCAAGCACTCTATCACTAGGTTACGTTCCTTTTTTAAACTGGTAAAATGCACATATGTGTGGGTTGATAACACTTTCAACAAAAACTGACTAAATCTCTCTTCTCACAGTGGGAAAATAGGTGATAGCTATTAAGCTTCCAAGTTTTGTTTACTGTGCTTTGAGTTGCTTCATAAATCAAAATATTGCTAATAATCACACTCCTCCAAAATATATTTGACTCAACCATAACAGAACCAATAACTGATTTATGTAATGATGTATTATACAAATACATGTCCATAAATAATAGACACATTATAAAGATCTGTGCATGATTAAATATTGCTTGATGGACTTGAACTCAGGGCCTTAAGCTCTGGTTTAGGTTTTTTTACTTAGTGGTGCTTTACCATCACTTGAAATATGATTGGAACTCTAACATTTTGTTGGTTAATTGATTATTCTGCCAGGGCTAGCTTCAAACCTTTCTCTATTTATCCCAGCCTCCTGAGTAGCTAAAATTATAGCTGTGAACCAGGCACCTGTGGCCCAGACCTATAATCTTAGCTATGCAGGATGCTGAGAGCTGAGGATCATGGTTCAAAGCCAGTCTGGCCATTCTGGAAGTCTGTGAGACTCTTATTCCAACTGACCACTACAAAACTGGAAGTAGAGCTGTGACGCAAGTAGAAGAGTGCCAGAACTGAGCCAAAAAGCTTAGAGACAACGCCCAGGCTCTGAGTTCAACTTCAAGGAATAGTACCAAATATGAACAACAAAATGATTATAGCTGTGAGCCACTAGTGCCTGACTTTGTTGTTTATATCTTTTATTTCACCATTCACATATCCTGTTACTTTTTCTCCCAATGCTTCAATAGCAGAAAATTTAAAAATACCTTGGAGTGACATAAGCAAATGGTGGAAGAAGAAACTCAGGACTTGTCTCTGTTTACACACTGACTCAACAGTAATAAATCATTCTGCTACACACACACACACACACACACACACACACATACACACACAGACATACACAGACACACGCACACACACACACACACAGACATACACAGACACACGCACACACACACACACACACACACACACACACACACACACACACAAATACAAACTATGAAAAAACACCTGAATAAAGCTTAGAGGCTCTCCTCTACTTCAACTGAGTGTGAAACTAGACAAATTGAAAGTGGTAGGAAATCTGAAGATATGCTGACACTGTAACCCTTACCCACAGAACAAGGCTGTGCTGACTGGGAGGTAATCGCCAGGTCCTTGCTTCTTCCTGAGGAGGTAAATATCTGAACAAGACTTTCAGTGTTTCCAGTACAACCTAAGAGTATGTTCACCTGCCTCAGGGTGCTGTTGGCATGCCTGTCACATGCTAGCCAATCTATAATGCATGATTGGCTAGAGTTGTTCCAGATAGTTCCTAGACAATCTTAGACTCATAACTTCCTAAATAAATTAGGAAGGCAATTCACCAAGAAGAGGCAATTACATTATGAGAAAATTCATCAAGAAGACAGAACAATTACCAATAAAATGGACCTAACAGAAGAGCTCCTACATAGAGCAAACAGTTAAAAATGGAGACATTAGAGGCATAATAATAATAGTACACTGCCGACTTTCAATCATGGATTGAATAAACAGTCAGAAACCCAACAAAGACAGTGAACTTGAGCAACATTACAGAACAAATAAATACACAAGCACAAAGCATCTCAGCAACAAAGCACACATTCTTCTCCAGGGCTCACAGAACGTTCACCAAGCGAGGTCAATGTTAGGTCACAAACCAAGTCTTAAATTCAAGAAGACTAAAAACAGGCCAGTGATCCTTTTCAAACACAATAAAATAAAACAGGAAAATCAGTAGTATAGGAAAACTAGAAAATTTTAAAAAATGTGGAAGTTTAAACCACATACCTTTGAACAACCATTGGATCAAAGAAAGTATCAAAAGTTAAATTAGAAACTATTAGGAGAGATGTACAATTGAAAAAGCACAATGTGCTAAATTTACAGCACTCAGTGAGGCATTACTAGTAAGAAAGTCCATGTTGTTAACTATAAACTAAGAAGAAACATACATAATCTAAATTCATACCTCAATTAACTTCCAAAAGAAGGAAAAAGTCCAAAGTTACCAGAAGGAAAAATAAAAATGATCTATACAACTTGTGTAGTAAAGGGTTTGGGAAGGAAGATATAACACTTTTCAGACAAAATGTACTCATTATCTGACCTATGTAATTGTAACCAACTCCTTTGTATATCTTTACAAGAACAATAAAAAACAGATTAAAGAAAAGTAAGATCCTTTCTGAAAAATAACTAGTGGAGCATTTTCCTGGCAAATGAGAGGTCTTTAATTCAAACTCAGTACCACCACTAAGCAAAACAAAATAAATACTTAAAAAAAAAGAATAAGATGGAAAGTCAGTTTATAATGTAACCTTTCTATTAATTACAATAAAAATATATTAAAAAGACATTATAATTGGGAAAAACTTCCAATTAAAAAATACCCAGGACCAAGAAGCTTCATGAGTAAATCATACCAGATGTTTAAAGACAGAATTAATGCTATTCCTCTCTGCCTCTTAAACAGACGTAAAAGGAAGAATACAGTTAAAGTCAATAGGGCTACCATTACCTCTATGCCAATTTGGGATAAGAATACTAAAAAACAATGCATAACAATATCTCTGATAAACTCAGATGTCAAAGTCTTTAAAAAAGAAGTAATAGGAAACTAAATTAAACAGTGCACTTAATTAGACACCACAGTCTAGCGAGATTTATCCCTGGTACGTAAAGTATGTTTAAGCATAGGACATTTAATTAATGTGATGAATAAACACAAAGATGGGTAATATAATAATGGATAAAATTCATAATCATCAGAGAATGATCATGTCAGTCTATGAAAAAAGAATATTTCACAAAATTAGAAAGTTGCACAAGGAAAAATCTTCAGGAAAACTAAACTACGGATAAACAAATATATAGTAACTCAATATAATAAATAAGGGCATATATGATCAACTAACACCTAATGTCAGACCCAATGGTGAGAAGCTGCACTTTTCCTCTAAGATTAGGAACAAAAGAGGATGCCAGCACTTCTACTTAATCAGTACTCAAGGTCCTAGCCAGAGCAAGTAGGCAAAAAAAGAAAAAAATGACATCCCGATTTTTATTGCAAGTTTATGAGTTTGAACTTCCACTTTTGGTAATTTTTACATTCCTGAACCACATACTTGATAAGAAGATTTCATTTTCCCACCTGCTTGCAGTTGGAGACATTGCTAATGTAGACTATCAAGCAATAGTTTCTCCTCTTGGCATTTAGTATTTTTCTCCTTGTCCTAGAGCTTTGATCTCCATGACCATGTATGTGAGTGAAGAAATGAGATCAGATATTTTTTTTATCAGTTCATTGCTTTTATTTTCTAACTAAAAAAATGATGGTTCATCAAGAGTATCTTCCAAAGTTTCCCTCTTCAGAGCAGGTATGATTTTTTAAATTCAGCCTTCTCTCTCCTAATGATGTCACCACTCTGAGACTTGTGTATTCAGTACTCACTAAATATTCCTATCACAATTCCCTGAGTCACAGGGGCTTGATAAAGACCACCACCATACAGTAAAGGATGGCTCTGTTTTTCACATATCCCTCTACATTAAAGCATGCTTGTTGATTTTGTCTCAGAAGAATTACTGCACTTTCCTGCCAGCACAATTAGACATTGCAAAAGGTATTTTTTTTTTACAAAAATTCATACTTTTCAGCTTTGGTCCCCTAGGACCGCATTCTCCATTATGCACAATTTCTACTACTATTTGTTGATAATGCCTCTAGTTAGAGCTATTCAAAATCTTTGTGAAATAACTTTAATAAGTAGGACACAAACAGAATGGAGATTTTTTTCCTCATGTATTATCTTTAAATATTCAAGATGCCTCTTTATAAGTCTTGAAGAGCATAAATAGAAGTTACACCATGAAAAATGACATTGCATCGGGCTAGAAATTGAAGTAGCAAATCAGTCCTCACCTTTTTAGAGAGAAGTTCCAAATCAAAAGCAGAAAACTATTTTCAGCGACAGATGAAGGGCATCCAAACAAATACCAACAAATGATGAGAAATAGCTATGTGATAAAAAGGATGAGAGAGGCAAGAAGGATGTCTCTTAATGGCTCCTCATTGCTTAGTCTCTTCTTCAACTGGAGAGAGGAACTTCGAGTCACAGTTAACTGGTTTTTGTGGATAATTGAACCTCTACCACGAATGTGATAGGAAACATTTAACTCTGATGGCAATTCCGTTAAAAAGCATCCAAAATGAAGTTAAACGCACTGTGACAGATTACACAATAAGTCTTGTATCATCTTATTTTATTTATTCTTTTAGCAGTACTGGGGATTGAATTCAAGGCTAGGCAGGTGCTCTAACATTTGACCCCCTCCTGTATCAGGGAAAAATTCCTATTTGGAGTATTTGCTTGCAACCACAGAAGGAATATGGATGCCTTTGTTTGTGCTGAGATGGGAGTTTTAAAAAATATTATACTAACTTAGGGTTTTAAAAAGAAGTTTTCCACCAGGCATGGTAGCTCACGCCTGTAATCCTAGCTACTCAGGAGGCTGAGAATTGAGGATCAAGGTTCAAAATCAGTCTGGGCACAAAAAGACCAGACCTTGAGACTCTTATCTCCAATTAATCACTAGAAAACGGGAAGTAGAGATGTGGCTCCAGGGATAGAGTGGTAGCCTTGAGCTGAAGAGCTCAGGGACAGTGCCCCGGACCAGAGTTCAAGACCCATGACCCATACACACTCACAAAAAGAAGAAGAAGAAGAAGAAGAAGAAGAAGAAGAAGAAGAAGAAGAAGAAGAAGAAGAAGAAGAAGAGGAGGAGGAGGAGGAAGGAGAAAAAGAACAACTTTTCCAATTGGGATACAGAGCACAAATTTTTAGATCTAATGTCTGCTTCTAGCCCTTCCCTCTTCTCAGGTGTTCTTTCAACTTTATGACAGCTATTCAACTTCCTATTGGACACCTCACGCCAACCACAATGACATCACAAATTGAACCTTTAACCTTTTCAGTTTTCAAAGCTTGGCAACTTCTCTAATTTTATAGGACTTATCCCTCAGCCCTAGGGATCCGGACCCTGGGATGGAGGGATAGTGTTAAGAGTCTAGAACAATGTCTGCCTTACAGTACTCTCATAAATAGTCATTGATGACATAGAAAAGTGAATCTTGTCTTCTGAAATCATTTCAAACAGCTTCTCTCTCCATTTTCTCTCCTTGTTTCTTTTATGTCAGCCACATGGTTAGTTTGCAATTGGCTAAGTACAGCAGGATGGGATATAATGCACTCTTTCTCCTCCTAACTGAGAAGTTCTTATTACCTGGGGGGAAGAGTCTGCTCTATTTCTAGGCACTCATAATTTTGCACAGAAAATTATTCTGAAATCTTCTATCTTAGCCTCTTAAATATCTCAGCTATTATATAACACTCTTCAAGGCCAAAAACATTTCTTACTTTTATGTATATTTTTTCTAAACATTCTAGTATTTAGCACAAAATATTAGTTAAAGACTACATAGTTAATGCAGCTTTTATTATTGTTCAGTGAAAATATGAATTGCAGGGATTATGTAGGAAAAAACCTAACCAGGAGTATCAATTATTAAAACATTGGTCCAAGAAAAATGGATCTAATATATACAACGTTTATTAAAAATGGAACACCTTCTTGGGTGCCAGTGGCTCATGCCTATAATCCTAGCTACTCAGAAGGCTGAGATCTGAGGATTGTGGCTCAAAGACAGCCTGGGCAAGAAAGTCTATGAGACTCTTATTTCCATTAACCACCAGAAAACCGGAAGTAGTGCTGTGGCTCAAGGGGTAGAGCTTGAACTGAAGAGCTCAGGGATAGCACACAGGCTGAGTTCAAGCCCCATGACTGACCAAGAAAAATAAAAGGAACATCTTAAGTTTATGGGTATAAAAATAAGGAATATATGAAATTCTACATACCAGGATATTATGGACATTCATATTGCATATGACAACTCAATTATAAGCATAATATTCCAAAGCCTGAATAAATAACTGTGTTTAAATAATGAACTTCTTTAAAGCCTAATTTGTATATTGAATTTATGACTATGATTTGCCAAGAAGTAGAAAGTATAACAAAAAATGCCTACATTCCTGACATAATTTAGTGGATGTTTCTTTTATATATAAAAAAGAGATTCTTACTTATTTGTGGTTTTCTCTAGTTTATTTTGCTAATGCAATAGTACACTTTGGAAACACCTAAAGTAAACTGAACTTGAATCCACTTGAGTTCCCTTTCTTCTGTTGAAAAAAGGGCAAGAAAACCAGACAGGTAGACTCTTGGCCAAACATAAGACTGTAGAGATCATTAACTCAAAGAATCATAATAGTTGAGTTGGCAGGGCAGCATCATTAAGAGAAAAGTTCTTACTGTATCTAGTTTGTTAAATTCTTAGACATTTATTTTACCCGTATGTGATCACAAGTCAAGAATACAGGCATTATGTGATTACAGAGCTGATAACTAACTTGACAGGCGGATAAGAAGCCTAAGTAGCCAACACAAATGAAACTATCCTTCAGAGTAGAGACAGTATTTAAAGATAAAGGGCTATAATTTATGTGCTTGGGAGCATTTTTATATGTATAACAAGTAACACAGTAATCACATGCTCATTGTATACTAATTCTGATTAATTTTCAAATAGCTATATACGGATTGCTTACACAAATCTAATAAAGAATATTTTGTGGCTCATTAGTATTGAAAATATAAGGCTAGATGCACTATACATACAAAGAAAAGTCAGCAGAGAGAGTTAAGATGAAAACAGTTTAGGTAACAAAATATTCTGCTGGAATTGGGAAAATTTTGGTTTGTATACAATCTCTTAAGGTTACTTCCTCTTTATAGAGGAAGAATGTCACTGAGATGCTTGTAAATTTGGGAGGTACAAAATAATACAAGCTTTAGAAAATAAATTATAAATGAGTTGCATAAAAAGCTAATAAAATATGAGCATACCCATCCTGATCAAAGCCTCATCTTGATTTTGGAGCAAACAAACAACAGCAGAGACTTAGGGAGCTAAGCAACATAGTACAAGAGACCTTGTGTATTTGTGGTCAACAGATATTCTAGGAAGAAAGAGGAAATGGAGGTGTTCCAATGGATGTGTTTTGTTTATCCTTTGTGCTTAGCATATATGGATAGAAAACTGTAGTGAGTTAGACTTTGGATGGCATCTATGTATTTCTAGTCTTGATCACTTGAAGTGATCTAGTTTTATATGTATTTTAAAAAGAGAAGTAAAGCGAATGATCTTTAAGTGTTTAATCCAATCCCCAGATCCTGAGATTATTAATTCTCTTCTCTACAGTGACCCATGCTTTTGTAACCCACATGTGTTTACTATCTGATAACTCAAGTGGGCTATGCCATATTACACTAAAGGATAGACTAGTCCAACAAAAACACAGATTAACTTGAAGATGAGCTCATACTCCTTTTCTGACATACTGTTTCAATAGACTCAGAGAAGAAAGTGAAAAGGGGGAAAAAGAATTCTTACGTTTCTTATTTCAAACTATGACTAGAGAGAAGTATACATAAAGTTAGTTGAGGAAAATAAGAAGAATTCTGGAAGCAGGAGAACCATTTTCAAGATTCACATAGTCAGGGTTGCTCTCTAGTTGAAGAAAAACTAATTTAAGAAAGTGATAACAGTAAATCTAATTTTCATTGATTAAAAAACAGTCCATGTGAATCTATACAAATAAGATGGTTTACCCAAATATGTAAGATTAGTTTATTCAAATCTGTAATACCTAGCTCTTGACTGACTGGTATCAATAATGAGCAAAACCTGTGATGTTAGCTTGGTACCAGTGGCGCACTTACCTACTTAAAGCGTCTAAGGTCTTGGATTGAAGCTAGCATGGGTACGAAAGTCTCTCAAAATATTAGTAGGAAAGGGAAGGGGGGAAAACAAGATGATTGGGAGGGGATGGGGGGGGAGAAAAATGGGGACAAAAACATGAGAAGGGGTATCAATGTGTGAGAAGTAATGCACCTACTATCTGGCGAATGCAACTGTAACCCCTAACTATATTACAATAAAAATAAATACATACATACATAAAAATATTAGTAAGGCCCTCCCAGTGGGTGGTAACTGCATATATGTTTTCTCCAATGTTAGGTAAAATGTAATATTCCTCAGTACATTGAGGATACTATAGTGATACTGTTTACCCATCACCATGGTCACCTTCCAGGATTCTTCACTGTGCAAGGGTCTGATGGCACTAGAGTCGTTAGTGAAATCTCGAGTGAATTCATACCACACTAGAGAGAAGCCATGCATGTGGGCAATAGGAATGAACATTAATAGAGGAAGACCACATTATGCTCCAGGTAGCCAAAAGCAATCTCAATCGGTAGGTACTATAGTAAACATGAGGCATGCAAGCTCTTCCACAGTGCAGGGCTTATAACTTGGAATTTCTAATATAATTTTTCTGCTGTGCATACATGCACAATATTTCTAATAGAGTAAGATTTTACCTTCCTCAGGAATTGGAGGTAAACAGAGACCTTATTGTACGTAAGAGTATCCATGGACTCTACAAAGCACTAGGCACACAGTAACTAAGTCATTAATCCTCACCAAGACCTCTCCCCACAAACCACATAGTATTATTCTTTAATGTTAGACAGAACCCAGTCAGGAAGGATAATTGCCTTGCTCAAGGCCACAAAGGGAGCCTTGTGACAGAACAGAATTAGACTTGAGTGATTTTTGGCCTAGAGGCTTTTACTTGGCCACTTGGTCATGTGGGTTGAGGAGAGCTTTCTTTTCAATAGTATATGTAATATATGTAATTTGTGTGTGTTTGTGTGTGTGCATGTACATGTGTACTCAAATCTGTAGGCAATATGGAGATTTAGATCAGTGAGGTTCTGTTTTTTTTTCAGTACTGTGAAAATAGACAGTGATATGTTTATTACTCTGAGATTTATTCTTTTTCTTTTCCACGTCTTTACTCTGGTCAAGAAAAAGCTACACTGGGCAAATGAGGAGGCATTAAAACAAATGAATTTATTCTGAATTACAGAATGTCATCAAGAGGTCTTTTTCAGAGGCCAGACTACCCAACCACAAATGTGATTCATTTTATTAGTTTCTTTGATGAGCAAATTGTTTTTCTATATAAAAATGTTCTTTAGCATAGTACTGAAATATGCAGGTTCAAGAGTTTTAAAACTGCTGCAGTTACATTGCTTGCTCTACCTCTCTCCATCCCAGTGATTTTGGGAAAAAAATGTCTCAAATATTCTGTCTCAGTTTCCTCATTTGCAAATGAAGGACAGTAATAAACTAAGTCTCAGGATTATTATGAGGATGGAATTAGACAATGTATTTACAATGTACTCAGAAATGTGCTAGTCATTTAGGGAGATGCCAGGAAAGGTGTGATGTTCTTATCTTGATCACCACCATTTCATTATCACAAAAATACAAAAGAAGCTAGTTGTGCAATTTGGTCAGTATTCATGTCTACTTTTTTAAATATATTTTTATTGTAATTAATAGAAGGGTTACATGATATTTGCCAGATAAATGGTGCATTAATTCCCATACATTGATACCCTTTCACATGTCTTGGTCCCCATTTCCCTTCCCCCCTCCTCCATCATGTCTACTTTTAAGAATAACTTTCTTTACTTGAAAAAGCTAAGGAATAATGTATTTAAAATCAACCTGATATGTATCTTATAATAGGTAGAATGATTACCTTGCAAAAACTAGGCTGTAGGTTTAGTCCACAGCACAACTAAATAAATATATAAATACCAACTAACTACCATGCATGACACCCTGGAGAGATATATGTAACCAGAAATCAGGGAAATCCAGAAAGCTCAGTAAAATGGCCACATTCTCAGACACTGACTCATATCCTGATCTTGAATACAATTGTTGGTTCCTGAGTTATATACACCTCAACATTCATCTTCTTTTTGGTGGGTTTTCATCATGAAAGAAAGTGGATAACAATTAATTGTTAATACTGCTATTCTAAGGATTGCTGATGGTAAGCTCCACTGTCCTAGAGGTCAGTCTGGAGCATTGGCTCAGAATGAAAGAGACCCCAAGGATATGGTCAGTTGCGTTGTTAAACCTGGATGAATGGGACCCTCAAAGTGGAACTGAAAATGATAACATAAGTACATAAAATACATACTGCTTGTGTGTGGAAATACCATGCACTTTTCTCAAAATAATTAAAGGAGAGCCCTTGAGAAATTCAAAACATATTGATGATCAAAGTTAGACAAAAAGTTTAAAAATAATAACAAAAAAGCTGTGTGTGTGTGTGTGTGTGTGTGTGTGTGTGTGTGTGTGTGTGTGTGTGTGCTGGTACTGGGATTTGAACTTAAGACCTGTATTTGAGCCATATTTCTACTTTTGGCTTTTTCTCTGGTTAACTGGAGATGAGTTCCTCTAATTTGTCTGCCCAAGCTGGCTTCAACCAGGATGGAAGCCATGAATAGCTGCTATTACAGGCAGTCACTGATAGCTGGCAAGAAAAATCTTCTTGAGGTTCTAAAAAGATAAGAAGTTAAGTGTAAGGGATTGATAAATATCAGAGAATTCAACAGCTAACCCCAGAGGCTCATAGAGAGAATACCCTAAATTGCAAACTCAGACAATAATGGTCAGAATGAATGAAAAAAGCTCATACACATAAACACTTGTATGAAATTTCAAAACATTGAGAGAAGAAGATCTTGAAAGCCAAGAGCAGTTGAGGGAGCTAAGATGGAATACCCATGACTCTGTGAATGTGCAAGCAATTCAGGATCTCGTATCAACCTGCATACACTGCAAAGAGGATGGAGAGACTTTTGTTATTATGAAGAGAAAATAATGTTCACTCTGAAAATCCATACCTGCTTAGATTATCATTGAAATATAAAAAGAGAATAGAGGTATTTTTTGGACAAGCAAAAAACTGAGAAAGTTAACTTTTCTTAGGAACTTTTTTGGCACTATGCTTTAGCAATATGAATAATGAGATACCTGTCCACATATTCTAGGAATCAAGCAGAAAAGAGCAAGAAAGCTGATAGAGGGAAACCAGGGGCAGTCTGGAACAAGAAGGGGCTCTAGAAATAAGATCTCATTAGCTTTGGGAGAATTAGAAATGCTCAAAAGAGGAAAAAACAAATATTTTAAAACTTAGGGGAAAATAGTAATAATAGCTTTCTTGAGTTAGCAAAGAAGATATTCATCATGGAGTCATATTACATTATTTCTAATGAGCTTGTTGATAACAAAATATGGAATTAGACTGTGACAGCCTACACCAAAAGATGAGACCACATCTGCAGCCCAAATGAAATAACCGTACTAATTACTAACACAGAATTCGTAAGCCAGGAAAGACCACAGCAATTCAAACACACACAAACATGGCCTGGCATCACTTGGATAATTTTTCCCTCCTTCCCTCCTCCTACCACTCCCCCCTGCCTTCGTTTCCTTCCTCCCTGCCTCTTTTTCCTTCCTTTTCCCCGGCCCTTTCCTCACTCTTGCTCCCTTTCCTTGCCTCCCCTTCCCTCCCCTTCCCTTCTCTTCTTTTTGTCTCCCCAGTACTGTATTAAACCCAGGGTCTCTCATATGCCAGGAAATGTTCCATTGCTGAGCTATTCTTCTTGCACTTGGATTTCTTGATCTTCTAACAATCACTTTAATTAAAATTCCAAAACAACAATGACTCCTGTCCTTCAGCAATTAAAGGTTTCACAGATTACTATAAAAAAGAATTCTGATTTTCTTTATAATTAAAAGCACACGTTCTAATGATATCTTCTGAAATAATCTAGTCCTGATGTTGATTTCTAAATTCTTTTGGCAGAACCCTTTTCCTCTTAGAGATATACAAAGACAACACCACCTTATTAATTTATAATCTCCCCCCACATTTTTATTCTCAAAAGCTTGTCTTATTTACATTGGCCTTAGAATTTGATTAAAAATTGGTTTCAGATCACTTTTAATAAATCCACAAACTAAATCTGTCTATCTACTTATCTATCTATCCTCACCCACCATGTCTATTAAGGTCAGCATTTTTAGTAATAACAGGAATCAGCATCAAGCTTTGTGCTATTTAAAGAGACATCTATCTCCCTGTATACCACAGACAGACTCAGGTCCGTGACTATAAAATGTAGGGACATTCTTCAGGTTGAGATAGTTGCTATTCCTTTTGTAAGAATATTTCTGATTTTTGCACATATTTTCCTTAAAGAAAGTTTCCTTTCAAGTACCAAAATTCTGTCTATCCATCAACTTCTATCTATCCTTCCAAAGTCCTTCAGGGTTTTTCATAGGTGTCTTTTACAACATGTTTTTGTACAAATAGTTCATTAATCAAGTGGGTAGAACAACAGTAGTGGAGCTAAGGGAAACATTTTTTCCAGACAACTGTTTGTATCTTTGAGACAATATATGGCACAAAAATGTAGCCATACAGAAATGGGGACCAAGACATGAGAAAGGGTATCAATGTATGTGAATTAATGCACCTTCTATCTGACGAATATAATGTAACCCTTCTATTACAAAAAGAGGGAGTTATATAAATACTATCATAAATGAGATCGATATATAATATCCAAACTAATATCCAATGCAATATATACGTGCTTTAAAATATGACAGATATGTAATTAACTTAGATTAAATAAAAAGACAATTAAAAGATTAAAAATGTAGCCATACAATTCTTATTCATATACCAATTTTCATGTACAAATGAAAGTTCATTTATAGCAGTTTTTCATAGAGAAGAGGATTAGGATTATAAAATGGGCTTTTTCTATAAATTACCAACTTCCAGTTATAATTATGCAAATGTTAAAACAATTTTTTTATTTTAGTATAAAATCACAGGACCCAATATTACACTTATTAGGGTGAACTCTAAATGTATTAAAATAAGGATTATAAAACATTTCTTAGAGATTTAATATATAGTTCTTGGTAAAATGGAGTAAATTAATTATTATAATTTTAGCTATAATTTAAATATCTTTAGTGACTGTTACATGCTAAAATAACAGCCCCTTTTATGAGGGTCAAATATTTAGTAATATCCTTGCTGAGTGAAGCATTTTAACACTCACCTGGAAATGCTGACCCAAGTAACCATGCTAGCTGCGAGATTGTTGATACTTGGCAAATAACCTTATCATCCCATTAGTATTTCATATACGGGCTATTTTAAACAAGATTGCAAATAATTGAGCATGCAAAAATGCCTCTGCTAATTAAATGGTGTGGTTTTGTAAGAGTTTTTCTCTCTTTTTTTCTCATAAGATAAGCAACATCAAACTTGGTATCAGTATGATTAGATAAAGATTTTTAGACAGAATCGGCAATCAAATTGGCCATTCTAAAAAGAAGTAAAAAACCAACAGAGTTTTTCCCTTTTACCATCTCTTAATTAATGACAGATAGCTGTATCGCTTCCACTCACTAATTGTTGATGATTTCAATAGGGTATTCCAGGAGTTCAGAAAATGAAACACACAAGCATACACTCATGCATGCATGTACACACACACACACACACACACACACACACACACACACACACACACACACAAGTTGTGAACTCACAAAAGCCTCCTCCATGCAAGTTACCTGTCAGTATTATTAAGCAGAAGTTTGTAGGCAGACGCAGACAAGAGCAGTCGATTTGCACTGTTACCTTTGTGAGCGGGAGCTGCGGCCGATTGTACCTGATGCTGCGGCACCAAATTCGCCTCACCTCTACTTCGCCCGGTCTTCTCACCTAAACTGCCTTTTTTCTGCTTGCTGCTTAAGTCATCTTTCCTCAAGGACTGCAGCTTAGAAGCTGCATTGGAGAAGAAAGGTCTAGCCGAGCGAGGTTTGGACATTTTGAACAGTAGAAGAAGAAAAAAGAAAAAGAAAAAAGAACCAATCTCAGATTGTTACCTGCTAGAGCAACGAATTCTAAAAAAATCAAAAATCAAAAAAAAAAACCCTTTGAGCTTCACTTTTCATCAGTCACAGTGACAGTAGGAAGTGCAGCTGGATAGAAAGTGCAGGACTGTCTGCCACTTGGATGTCTTTTTAAACAAAAAAACCATCTCCGAGCCACATCGTTCATCTACGGGACCTGTGGAATGTAAATGTGTGTTTCAAAGATGCCAGTGACAGTTTTGCAATGGTAAAAGCTCCAGCTTCAGCAAATAGCAAATTCTGGAGTAGGGAATGAGAAACACACACACACACACACACACACACTCCTTGCTAGCACACTCAAATTCGATGCTGGACAGCTGGAAATGGAAAATGAATGAAAATACAACCCTACCCAGCCAGGTGCAATAAGGGAAAATGAGACAGATGGTTTAGAGCACTATAAAGCTCGTGCCATGATCTAATTTCAGCCACTAATTCAAGCAAATATTTCCCTGTCTTAGCACATCCTGTATTATATTCCTATAATGGACCATGTAATGAATACTCACTTACAAAAATACGTCTCCTGCTATTATGGAATACACATAGCATAGTTTATTCCATACTGAAAAAGAAAAAAAACAGAACATAATTCCCATATTTCTTTAGGCTGCCATTGGGTACATATCTACTAATTGATAGGAAAGAAATTGTGGTTCTTGGATATGTGTGAGTGAATGTGGATGTTATGCATGTGCATGTGTATATATGTGTGTGTGAGAGTCTGTAAATACAAATTATTTTACATTTTGAAGAGCTTAGTGTTTATTCTAATGAGCATACGAACACATCATTACTGTGGCATAGAAGAAGTGACACACACACACACACACACACACACACACACACACGTGCATTTGCTGAAATCATCCCTTTTACCAATACCAGAATCTCAAATAAAGGTAACCATTTTCCCTCTCAGTTTGCCATGTCAGTGGCTTTTATGACTCAGGGGTTAAACTGTTTCCAACCTTAATTATTCCGGGTTCCCTTAAGGAGAGCTTACACAAATGCTCTGAGAGCGACAAAAAGTTCTGGGAATTTGTGATCACATAGCTCCGCTTAAGCTACTTAGCACTTTATCAGATGCAGAATTCTGTACTGGGAAGCATCTAAATTTTGCAGTCAATTGGAACAGACTTAAGTCTAACTAGTCAGGTCCAACCCTGAGCAAGTTACTGTTCTCAACTTAATAAAATTAGGACAGTACTGAAAATCATGTTACAATACAGATCAGCTGAGGTGACAGATCTGTTACCTTGTCTGGCATGGTGTTGCATTCAAAAAATATACATGTCTTAACCCCATTCTTCCAAATATTCAAGATTTTAGTGATCCTTCACAAATGTAGCCTAGTCATAAAATAATGCCAGAGTTACAAGCTTAAATCCCTACTGAGATGATTTTCAGCAGAATCATATTCAAGATTTCAGTCTTGTACAGCTGGGGGAAGTAATGTGGAATAAACCCTAATATTAGGAGGCAAGTATCCTATGCACGTTATGAGCCACCATGCCCACAAATACTGCTGCATCATAAAACTCACCCCATTAAACAGTCAAGCATAAAATTTAAGTGACCACTTTACTCTTGGTAATTCTGTCCCCATAAAGTAGTTCAGACTTTAATGTAGTCATATTATCTTTTATGTATACTTGAGAAGGGTGCTTCCATGGGTTTTTTCTAGTTTCTTCCTTTCTACTATTTTACTAGTAGTAGGCTTTCCTTTTAGGGACTGATGTTGCAAAGCATCTAACGTTGACACCTTCACACACTGCCAAATGCAGAGCATCGGTGTTCAGCACAGATGTCACTTTCAAGGGTCAATAGTGTCCACACACCAGCCAGGTGGCCATGATAAAGGCCAGGCACACCATGCCTCCAAGCAAGGACTGCCAGGGACCCCGCATGGACCCAGGTATAAAAATCACATGACTGCTGACACCTGTGGCCCTGGCAGAGCATGTTAGCTGGGGAAGCCACTGGAAGGATCAGAGCCAGGAAAAGTGTGATCCCATCCCAATACTATTTGAAGCAGGTACTTTTCCCATCCAGTGTAAAGCAAAGAATTTCAGAAGGGTAGAATTCCATCTCCTTAGACTTTCCTGCTCCTGCTGACGATGATTACACTCACGTTATGAAGGAGAGGGAAAAAGCCCAAAGGGATTAAGGAATGGGCCACATAGAGTTAAAGACTCTATCCTAAGATATTTTTTTAGAGAAACAACCAATAGGAGGTGTGTTTAGGGGGATATCTCCAACAATCAGATCTCTAGTAGACAACACACAGATATACATATATATATATACATAATGTGTATTTACAGATTATATAAATGTATACTACATGTATACACACATATATTTAGCATACATAATATATACATTTACACACTATGTAAATGTACATACATATACTATGTACACATTATATTATGCATACCTATACCTAGTATACATAACCACAGCATATACTATGTATATACTATGCATGTACATGGGTGCATATATGTGTATATGCTATTTATATATGCATATGTATATATACTATATATACACATATGCACACATACACTATCTGCTACTAGTAGGCATACACATATACCTAAGTATACATGTGTCTGTATATATACATGTATGTCCAATAGGCTATATAATATAAAATATATGTATGTACACATGCATACATGCATAAATAAGATAAATATGTTTTCATGACATGGTTATTTTGGGTTGATGAAGCTGCGGCAGCTGTCTCTCATCCATGAGGCTTCTTCCAAGCCTGATGGGCCAGAGAATCACTCAGGAATCTCTAAAATGGCATAGTTATTGGATCCATTTTAGAATTGATAAACTAAAGTTTCTGAGAACAACTCAAGATAGGCTCCCAAAATGTTACAAAAGCAGCTCTCCAGTGGCTTTTGTTCGGTAAACTTTGGGAGTCAAAGAGGTCTGAGCTGCTCCAGGCTGTCCAGTTTTCCTGTGCCTGGCTGTCTCTAAGGGACTCAACTGGACATTTTGTGGCTGGCTATTGATGGTACCACTTCTCAAGGGTTCCTATAGGGCCACTTGCTTGATTTGGCTCTTGTGTTTTGTAGACATACTGTAGTGTGGCCAAGTTGTATGATAGATCCTTATGAAGAGCCCAGGCCAGTTGTCTGGGAACACTAACTAAGCTCACAGCACTTGTCACTTAGCTTCAGTCAGAGGGCTTGGTCTGAGCTGCAATACTTGGGGTCAATATACACTCCATGCTAGACTGTCTGTCTGCACCAGAATTCATGCATCGGATTGAATAAGAGCCACTCATGCTCAAGGTGAAGGCTTGTTTGCCATACATTTCATTATTTTCCTCTTCACTTACTGGAGGTTTCTTAAGAAGCTTTGTCACTCGGTGCATAACTAACCCTCAGGTCAACATGATGTCACAAGTCCTCTGCTCAACAGTGCCTGGGACATTTTTATTCTAGATGAAAAAAATAGAACAGAATCAAAACCCAGATATGTTTAGGGAAGATAAAAGTAGATGAAGAGATTTCATTACTTTCTAAAAAAAACTTTACCTTATTCCCCAAAAGTATCTGAGTCTGGCTTGCCATATTTATCTTATACTGCACTAAAGTAAATTTGGTGTGTAGTTAAAAAAAACTTATAAGACCAAAGAAAAAGTTTTTTGAACATCCTAGTATCAAAGCAAAAAAGAGGAGACTTTACAGTCTATGATATTTTATCATTAATTTGATTCTAAAGATTAAAAAATAGCTTTTGAATCACAAAGATCTTGATTGAATTGTGAGTTACCCTAGGGCAAAGAACAGCTCTAATAGAGACAACCCTAGTAAAGAAAGGGAGGGTGGAGGTGGAAGAGAGGGAGTGGGAAAGAGGGAACAGAGGAGAAAGAGGGAAGATGGGAAGAATGGGAGAGAGAAAGGGAAGAAGAAAGGGAGGAAAGGACAATGGGAATGGAAAAAAGATGAGAAAGAAGAGAAGAAAGACAAAAGAGAAATGTCTGGGCAACTGTGATTCCAAAAGTTCTTGACTCTTTTTTTCCTTTTCTTCTCTGACCAACTTTCAAGAAAAACCACGTGGCCAAATTGGTCTGACTTCTGATCTGAACCTGCTATGAATCTACAGCAGTCATGTCAGTCCTCACTCCAAACCATCTTGAAGAATGTGTGTCAGTATTCAACCTGTTTAAGCCTCTGATGCTTCAACATTTCAGAGGGGTGATGAATACAAAATATGAAGATAATTTGGCTGGGGCACTGGTGGTTTGTACCTACAATCCTAGCTACTTGGGATTCTGAAATCTGAGAACCATGGTTCAAAGCTATCCCAGGCAAAGAAGTCTGAGAGACTTCTATCTCCAACTAACCATCTGAAAACTAGATGTGGAGCTAAAGCCCAAAGTGGCAGCGTGCTAGCCTTGAACAAAAAAATCTCAGAGACAGTGCCCAGTCCCTGAGTTCAAGCTCAGACAAAAAATGTAGGTAATTGTAAGATACATACAAATCAAACGTTGTAAGTCAGATAATTATACAAAACCAATTTCCCAGTTAGTCCTGGCTTAAAACCAGTTTTTCTGTTTTCTTCTGCCTAAATGCAGGCTTTCTATCTAAGCAGAATATTTCACTACGGAGTTATCAAACTGTTTTCTGTCAAGAGCCAGGCAGGAAACACTTTCAGCTCCATGAACAGTATAGTCTCTTATCAACAATTCTACTTTTGCAGGGGAGCTCAAAAATAGCCTGAGACACAATGGAAATTAATGAACAAGGCTGTGCTTCAATAAAACTTTATATTAAAAAAAGTGGCTGCACAGATTCATCTTGGCTGAGTTCCATTCTGAGGCAGCCACTTGACACTATCTATAAATGATAATGTCATTCTGCTTCCTGTCCCCTGGAGTAGTATCTGAGGTAAGGATTTCTGGCTCCAAATCTAGGTATAAACAATTCCTCTCATTTACCTTTCTCTAATATTTTGACCTTTGTCAGGGTTAGAGAGTCAAAGTAAGTCTCATGGCAGTCTTCACAAACAGATAATATTGATTTCAAACTTAATTATAAAATATAAGCTGGGCGCTGGTGGCTCATGCCTGTGATGCTATCAGGAGGCTGTAATCTGAGGATCAAGGTTCAAAGCCAGCTAAAGCAGGAAAGTCCATGAGACTCTTATCTCCAAATAACTACCAGAAAGATGGAAGTGGATCTTTAGTTTAAATGTGAGAGCTCCAGCCTCGAGTGAAGAAGCTAAAGTTTCCATCCTATGCGTTCAAGCACCAGTACCAACACAAATAATAATTACTAAATACATTGAATAAGACTGATGTCCAACTCTTTGGCTATCAGGATTATATCACATATTAATATTTTATGCTACTAGTTGATTTACATAGGTTGTAGAATGTAGATACATTTTGTTTGAGTGTGTAAGTGTTAAATCTGTGTTCTGAGATGAACATGGAAAATATTTTCTGTTGCCTAGCTTCAGGACATAGGCTTATGAGTTGAAATTCCTCAATACCCTACTTCAATGCCACATAGTTCTTGATTTGAACACTATAATTTCTAAGAATTCTTTTAAAAGCATTTCTAAATGATTTCAGTAGGAGTTGCTTTACACCATGATGTCACCCATCTGTGCTTCAAAATTGTGAAAGAATCTCAAAATGACTTAGAATAGGCTTCATTCTGCTAGTGTTAATGCCAAGAGGAATTTTGTTTTTTGTTTTGTTTTTTTAATTTCCAAAACCATCTCATCCATAGGATTCTGAACAGTTTATCTAAACCAAGAAGAGCTGGAAGCAGCTTGAAGGATTGTTCAAAAATGTGTTAGACAACCCAGTTGGGGTGCAGGCTGCAATCCTCTAGACAGTTTCTCATGTACCATTTTAAGAATTATCTTGGCTTTAAGTGCAAGCTAAAATTTCTGTGTTTCAGAGTAGAATGATGAAACTATTATTTTATTAATATTATATTTTATTATTATTATTATCATCCTAAATTAGTTGTACAAAGGGGTTTCAATTAGGCTGGTCAATTTGTGTACACAGTGCATCTTGATCAATTACTTTGGTCATCATGGGTATTATTGAAGGTATAATTTAAAATAGAGCAATATTGAGTCATGTAAACTTACTACTTCTTAGTGATAATACTGTTTCAGAAGTTTTAAATACTTAGGAGTCTAACTAATGGCATAATCTGATCTTTTTCTCTGAAATGCAAATGAGTCAACAGTGACTGAAAGACCCTACCTTATCCGCTTTTGTAATGTAATTAGTACTAAATAGTTCTGAGAAAGAAAACAAGAGAGGAAAAATTATTGAAGACTTAAAGAAGGTAAGCAAAATGACAATGATAACTTGTCATATGCATGGACCAATCAATTCTTTCATCGCAGCCTAAGAAGCTGATGGGTTGCATTTGTGTAAGTTTGAATTATTTTGACCTTTTGGTTATTACAGAACTTCCAATACATTGAATTTTGCAGGTTAGCATTTGTAATTGTGGGAGTGTTTGAGGGGATTAGAGGGAAGAGCAAGAGTGGATGCTTAGAAAGTAAATGAAACAAAGCTTAGTGGGAGCTGTTGAAAAATGAGGGGCAGTGGGATAAGGGGAAACTGAGAGTCCAGGAGGAGTCAATCTGATTAAAATACTGTGTATGCATGTGTGAAGTACTTTGGTGAAACCCCTTTGTACAATTACCATGCACTAAAAATACGTCAGGAATGTAACAGGTCCTGTTCATGGTGTAGGTACTAGCCAGTGTTGGATGGACAGGCAGAGGGTGGAGAAGGATGAGTATGATGAAGATACTTTATGTACATGAATGAAAATGGAACAGTAATGCTTGCTGAGCTAGTCTAGGAAGAATGGAACGAGAGAAGAGGAAAAGTGACGGGGGGAATTAGTGTGACCAAGGTACATCTTATGGATATATGGGCATGCCAAATGAAACTTCTTTGTGCAAGTCATTGATGCTGACAAAATAATATGAAAAAAAGGAGAATTTTCCAAGTTAGTATGATCCATTTTTTTATTGTCAGGGTAATGTATAGGGGGTTACTGTTACATTTGCCAGATAGTAGGTGCATTACTTCTCACACATTGACACCCCCTCCTATGTTTCTGTCCCCCTTCTTATGTTTTTGTCCCCATTTCTTTTACCCCACCCCCAAATCATCTTATTTTCCCCCTTTCCCTTTCCTATTTCAAATAAACATATATACAATATACCAGGTAACAAAATCAGATACAGTAACAACATGAAGTTAACCAAAGGGCAAAAAAAAGAGAAGAGAAAAAATATAGTACATTGAGAACAATAATCATACAAGATAAAGCTCTTGTTTCCACAGCTGTATGGAAACAAGCACCAGTCCTGGTGCTTGAATTTGGGGCCTAGACACTGCCCTTGAGCTTTTTAGCACAAGGCTAGGTCTCTACTGCTTGAGCCACAGCACCACTTCTGTCTTTTGGGATCCTTAATTGGAGATAAGAGTCACAGACTTTCCTGCCCAGGCTGGCTTTGAACCACAATCTTTAGATATCAGCCTCCTGAGTAGCTAGGACTACAGGCATGAGCCACAGGCACCCAACCTGATCTAAATCTTTTTATAAAAGCAAAGAATAACGATATTTATTTTGTAGCCATATTTAATTGTGGAATTTCAAAAATGACTTTTACTTTAATATGCTGAACTCAATAGCAATATTATATGGTGCCTTTTTATGGCATTTTTCCAGGTTGCACAGGAATTTAAATGTTCTAATTTAATGGTAGGGTTTGGATGTGATTAATCATGGTGTGAAGGAATATTTTTGAATATGTTTAAAGATTTCATTTCCTTTCTCTTCTTATTCAAACCACATACATTTGTATATATAAGTAAAATCAAACACATGCATAGAGAGTAAAATTAAGAAATGAGTGAAGCTTCATTATTGAGCTTGAGAGTACATGTCTGTAATCTTAGCACCTTGAAGACAGAGACGGGAGGATGGAAAATTCAAGGCGAGGCTGAACTAAACAGTGAGAACAAGGAAAGGAAGGAAGGAAGAAGGGAAGAAGAGGAGGGAAAGAAGGAAGGAAGAGAGGAGAGGGAAGAAAGAATGATTGGGAGGAGTAGAGAAAAAGGAGAAGAGAAATGTGTGTGTGTGTGTGTGTGTGTGTGTGTGTGTGTGTGTGTATGTGTGTGTGCCAGTACTGAGGCTTAAACTGAGGATGGTGTTCACGCTAATTCTCTACCATTTGAGCCACAGTTCCATTTCCAGGTCTTTGCTAGAAGATAAGAATTTGAGGGACTTTTCTGCCTAGGCTGGCTCTGGACCATGAGCTTCCTGAGAAATGAGTCTCTTCTGGGAACATAAAATTATACAACTTTAAAGTTTATTCAGGGTCTACGAGCATGTGAAAAAGTGCTCATCCTTACTAATTATTAAGGAAATACAACTCAAAACCATAATGGGATATCACTTCACTCTCACAAACAACCACAGAAAATAACCAGTGCTAGCTAGAAAAATAAAAACCTGCAACTGTGTGTGGGGGGCATGGGTAGTGGGGGGAGGGTGTGTGGAAAAGACTGCAGTCACTGTGAGAAACAGTAGGGCAGTTTCTCAAAGAACTGTACATTGAAGTAATTCCATTTCTGAATTCATCTTCAAAAGCAAAGACTAGGACAGAGGAAGTCATGCCGGTTCCTGGATACGCTTTAGCGATAACGGAAGGGAGAACTCATGTCATGATGTGTGAGAGAAGTCTATAGCCCTTCTATCTCCACAGGCTCATCTTCTCAAACAAGTGTGGATATTTACTCAGAAAAAGAATCATATGAATCTTACAGAGCTTTGGTATTCCACTTTCTGGACATTTTTAATTTATAATCTGTATCAGAGCCTTAAGGTCCGTTTTTGATACATCTTGTGTCTCCAATTTCCAGGTAATATGATTCCAGTGATTACATTTTTTTTTCTTCCTTAAAAAAATTCATATACAAAAAAATTTGTCCATCATGGATAACTTCAAAACTCGAAATTGATTTTCCATTATATTTTAATGGCATTTTCTTGCTCTCAGCTCCCAGTATTTCTGCCTGGAAATCTCTTTTTTTCTATCCTTCAGAGACTGATATGCCCCTAACCTCTACTGGAGACTAGAGTCTGCTTTCTGCAAGGTTCCCCATGGTATGTGTGTGTGTGTGTGTGTGTGTGTGTGAACAACAAGATTATTTTACAGTGTTAAAACTTAAAATATGAAACACATCACTTATACAAATAATAATCCTTCATATTGTTTTTGGTTCTCTTTAGACACTTCAAAAATTTTTTTTTGCAATACAGAGAATCTAAAAGGAATGCATACTAAACCTTAAACATAAAAATAGTACAAAGGACAAATTGGAACATAAACCTAGGTATGGAAAGAGAAGACAACTGTTAGAAAGCTTTGAAATCTCCTCAGTACATCCCATAGGTCAGAGTTCCTGACCCTTGATGATGTGTCTAGATCCTTGGTTAATCTCCTATTAACCTCAATGCCTCAAGTGGGGCAGTGGTTCCTGCCAGGGCTGGCTTTAAACCTTGATCCTCGGATCTCAGCCTCTTGAGTAGCTAGGATTACAGCTATAATCCATCAGTGCCCAGTTATAGACTGGTTTTTTTTTTTGCCAGTCCTGGGCCTTGAACTCAGGGCCTGGGCACTGTCCTTGGGCTTACTCAAGGCTAGAGCTCTACCACTTGAGCCATAGCATCATTTCTGGCTTTTTTCTATGTATGTGGTACCGAGGAATTGAACCTGGGTCTTCGTGCATGCTAGGCAAGTACTCTACCACTAGGCCAGACTCCAGGCCCCTAGAATGTTTTTTGTAGATATAGTTTTCCTAGTTTAAATAAGTCTAACAGCTTAAAGTAATTTTAACAGTAAGGTTATTAGCAAAAAGTTAGTTTTTAGTAGTTGAATGGTTGCTGATTTTTAAAATCCTAAATTTTAATTTTATTTTTCTTTTGGAATTTAGGGATAATCATATCATTTTTCCATACTGTTAATGATCTAGACTGCGTACATTGAGTTTTCAGTCAGGTTTTCCTGGTGTTGGAGCAGAGCCTTCCTCCCATTCTCATTCTTGTCCGGCATTACAGGAAATTCCCCTTAGGTCACGAAAGATATTATTCCACTGTATCTAGCAGTCACTGTTATTGAGATAACAGATGTAATAAATTGCTGTTTTATAAGGAAGATCTCTGGGAAAATGTTTATAACAGATTTTCTTTTTTAGAGCACTTTGTGATTTAAAGAAAACTGCACAGAAAGTAGAGACCCTTTCAGAAACCATCTCTTCTGCAAATACTCTTCTCTATTATTAATATCTTGCATTGGTGTGTCTGATAAAGCAGTAATGAGACATTATCAACTGAAGTCTACATTTTATTCAACTGAAGTTTATATTACATTCATTCTGTGTTGAGCACATCACTTTACTTATTTATATTTTTATTTTTGTGTCAGTACTGGAGCTTGAACTCTGAGATTTTTTTGTTCAAGGCTGGCACCATATCATTTGAGCCCCAGCTCCACTTCAGACTTGACTTGTTAATTGGTGGAGATAAGAATTCCATGGACTTTGCTACTTGAGCTGGCTTAAAACCTCAATCCTTAACTCTTAGCTAGGGTTACAAGAGTGAGTCATGTAGATGGGTTTTGATAGAAACATAATCTCATATTTCTACCACTACTGTATAACACAGAATTGTTTCATTGCCCTACCCACCCCCGTAGTGCTGAATCTATCTCCATAATGCCCCTATCTTATCTGTAAACCACTAACATTTTACCATCTCCCTAGTTTTACCCACCCCTGAATGCCATGTGGATGGAATCATAAAATACTTAACCTAATACTTACAAATATGCATTTAGATTTCCTCATGTCTTTCTATCACTTACTAGTTGATGTCTTAATATTTCAAATACTTTGTCATTGTGTAGATGTACTACAGTTTATTTATTCCTTCACCCACTGAAGGACCTCTGGTTCTTTCCAGATTTTGACAGTTCTAAAGAGAGCAAAGTTTCTATAAAGATTTCTGTGCAAGGACATAGTTTTTAGTTCTAGGAATGTGGCTGACAGATTGCATGGTCAGTGGGAGTTTGAGTTTGTAAGTAATTGCTAAGGTCTCTCTTGAAGCAAATGAGATTTCCCACTGCTCTATTGTTTTCTTTTATGGGTCAGTGTATTGGATGCCACCCATTCTAAGAGGTTCATAATAGCTGCTTATTGCTGTTTAAATCTGTTAATTCCACACTGACGTCCATCACTCATATTGTTATTTGTCATTTGTTCATTTTCTTTGGTGATATGTCTGTTTAGATCTTCCACTTTTGAGACAATTTTTTAGGTATTCTTGATTGAAGTGCAATTCATTATCTTCTAAAATTTCAGTCTTCCCTGATTTTTTAAAATTATTTTGCAGGCTAGGAATTAACAAACTATGGCCCATTGGCTAAGCATTTTGCTTGTCTTTTTGTTAATAAATTCTGACCAGAACATACCCAGGCTTGTTGGTTATTACTATTACTATTATTATTATTACTATTACTACCAATACTACAATTCCTCTTATTATTTTGCCATATCAGGGCTTGAATTCAGGTTTCATGCTTGTAAGCTGGACATTCTACCACTTGAGTGACTCCAGCTACGCTTTCTGCTGATTACTGGGAGATGGAGTTGGAAAGATTTTCTATCTAGGCTGTTTCAAAACATGATCCTCCAACTCTCAGCCTCCTGAGTACCTAGGATTATAGGCTTAAGCCTTTGATGCCTGGTAATTTGTATCGTTATTATTTATAGCTTCTATTAAAAACTTTACAATGTTGAGAATTTTATGCAATCTATGGCCCAATAAACTTGCAACATGTACCATGTGAAATTTTCTAAATAAAAAAAGTTTCCTCACTCCCAGCCTAAACATTCAGTTTGAAAGTATTCTATCTTTCTGTCATAATTTTTCTCCTTTAAATGCTTTCCTAGTGATTTTCTTTTTGAGTTTGAAAGCAGTATTTTAAATTACTCTGCATTAATGTATACAAATTGCTTCTTCAGCTGCATCTTTTTGTTGTTGGCCAGAGTTTGAACTCAAGGCCTGAGTACCATTCCTGAAATTTTCACTCAGCGTCAGTGTTCTACTACTTTGAGCCACAGCTCCACTTCCACTTTTCAGTGGTTAATTGGAAATAAGAGTCCTACCCAGGCTGGCTGTCAACTGCAATCCTCAGATCTCAGTTTCCTGAGCAGCCAGTATTACAGGCATGAGCCACCAATGCCTGGCTCTTCAGGTGCATCTTAACTGACCTTCAAAGCAATTTCTAATGTTAATGGTTATATTATTTTAGAAATTTAATTCTGTATAATTTTATCTTTTAGAATTATATAACTTAATGATGCTTACTATTTTTTTCTTTCTTGAGTATATTAATGATACAAAATATATGTTTCAGGCCCAATAAACCTAATCTCTTATATTCTTTGTTTTGCTTTTCCCCTTGCTAGTCATGTTTTGCTTGTTTGTGTTTGGCTAGTGTGTATGTGTGTGTGTGTGTGTGTGTGTGTGTGTGTGTCTGTGTGTCTGTGTGCGTGCATGTGTGTGTGTGTGTGTGTGACATCAGTTTCTTGGAAACTTTGTTTTTTGTCAAGTTTAAAATGTAAGCTTAATCTTGCATTTCTTCTGTCAAATACTTGGTGCGTTATCAATGTGCAACCATTGGAAACAAGTTTTGCCCTTGGGGGTGCTACTACAAAGGACTGATGGAGTGCTACAAAGGGTTGTGGTTAGGTTCTTTGAAGTCTGAAAGTTTTGTTTTCCTGTTCTGCCCTGAGTGCAGAAGGAGCTGCCAACTTCTCTATCAATTCTCTGAGAATATATACTTGCTCTTATACCCTGCACACTTCTCACTTTTAATCCATGTCTCTAAATAATTCCTTCCAGTGTGCTCTGCTCCTACAGTCTGTCCTTTAATCCTGTATGTGAGAACACTAGAATCTGGATTCTAGGCCCTGAGGATCAGCTTAACTTCCCAGGCAAATGGCCGTGCTTCTCTGCATCTGTGCTTTCATGAGATTCTGGCCGTTTAGCAGTACTGCTAATTTCACTAGGGCTTGAGTCTCCATTACAAAATTAGACTTTTTTTTTAACCTGGTTTTTATGTGTGCTCAAATGGGAGGCATCCCACTTCAAGTTTAGTGCATGCATTACTTAAAAGGAAAAGAATACTGTGAATTTAAACCAATAGATCACCTTTGCAGATTTATTCCCATCTTCACACACTAGATCTTAATTAATGTATACTACATGGAACTGAAGAAAATACAGTGTGAAAAAATTCTTTATATTCTCCTTTATGTTAAAGTAGAGTGCTTGTTCTATATTCTGGGTCAAAAATATTCATTGTTCATTTTAGTAAGCAGTAGTAACGGTCCATTTGCTAACTGGTAATTGCAATAGAGGATTCAAGGAAATATAATGGAAGTTCTTGATTGTACTAATAATTACACTTAATGTCTCTTGAAGGCTCACTATGTGTATCTGAAGTCTTACCAAACTGGAGGATTTATATATCTTATTAGTGTAGCTCTGACATTGATATGTGACATAGGTTCCTTAATCATGTTTTTTTGTGTGTGTTTGTGTGTGTGTGTGCGTGTGTGCACACATGCGTGTGTGTAGGTGGTAAACTGTTATAAAGGTGATATACAGAAGGGTTACAGTTACATAAGCCAGGTAAAGAGTGCATTTCTGGTTGGACAATGTCATCTCTTCTCTCTCTCTCTCCCAGTTTTCCCCTATGATCCTACCTACAAGTTGTATAGTTCACTTTCCACAGAGTGCTTAGTGAATACCACTAATGCATTTGTTCCTTAGGGGTTCCTTCCTTTGTTCATTCATGCTTATTTTGAAATAAGAGAAATAAGAGTAGAAGGAGGTTAAAGAGGTAAAGTATTAGGTAATAGTCAATAACAAACCCAAGATATGAACTCTTTTTTTTTTTTTGTTAGTCCTGGGGACTGAACTCAGGGCCTGAGCACTGTTCTTGGGCTTTCCTCAAGGTTAGTGCTCTACCACTTGCGCACAGCACCAGTTCTGACTTTTGTGTGTATGTGGTACCAAGAAATCAAACCCAGGTCTTCATGCATGTTAGACAAGCTCTCAACCACTAGGCCAAACTCCCGGCCCAAGGTATGAACTCTTGCAGTGTGACTATAGAGCCCCAGTCTAAAACTACTGTATGATCTGACACTTCAGTGTAAGAAGACTAGAGTCTAATATGAATATACATAAAGCATAGAAAAAAAACAAGTATTTTCTGGATGTCATTATGATAGTACAGACAGAAGGAATGGGATAGGACATGAGGTGACCAAGAAAGCCTTGCAAAAGGACAGAAGGGCTGGGAGCATAACTTGAGTGCCTGCCTTTCAAATACAAAGCCTTGAGTTCAAAGCCCAATACTGCCAAGAAATAAATTTTTAAAAAATCTTGCTAGAAGGCTTGCAACTTCAGTACCCATTAAAGACCTGACTCAACTATGCATGCTGAGATTCATTAAATTATGGTATCAAATGTTTTCCTTTTTGTTTACAGTAATTTTAACCCCATTTAATGGCATGTTTAGAAGTAAATGGAGCCTATTATGGAAAATTCAAACCTTTACCTATGGGAAATAAGAAAGATTATCCTGTTTCTCACCCTCAGGCAAAGAGGAAGCCAGCATTGCTGGCATACGTTGGAGCTCCAATTTGCCTTTGAGACTAAACTGTGGGCTGAAGAATGTGAATAGGAGTTGAAATATTACCTTCAATGCCTGCCCACGACCCTCCACAATGAAACTACAAACTTTCTCCAAGACTGTAGAGGCCACAGGATGGAAGAAACTATTGAAAGAAGAACCCTAGAAGAACCTCTGGATTGTTATATGGCTTCTATATCAGCCATAAATAAATCGCTATTCTTTCAAGTCATTCATCTTCTAAGTTAGCTGATTACAGCTGTGTTAATTTCCAACAAAGCAGATATGAATGTAGAACAAACTAAGCTGCAGTATAGACTTATAAGAAATAGCTTAGAGAAAGCCTGGTACCAGTAGCTCATGAATGAAAATCACAGTTTGAAGCCTTCCTATTCTGGAAAGTCTTTGAGACTCCATATCCAATTAACTAGCATAAAGCCAGACTGCAGACAAGGTTCAAGTTGTAGGGTATTAGCTGTGGGTAAGAAGGCTTGAGTGAGAAACTCGGGCCTTAAGTTCACATTTCAGTATGGAAGGGGGAGAATAAGGAGGAGAGGAAGAAGGTGGATTCTCTTGGAGGATTCAGAAAAATACACTTTTAACCTCATTGTCTCATTGTTTTCTATTACTTTGTCGTTCTGAAAGGTTTTGAGAATGGCTTGCTTATATCAATGATTTTTTAAAAGATACTTGATGTAAAACAATTTTGGATAGTTTAGGATCAACAGTCAAGGTAATACTAATAACCCTATAATACCTTGTATTTATTGAAGAAATTACATTAATTTCATTGTATGTACTTTATTTTGCTCAATTCTAAAAAAACTCCCCACATGAAATGGTTTGAGGATTATTCTTTAATAGCAGTTTAATGTGGCTTTGAACACTGATCTTAGAAACTTATATTTTACAAAACCATTTTCAAACTCTCAAGAAAATAAATGTAGTACATTTTTCATGTGTGAAGATGTAATTTGGCCATATTTCATGAACATTTATTTTTTTTCTAGAGTTTTGAGAATCTTTCCTGAGATACAACAAAAAATACTTTTCCATCAGATCTGAAATTTCTCACTGAAGCTCAGGAGTCAGATGCTGTATTGATCTAATCTACTACTTAAGTGGCAAAATGGGACAATTTATCATGTCCATGGGCATGGTGAGAAATCCTCTCTGCTGCTTTGGGCCTCTGTGTACTCACTTTCTCATTTCCTCACATAACAGGCTAATGATATCGGCACTATTGTTTCCTACCAGCAAAGGCATGTAAACAAGCAATTATTTATGAAGTAATATACTTTCTCTATACTACTTAAAGCAATGATCATGTCAAACTGTAAATGCTATTTTGTGATGAAACAAATGACTTTATGCATGAATATGAAAACACATAGTTTCTCTACACTGACTAGTAAAAATGTCAGTGGCCATAGCAGTATATTAAGTTATTAAATTCTATTAAGTTAAAGTGCATTTAAATGCCCTTGGTTGAAGAGAAACATTTATATAGGTACCTTTATTAAAAATCAAGGTGTCAGGCCAGGAGGATAGCCTAGTGGTAAGAGTGCTTGCCTAGCGTGCTCGAAGCACTGGGTCCTATTCTTTAGTACCACATAAACAGAAAAAGCCAAAAGTAGTGCTGTGGCTCAAGTGGTACAGTGGTAGATAGCCTTGAGAAGAAAATCCAAGGACAGTGCCTAGGCTCTGAGTCCAAGCCCCAGGACTGGCAAAAAATAAAAAGAAATAAATTAAAAAGAAATAAAAATCAAGTTAGTATGCTTATTTTATTCAAGTATCAAAGTTAAAGTTTTCCATGTTAAAAAAAAATCAATGGGCAGGGAATTTGGCCCAGTGATAGAGAGCTTGCCTAGCATGCATGAAGACCTGGGTTCGATTCCTCAGTACCACATACATAGAAAAAGCTGGAAGTGGTGCTGTGGATCATGTGATAGAGCACTTGAGAAAGCCCAAGGACAGTGCTCAGGCCCTGAATTCAAGCCCCAAGACTGGCAAAAAAAAAATCAGGGTGTCTATTCCAGTGGCCATGAAACAAAGCCATGACCTTTCATGAGTAGGAAACCCAAAGAAGCAAACAAATAAATAGGCATGAGCCACCGAGCCTAGCTGAAAAAACACTTTTTTTATAATGCACTTTGGGTAACTTAAATTTACGTATTTGGCTGTGAGTGACTACAAAAACACTATTAGAACTGGTTTAGAGCTTGCAGGTAAATTTTTACTGGATATGTGACTTTGCAAATAGTGAATCCATAGGTTCACATTAACTGTAGTTAAAGCATCTAAACATTATAGCTAAAATGCAATCAATGACCAAAATATTTTATTTTTTTCAAAAAGCTGTTAATAGCTTAATGCAGATGAG
Organism: Megascapheus bottae; assembly: GCF_031878675.1. Classification (NCBI taxonomy): domain Eukaryota; kingdom Metazoa; phylum Chordata; class Mammalia; order Rodentia; family Geomyidae; genus Megascapheus; species Megascapheus bottae. Next base: position 16,461,070 of record NC_143534.1, on the reverse strand, counting down.
GTTTAAATGTTTGTTAAAGCTGTGTTTCTTGTCTATCTATACAATGAGCTTTGAAATTATAGATCATTTTAAGAAGCATATACTTGACTTCCCCTGAATGTTCTGGCATTTCTTTAATCCTTGGGTCTTTAAGGATGCAAAGAAACAGTTTGGTATTGTTTTTAGGGGAAATCTTTCCTTCAAAATCCTAAGGGAAAATTTTACTCGCTGATCCTAACGGGAGAAGTGTCTATTATACCATCAAATATCCTGGTTTTCTATGATCTGCTGCTTTCTCTTTAGTCTGCCCAATAGATTAATGCAACATGACACTTACTGAGCCTTCACTTCTTGGATAAGTTTTACTGGGATCCAGAATGCCATAGGTCTGGGTGGGTTATAACTTATGTCAGGAAGCTTTCAGGGAATGACCTGGGATTTCAAATTTTTGAGTCTGATATGGAGCCAAAATTTGAGGTCTACCTGGCTTGGTTTTCTCTTTAGGATTTATATAGTGACCCATTTCTAAGGGAGTTTAAAAAACACAATGCTTCACAGAAGTCAGTGATGATAAATCCTGAAATATTCTGAGCAAGTCCACACAATCCATTTCACAGGGGCTAGGCTGCGTTGTGACAGGCACCACCTGTCTGTGGAGCTACCCTGGTCTGTTTCAGATTGTGGCGTTGGAGACTGGCTTTCAAAGTGTCTTCCAAGTTGCCTTTGGGTTCTGTAAAAAGGGTGGAATATTTCTCCCATCCCTTCTCAAGTGAAATGCCACTGTCAATTCCTTCTGAATGGGAATGGTGCTGTAGGACACATAAGAACTGAAAACCCAGATGTGACAAGACAGATCGTGGTTTAGAAAAGCCTTTGTTCTGTGGTGGAGGCCGTGGCTAGGCTATCACAAATCACAATAAGTCAAAACAACCCACTGGAACAACCAAATACCAACCGTACAGAAAGAGCTTGAGTGACGAGTGAGGAAGGTCAAAGCATCAGGAAATAAATTTACAAAACAAACCTGAGTTTCATTTTGTTTGCAAATGATTCCTATAGCTTCCAGAGAAACTCACAGCTTACTTGAAGCTGGTTTGCCTGATGTTTTAAATATACAATTATATTCACTAACAATGCATTCCTTTAGGACAAGAAAGGATTCTTCCTAGGCTTTTATTTTTTTCCTAGGCTGTTTTAAAAGACAGTTTTCCGGATGAAAAAAAACAGCTTTCCAACATTCTCCACATCACATATAAGATGCTGTGCCTGTAAATGAAATGCTACAATTGCAGGCTTGGGTATCCACCTCTATCTTGTATAGTACTCTACACCTTAAGTACACAGGAGGCCAGGTCTCCCCAACTAGCAACAAGATAATTGCTACATTAGAAGTTACAGGGACCTAAGAAGCAAATAGATATACTTTCAGTGGCTTGCTTTGAAGAGCTATTGCTTCTCCCTTCTAATTCCATCTTTTGGTCATTCGCTATTTCCCATGTCTCCCTTCCAGCTGCAGCCCCATCTCAGGCAAAAGGGAGGCAGAATGACAGATGCCTGTGAGCATTAGAACCTGTCCAGGATCAGGGGGAAAAAACCCTCAGTGACCAGAGAAGACAAGAAGTTTGCAAAATGCAAAGTGTCTTTATTATAAAACTCAACTGTTTTTTTTTTTTTAAGTTTCCATTGCTTTTCAGCAAATGTGTTTTCTTCCTCTATGGAACTGAGAACATATGTGCCGCCTGGCAGATGCGTTCTGCAGCTCTGAAAGTAAGGACTGGAGGAGGCAACTCGCAACTTCTCCCCCTGCACGTGTGAAATATTGCAAGAAAACTTGGAGGAGGGAAGAGCCACAGGATTTCGGAAGAGGCTCTCAGTTGCAATTAACTCAAGTTAAAAAGAGAATTGATCGATTCTCTGCTTCTATTTCTGACCTTTAACAACTTCTTTAAAAGGAAAAAGTAATATGAAGAGATGGATTGAGCAAAAGGTAAAATCACTGCAAAGAAAGAAAAGAAGGTAAGTTTTGTAAAGAACTGTAGTTTTCCAATCATCTTAATCATTTGACCTTGTGTTACCCCCAGGCTTCAGCTTTTATCTGTGACCAGGACAAAAGTACTCAGAGATTATGTAGCCATTGAGACTTTATGACTCTAGTCTTTGAGTTCTTTCTACTGGACTGCCTTCCTCTACGCCAACAGTGAGAGGAACGAGGCAATAATCAGGAAAGGAACTCCTTTCGTAATAGCCTCAAAGAAAAGAAAATACCTAGGAATTAGCTTAACTAAGAATGTAAAGGACCTTTTTGATGAAAACTTTAAAACCCCGAAAAAGGAAATTAAAGCAGAACTGAGGAAATGGAAAAACCTCCCATGCTCCTGGATTGGAAGAATCAATATCGTGAAAATGACAATCTTGCCAAGGGCTATCTACAAATTCAATGCAATACCCATCAATATCCCAATGTCATTCTTTAAAGAAATAGAAGAGGCAATCCAAAATTTCATATGGAATAATAAAAGACCCTGTATAGCAAAAACACTTCTTAGCAGAAAGAACAGCGCAGGAGGAATTTCAATACCAAACTTGAGACTCTATTACAGAGCTATAATTATCAAAACAGCTTAGTACTGGCACAAAAACAGGCCTGAAGACGAATGGCATAGAACTGAAGACCCAGATATTAAACCACAGACCTATGGCCACTTAATCTTTGACAAGGGAGCCAAAAAAAATAGAATGGAAGAAAGACAGCCTCTTCAACAAGTGGTGCTGGCAGCACTGGTTAAGCACCTGCAGAAAACTAAAGTTGGATCCTTCTTTGTCACCCTGTACTAGAATTAACTCCAAATGGATCAAAGACCTGGAGGTCTAGGAGATACACTAGACCTCCTTGGCACAGGTAGAAACTTTCTTAATAAGGACCAAGAATCACAACAAATCAGAGAAAGGCTGGATAACTGGGATTGCATTAAACTCCAGAGCTTTTGTATGGCAAAGGACATAGCTAGTAAACTAATTAGGAAGCCTACAGAGTGGGAGAAGATCTTCACCAATCATACAACAAACAAAGGCCTCATATCTAAAATATATCAACAGCTCAAAAAATTGAATCAATCCAAAACTAATCTCCAAAGTAACAACCATCCCATTAAAGGATGGTCCAAAGACCAGTCTTCTCTGATGAAGAAACAAAAATGGCCTATAGACACATGAAGAAATGCTCAACATCTCTGGTCATAAAAGAAATGCAAATCAAAACAACTCTTAAGATTCCACCTCACTCCAGTTAGAATGGCCAGGATCAAGAAAACGAATAACAACAGATGCTGGAGGGGATGTGGCCAGGACGGATCACTACTATACTGTTGGTGGGAGTGCAAACTCGTTCAACCACTATGGAAAGCAGTATGGCAGTTCCTCAAAAGACTAAACATAGAGCTCCCCTATGACCCAGCAATTCCACTACTTGGCATTTACCCAATCATCCAGAAACAAGGACATACTAAATCCACCAGCACAACAATGTTCATTGCAGCACTATTTACCATAGTAAAGATATGGAACCAACCTAGATGTCCCTCAGCTGATGAGTGGATCAACAAGATATGGTATTTGTACATAATGGAATTCTATCCTGCTGTCAGAAAGAATGACATTGCCCCATTTTTTTTTTTTTTGCCAGTCCTGGGCTTGAGCTCAGGGCCTGAGCACTGTCCTTGGACTTTCTCAAGGCTAGAGCTCTACCACTTGAGCCTCAGCACCACTTCTGGCTTTTTTCTATGTATGTGGTACCAAGGAATCGAACCCGGGTCTTCATGCATGCTAGGCAAGCACTTTAACCACTAGGCCAAACTCCCGGCCCCGACATTGCCCCATTTTTAAGGAAATGGGAAGACTTAGAAAAGATCATATTAAGTGAAGTAAACCAGACTCAAAGGAACTTAGGCTCAATGGTTTCCCTCATTTGTCATAATCAGTAGAAACCTTGGGCTCTCATAGCAGAGATTTGCAATAGAGCAAAACCTTGATACAAAAGGCCATATAGTATGAAGCTAATTGACAGGACTTCTAGGATATACAAACATAAGCCATATAATGAGTGATTGTTGTTCTTAATGTACTGTGTTATCTCTCATCTCTTTTGCTGTCCCTTGGTTATCTCATATTGTTACAATATCTCACTTTGTTACCTGATATATCGGATATATTTGTATTTGGTTATTTGAAATTGGATAGGGAACGGGGGAAAACAAGATGAGGGGTGGAGGGAAATGGGGACCAAGACATGTGAAAGGGTATCAATGTATAGGAATTAATGCACCATCTATCTGGCAAATATCATGTAATCCTTCCATTAATTACAATAAAAAATATGAAAAAAGGGTTCATGCAGTTCAACTTTTATTAAAACTAAAGTAGTATAAAGAATGAGAAACGATAACCTGATTCTTGTTCACGGAATACATTTGAGGAAATGGGCTTTTGGCTTTACCGTCAAGCTTGTAACAGGTGTTCTTCTATGAGACAATGGTCTCTAACAATCATGCAGAAAATAGTAGATCAAGGCCCTTCTGCATGCAACATGTTGTCATAGGATGTTAGTGATTAAATCTGCCTAACTGCAACCACAGGAACAGGCCACCCATGTAGACACTCACATTCAAGGTCTTGAGGTTTCTCTTGGTGGAAGTATTTTACACATGACAGGCTGTGCGATTCAACAGGATGTAAAACAGTGTCTTTTATTGCCCCTGAGAAGGACAAGAAGCTTGATAAAAATCCTTCTCTTAACATGGTTTCTTCTAAGAAAGTTGGCTGAATAGAAAACTTGCCTGAGATCTATAGCAGTTCCACCAGTTTGAGTGGAGCATGCGTGCAAGAACAGTGGGAAGGTTGAGGCTTGGACTTGGAGTTCATTCTTTTGTTCTAAACAACTGCTATTACAGATTCAAATGGCACTTTGACAGCTGAGCTCTCGAGCCCAGAAAGTAAAAGAACCCACAGAAACTTCCTACCATGAGAGAACAGAAAAGCGGGGAGAAGAGCAGGGGAGGGAGGAAAAAGAAGAGGAGGCAGGGGAGGAGGAGAAGGAAGGGGAAACGGAAGGGGAAAGGGAAAGGGAAGGGGAAAGAGAAGGAGAAGAAAAGGAGAAGAAGCAGCACCCGTCACCACAGACATTAACTTTGGGTCAGTGGTCGTCACTTTGGTAGTCTAGTTCAGTTGAAGTCTGGAACTTCTCCCTAGTGACTGTGTGACCTTGAGCAAAGCACTTCAGCTCTGTGAACTCCCATTGGTCTGCGTATACAATGGTGATAACATAGTCTCTCTGTGCCCGACTGGGAGGATTAAAAGGTATCACATACACTGCACGGCATGTGGCACACAGCAGACACTGAATAAATAGTAGTTATTATTTTGTAGCACTGTGATTATCTACAATCCCAGGATGGTAACATCACCGATGCTATAATTTGAAACACATTTAGTCTTTATAGTCTAGCAAAGTAGTTCAAAGCCTGTTTTTCAAATCCATTATCTAGTTTAGGCTTTCAAAAAAAAATCTCTGTGTATGTTCTGCTCTGCTTATCAAAGGCTCTCTATAATGCTTACCCAAGGGTAAGTAAATTACCCATGATACTGTTCCCTTCCTATTATTCTGCTTGAACCACATTCCTTGTGGTATGGGGTCAATTTCTCTACTTCCTCTTTCTCCCTACCACATTCCAGAGCCTAAAAAGATGCCAATTAGGTTTCGATTCTCCTCTGAAAGTGAATGTCCATTTTTTCATTTTAATTTTTTGCAAAAAAAATAATTTAAAGTAGTTGCAAGTTCTTTGTGTGCCCTCCCACCCCTTCATGCAAACAATACAGTCACTGAAAATTTGTTGGTGCTTTTGCAACGTTCTCCCACTGAGTGGCCTGGATTTGTAATGAACTACGCATCCATAAATGCTTGACTCTTTGATCTCTCCCTGCTTGTATAACTCTAAAGAGAAAGGCATTCCAGTCTCAACCACACAAAGAGGGACAGACACAAGTTATTTATGGTGGCCCCCTGACTCTAAGTTTAGCCTGGCTCTTTAAAAGATTCAAATACACACATCATCTTGACCACAGACACTTCCCCCTCCCCTAACAGCATAGAAACCTAACTGGGGAGACTGAGTAGGAATGTCTGATCTCTGGCTTTTCCCTGGGGTGAGAAAGGAGGGGGGGGGTTGGCAGAGTCAGTGACAACAGTATTTATGGAGATAGTAGGAGATAGACTCCATATGTCTACAAAGGAGAATCAGAGTAAATCACCAGGAGCCAAGGAGACACTTGAACTCCTTTTCTGAAGCCTACTGCCTTCCGGCAGAATGTAAGTGGGACCCACCACCTAGCTCCTTAGCATGCCAGCATCTGATGAGGCTCACTCTCACATTGCTTTACAGAAAGAAGGTAACAGCCTCTTTGGTCCCTTGGGTTCAGATGCTGTTTTACAAGTGTGGTTACTGCCATTACTAACTAAACTTCCTGTGTCAGAACTGGTACCTCTGCTTCTGACCCCACAGATTCTAGAATCATGATGTCTAAAACCTTTCTCTACTAAGTGCTCTCTGATGTAGGTGACCGGACCAAAAGCCAAATTAAAGAAGGGAAAAGCTTGGCACAGGTGGCCCATGCCTATAATTCCAGCTACCCAGGAGACTGAGATCTAAGGATCAAAGTTTAAAGCTATCTATGGAAGGAAAATCTGAGACTCTTCAATTAAGCAGCAAAAAAGCCAGCAGTGGAAGTTTGGGTTAGGTGGTAGAGATCAGCCTTTAGTGTAAAAGCCAAGCAAGAACACAATGTCCAGAGTTCAAGCCCCAGTACCAACACACACACACACACACACACACACACACACACACACACACACACACACACACGATGGTATAGTAGCAAGCTCTATCTAATTTATTTGTCATCTTCATTTGGATCAGATTTCCAAATGGGACAACTTAAGAGTCAGAAAGGTAAGGAATGTCTAGGAATGGTCTGCCTATAATGAATGAAAACTCAAAATGAACATACATATAGCTTTGATTCATGTGAAATATTGGACAGGTAGATTTATGATCAACATTTAGCCTGAATGAATCCAGCTAACATCAGGGCTGTGCTGGGTCATCTCATTGTCCCAGACTTTCAAGGTCACCTGTGTGGGCAGATTCTGGCAAAACAAAAAGACACTGATGAAACTGACAAATTAATTTTGCTACTATCATGGGACCCTAGCTTTCATCGAAGTCACAGAACTGGGTATGCCTAAAGAGCTTTTTAATTTTGGTCTATTCCTTTTACTTCATAGGCACAAAGTTATTAGATACCCACACAGAACCCCATGTTGTCAGCCAAAAGTTCATTGTCTCTGAGCATTTCTTTATGAGGACTTTCAGCCAGAGTCTGAACACAAAGACAGGCACATTAGTGAATATTATTCATGGTCTAAAAAGTTACATTGCCTGCAAGAACAGAAAAAGAATGGCTTAAAGGAATAAGACAGCTGCATCTCAGGAAGGATACCTGTGGGAAGACCACATGGTCCAATACAGACATTTTGTTCCACTGAACTCAAGGGAGGAATTCACAGAGGTTGAGTTTTATAGACAGGCATTTATCTCAGAATCTATTTGCTGTCAAGATGATGGTCATTCATTTTATAATTTAATAAGAAGACAGGACTTACCTAAAAAGAAAATGAGAAGGAGGACACATCCACAGAGTAGTGAAATCTTTGGGGAGCAATAGTTGGGGGCTCCAGATTGTAGCTCTTACTTTGTTTCCAGGGCACAGTGTAATCTGATACAAATTTAGGATCCCAGGATCTCCTTCTGTAAAATACAAATAAGAAAGTAATTGTTTCCACCATGTAATTGCTAACTGAATAATTAGAACTTCATGATGATTTAGGAATGCAGGAAGAACGAAGAAGAAAATGTCTTCATGCTAAGTAGAACAGGAAACATTGGAATCACACACTCGCTTTTATACAGCTACTCAAAGTTAAGAGGTTTTAACTCCCAGTTTTCCCCCAAACATCAGTTGGATACAGAAAAGGAAGGTAAACACATTAAACTAGATCAACCATGGAAATTAGAATGGGATTGTGTAATCGAGGGCGGAAGGAAATCAGGAGAGGCCAATTGAGAATAAGAGAGGCCAAATGGAAAGTTGCACCATCTGACTGCTTCCTTTGCTGGGGGTGTTGGGAAGTTGCTGTGGTCTTGTCACAGCCCAGACATGCCTGAGTCCCACCAGCCAGGCCAGATAAAAACTGGACCCACTGGCCACCAAAAGCCCGAACAAAGAATTTACTCTAAATAGATTTCCCAAGACTTAAAGAATTTAAAACTATAGATGAAGAGAGGCACTTCTTTCTGTGGAGTAAGGTCTCAGATGATCCCAGGAAAACTGAATTTGACATAGAATCCTTCTGAAAGTCACTGGACTCCAAAGCTATCAGAAACTGGGAAGATTCAGTTGATGGCAAGCTAGTAAGTTACATACAGAATAGGAAAGTTGTTTAGAACACTCATCTCTACAAATCCTCCACAGAATCTAGATAAAAAGGTTATTAATCAATACTAAAATATGTTGAAAAATCATTATTGAGTTTTGACCTCCAGAAAAATCTTAATAAACTTCTAAAATATTGGTGATATGAAATTTAGATTTCTTGTTCTGAGTTTGATTTAAAATTAGTTTAAAATTCTCCTTTGGCCTTCAAATATCTCAAGACAGATGAGAGGACCATATATCCTGAAACCTGAAGTCGAAGGCTCTGGAAGAGCCATCCAGTGTCTGGGCCCAGTTTCTTTACTATTGAGCTACACAATCCAGAGAATCAGGAACAGGTTCTAGTGTTGATTCCATAGTCCTTTTCTTATGTGACTTTATGTTCATTCTTACCCACTCTGGGCTTTTTCTTTATTTAATAATTGTCATACCATTCCTTTTGTCTCCATGTGAAATTCCTCTAGATAATAAATGGAATCAAGATTGTGAAATATTAGCTGGTAATGGTGGCACACACCTGAAATTCCAGCATAGCTGACTGAAGTAGGAAGACCAAATTAGAGACTAAGTGGGTTACTTAGTGAGTTTCAAGCAAATAGACTTATACGACGAGACCGTGATATTAAAAAAAAAAGGCTAAGCAGTGGTGGTTCACACCTGTAATCTTAGCTACTCAGGAGGCTGAAATCTGAGGATAACAATTTGAAGCCAGTTAGGCTAGATATCTCCAATTAGTCACAAAAATAAATGTCTGCAGTGGTTCTGTAGCTCAGGTGATAGAGTGCTATCTTTGAGCAAAAAGAGCTTAGGGACAGCACTCAGGCTCACAGTTCAGTGCTCAGGACCAGCAAATAAATAAATAAATAAATAAACAAACAAACAAATGCTAGAAAATGAAAAATATCTCAACTGACTGGCACTTTAATGAGATACCATTGTAAGCCCATTACTATTGTTTTTCTTTATTTATTTTTATTGTTGGGATAATGTATAGAGGGGTTACAGGTACATTCATCAGGTAACAGATACATTACTTCTCACACACTGATACCCCTTCTCGTGTTTTTGTCCCCATTTCCCTCCCCCTACACTGTTGCTTTTAATCATAACAACTCTCTAAAAAGGTAGATTTGATCACACATTACTATCAAGGAAAGAATGTGTACGGCAAGGAAAGAATGTGTACGGAGCTTTCTGTTCATACGTGAAAATATCTGAAATGATCAACTATCAAGACTAACAGTTTTGGTGGATGACTTCAGAGGTTTCAGTCCCTGGTTGCTTACCTCTGTTGTTTTGGGGCCGAGACAGCACAGCACACCATGGTAAGAATAATTGCATGCATAGCAAAGGAGGCCAGTTTGCTAGGAAACAAGGAGTCAGGAAGGAACTTGAGTCTCAATTTCCCCTTCAAGGGCTTGCCTGCCATCAATAATCTTTCTTCCTCCCACTGGGCTCCAACTCTTAAAGGTTCAGCCACCTCCTGGTAGAATTCTTTAACACATGGAGCTTTGAGGGACAGTCATCATTTGCTCCATAAATGAAAGTATCTGGATTTTAAAAAATGATATTTTTGGTAGGTCCAGAATTTGAACTCAGGTTGATCTAATTGTGAAGAATTGGGTCTTCCACTTACTTAACCACTGACTATGTCAAGGAGCGGTTATTTTACTTCATGAAATATCTTAAATATAGCTAAGTATTACTGAAATAGTAATAACAACGTATTGCTTAGATTTTTTTCTTTTTTGCTTAGATATGTTTACATAGCAAAGTTCTTAAGGGGGAAATATGGGAAATTTGAACTAACAAGGGCTAAGTGAAAAAATATGTCAATAACGAGACAATAAGTAGAGTATCAATTATTGCTTCCAACACACTCTCTCTGCAGCTCCCACTAGAACTCTAACTGCTGGGCACTGTTGGAGACATTTCGCAGGTGAACACACTCAGGTTGAATAAATTGTCCAAACTTGAATCGCAAGTGGCAGAATCTGATTTCAGATCCAGGTCCAAAAAGAGAGTTGCCTCACAGCAGCTGTTATGGTTCCGTGTTGGCAACAATTTGCAATGTGGAGAGAACAAAGTGTCCCAAGCTGTTCCCACAATCCCTCTCTTTGTCACGAATCTCATCACCCGCCCTTTCCAATCTTGCCTTTCTTGATACTACATATGGCTCGTGGCCCTTCACTCCCACTGGATTCCCTGAATTCCATTCTTGTTCCAAACATTCATAGTCACCTATTCTGTCTCTTCCCCAAATATTTGCCCTAGCAGCTGAGGTTATATCCTCTTCTTTCCCCTCCTGTTCATGTCTGCGTATGAGAGAGAAGATGACGGTTCAAGAAAGTTATATGTATGAGAGAGCATATGAATTATGTGTACAAACTGCAGGTATTTCAATCACATGACAGGCAAATACAACTTTGAATTATTTGTTGGTCACTGGGTCTTGTTGAGAAGTAATTAATAATAATAATCCATTGCTTTAATTATCTTTGCAGGAAATAAATTCTCTAGGGTCAAGTCTGGAAAATTCAGACTAATTGCAGAAGGTAATTGAAAAGTATATTCCAATATATTTCTGTTGCTTTTATACTAACAGAGTAACTTCAATTGCACTACTAAAAATGGCCAACTAGAAGTCCAAGATGGATTCTCTAAATATAATTAATGATTTATTTTCTAAAAAAATGAACAAGTACACCAAAAGCACTTGGTTTAATAAAAAATAAACTTTGTCTTCAAATAAAATAAAAAGGCCTCATGAAATAGTTTAAATAATGTTAATGTGTTTATAAGATTTAGGAAGCCAGTGTTTACTTGGTAAATATTAACTTCAAATTAGCCGAACTCCAAATTATTTTAAAACCCCAAGATTTTAGGATACAAGGACAATGAAAACCAGTTTAAATAAAGGGAATTTTAGTGTTGACTAGGGCAAATAACTGTAGTCACAGAATTATAGAGACATCTCACAACTCGGACTAACAGGCTAAATCCTTACAGGTTATCTCAGGCCAGCACAATATTTAGGGGAAAAACTATCATATAATTCATTCCTTTTGTTTTGGCCAGTCCTGGGACTTGAACTCGGGACCTGAGCACTGTCCTTGGACATTTTCAAGGCTAGCGGTCTACCACTTAAGCCACAACAGCATTTTCAGCTTGTTCTGTGTATGTGGTACTAAGGAATCAAACTCATGGCTTTGTGCATGCGAGGCAAGCACTCTTACCACCAGAACACACTCCTTGCCCCAGCTCATTCCATTTTATAACAGAATCCCTCTCTCCCATCTACTGGCTACTAGTTAGATTTTCGCCTTTGAGAAAACCCACCTAACTAAAGGAAGAGAAATGCAAACATGTAAAAAACAGGATGATTCCTCTTGAGAAACAATGGGTAGAGAAGCACAAAGTCAGGGCTCAATCCTAAGTGAAAGTGATGGGTTTTTGTTTGTAGAATTCCTATTATCTTAACCTTTGCTAGCCTTTGCTCTTCTCCAGTGAAGGATGATGTGGGAAGCCAAGTGTTGTAGAAGCCTTAACACTAAAGAGGGCCAGAGCAGCAAGAATGCTCCCTGAAAGGAAGGGTTGAGAAGTGGGCAGAGGTAGTCCAATCAAGACAGCCGACCCATGCGTGAGCTACATGGAAGGACTTGTGTATAAATGGAGTCCTGACTTGATGCCATCAGCAGTAGGGTGCATGGAGTGAGGGCTACGGGCCTAGGGTTGCTCTTTGCTGACTCCTCCTTTAGTTTCCCATTATCCAGAGATTAATATCCAACTCTGAGAGATTATAAAGATCAACATCTTGCTCCTTGTTTCTTCTTCCAACCTCATCCCTCACAAGGATCCACATCATAACTGAACTCCTGATTGCTCATTACTCCCTTCTCTCAAGAATATAGGCTGTGCCGTGCAACTCTTGTCTATCTGGAACATACATTTTCTACCTCCCATCGCAATCTTTTTATTAAAGAACAACAGCAAGTACAGACAATCTGTCTGTAGGCCAGTGAAGTTTGAAGCTAGTCATTGTCCTAGCTCAGGTCAAGTTATTTGTTCAATCAGGAACTTTCTCCAGGCTAATGAACATCCACTTTGTCCTTCTGAATCTTCCTACTCAAATCAACACTTTCTATATCACAGACAGGCTTGAGCAAGTCAGTCAGTCTTTCAAAGACTCAATTCCCTCATGTGTAAAATGGAAATCATAACAGTAACAATCAAATACAAGTATGACATTTAGTAGTTGGTGATTAAGACATGCGAACCACTGAGCTAACTGCCTTCCATGGTAGGGAATCAAGAAATCTCATACACCTCTCATAGTACACCATAATTCTCTCAAATATTTAATGTCTGTCTTCTCCACAACAACATGAGCTCTATTAGGGAGGACATAATTATTATTTGCTTGTTCTCATGACAGAAATAATACTTGGTGCACATTTCAGGCATTCATTCAGTCATAATGCACTGAGTTGCTGCTTTTTGATGGACACTAATGCTCAGCTCACTGACAAACATATAAATGTGTTCATGAAAGTAGTATATAGGTAGCTCTGCTTATTATGCAAAGGTTATGACTGTAGTATATTATCTTACCTCCATTATTTAATTAGGCCATAGGTGTGTGTGTGAGTATGAGTGTGTGTGTGTGTGTGTGTGTGTGTGTGTGTGTGTGTGTGTGTGTGTTTGAAGAAGGGCCTGGAAATTGTCTCTAAGCTTCTGGTTCAAGGCTAGCTTTCTACTATTTGAACCACAGCTCCACTTGGGCTTTCTGGTGGTTAACTGAAGATAAGAGTCTCACAGACCTTCCTTCCTGGGCTGGCTTTGAGCCGCAGTCCTCAAATCTCAGCTTCCTGGGTAGCTAAAATTACAGGGTAAGCCACTGCTGCCCAGCTCTAAAGGATGTTTTTCTTAATAGTAAAAGGGCAAGACCCTTCTTAGATCTTTCCCTCTCCGTTTCTCACTAGCCTGACAGATGATATGGAGCAAGAGATGGAAGTGGTGACACTGTATTTATCCTTCATCACCAGTCAGAGTCCACTATGGTTCTGTTGGTAGTCAAGGCTGGCCTCTCAGCCTTTGAGCCCCCAGGCCCGTAGTCAAGACCAGCTTCTGTCTCCTGTAATTAGGAGCCTGATCTGAGCTGAACTCACTTTAGCCCTCTTATGTTTTTCTATTCAAACAACAAATAGACTACACAAAGTAATCACTGCCAAATTCACAAGACAGCACAACCCACTCGTTCGGTATTCTATTTTAAGATAGATCCTTGTTTCTTTAACATTCATTTAGTGTTAGTGGGCAAAAGTAAAATGGAAAAGCCAGGAAATATACTGTATGGTTATTTTTAAGCAATAAAGCAAATTTTGGAAATATGAACATAACTAACCCAATTTGACTCCAGTTTTGAATATTTCAATGCATGCTTAAATATGATAGTCTCGTGTAATTTTATCAACACCTTGCTTTTCTTTTAGCCGTATTCCCAGATCCTAAAGTAATTACAACCAAACATTAAGTCTGGAAACTACACTCAGTTTCTATTTTTCAAAAACATGCCTTTTCTCCTTTCCCTCCTTCACCATTCGCTATGTCTCCCATGTAACTGAGTTGGCACTGGAAAATAACCTTTCTCCAATTAGAATCATGCTGGTATTTTTTTCAGAGTAATAGAAAGGTCCTCTGTGTAGGAGAATTCATCCTTGATCTATATAATCATGAGTCATTTCATGGACATCCGAGGATCCTGCTAATTCTTCTCTGCCATTCAGATTCAGTTCAGAACAGTGTCACAGAAAGCCAACCGGCCTGTACCTGTGTCAGGTATGACCAAGACTGAAGAGTAAAAACAAAGAGTAAGATTCATCTAAACATAGTTTCCTGTGGATGGTATGTCAACAAGTTAGGGAATAACTTAACGCTTAGCATTCTAGTCCCTCCATTAGCCAGTACCCTCTGGGGCAAAAGAAAAGAAAGAGAGCTCTGGGGTTCAATTCTCTGGGGGTAGACATCTGTCCATTGATTCCTGAAGTTTCAAAGACCAGGTCATTTCTTTGGGTTCTGCATTGATGTGTGATTTCACAGAGTTAAAATTTTAGAAATAAAGGTATTTCATGGATAGGCCCAGACTGCAATGTACATAAAAGTCAGGAAGTGGATCACAAAAAAAGAAAGACCCTGGGGGGAAGAACATTTGTTTGAAGACTTTGCTAAGGGAAAGTTTTTATTAATTTTTTGTTCTTTTTCCCTTTCCCTTTTCAAATACAAATGAATTTTATTCATGCCTGACAGTAAAAGAAAAAGAGCACAATGATGATAAAATTGAAGAGGAAGTTGTAGGGGGATTAGCAAGGGTAGATTCCAGAGTATAAGCAGAGAGATGAGTTATAGGAAAGAAAATGAATCCTTTCTTTTTCCTCTGGCTTCAGGAAACAACAAACACCACCAGCAATGCCCCCAGAGAGAAACCACTTTAGGGTTGGGTATGTCTTTTCCCCTTTCCCTCCTTCACCATTTGCTATATCTTCCATGTAACTGAGTTGGCACTGGAAAAAAGAAAGACAGAGTTCTAGAAACAGGGTCTCTGAGACTTGGTATGGGGAATCCACCCATAATCAGAGGCAGAAACTGGGAGAATCACAACTTGAGGCTAGCCTTGACAAAACAAAGAAAACGCAAGGCACGCATGCCTGTGATCTCAACTATGAAAAAGGAAGGTAAGTGTTCTGAAGTAAACCTGGAGCAAAAAGGGTGAGACTGTATCTGAAAAATAACTGAAACCAAAAAGCCTGGGAGTATGGCTTAAGTGGTTGAGTTAGCTGTCTAACAAGTTTGCAGTCTTCAGTTCAAATCAAAACACTACCAAAAATAGAAATAAAAATAAAATAGGATAGAAAAAATGCATGGTTGCTGTCAAAGTATTTAATTCCCTCTGTGTGTCAGCAGAATGCTTTGGGATAGGCAAGGCATTTACTTTTACATGCATGTACCTTCCTTGGTTGCTGGAATGAGCTATTATGGCAGGGAAGGTTTTACTTGGCAAACATTACCCTGCAGCATTCTAGTTTCAGCCTCTTTTAACTACCTGCCACAAATTTTTTTTTTGTAATAAAATGAACCCGAACAAATTAATTACACAGGAGAGCAACTTACACGTCACTACCATTTTTACAATATAGTTTTTTCCTCAAATATGAGTTAGCCACAGTAATTAGAAAAAAAATGATTAGCAAAGCTCTTTATTGACTATGGGTCCAAGCAATTAGAAAACAAAATAAAGTATTTCTTTTACAAAATGGCATTCAATCTATATTTTCTTTTATGCAGTAATCACTTTTCCTTTTTATTTATATTTTGACAATAGTTTTCAGTGACATAATCTAGGAGAATAGAATTCCCCTTTTTTGTGTGTGAAAGAAACACAGTTCTCTGTTTTTGTTTTTGCAGTAGAACTTTTTGTAAGTTGACAGGATTTTGAAATGTAGTGTGGCTTCCTCAACAGCTCCGAAAAAACAAACTATTGAAATCCCAAAAGAAATAATTTGTAGGAGAGACTTGGGGTCACCTCTGAGCAAAGTTAGACCAGTTGGCTCTGCTGGTTAACTCTCCAGTAACACAGCTTCTAAGAGATTCTAGGAGCTTTTCAAGGCATTTGCACCCATCCACTTTCTGTCTTTACATTTGGAAATATCTTGGATGCTTAAGACCAAGTAAGAATCAAATCTGGCTCATAGAAATTACCTTATCCAATGGGAGCAACTGGGAGGTAGTTAGAAATTCTCCACCAGACATGTAAAGCAATCAGATGGCCCTTATTTTGCATTCTGAACGCTCAGGCTTGGAGTAAAACCATACTGCTCAGAACAATGAAGAGAAGGGCGACATTGCTCAATATGAACTGGCCATAAATTGACATGCTGAATTGCAACTCTTTATACAACTACTTAAAGATAATTATGCATGATTAAAAATAAAAATGATGATGGCTAAAATTGAAATTCATGTATATAAGAGCCCACTCTTGAATGTACTGTAATTTTAAACATAAATCAACATTCATATTGATGAGTACTAGTTTATAGTATTTGCTGGTTAATTTATTACTTAGCTCTACACAGCAAAGATAGTTGTTAAAGCATTTTGGGGCTGGAAGTTAGCACTTTCAAGCCAACCAACTGATATTTTCTTTTCCCATCATTTCTCTCAACCAATATTGACTGGGTGGCTGCCTACTCAGTGCCAAGCACTTGAGTCTTTGGATACAGGAAGTAGCAGCCTTGTTCCTGCTTTCATATTTTCTGTTCCATGCAGAGAATTTTGTCATGAATACTGGGGAAATGCTCCTTTCCCACAAAAAAGAAATATTTCCTTCCTATATAAAAGCATCTTGTCTCTGTGTTTTCCAAACCCTCCCTATTTCTTTCCCATCAGGCTAAGACAAGAAAGGCTACAAACCTTTGACAATAATCTGACTGTAGCTACCCCTGCTTTGGAAGAAATATAAAAATTACCCTCTCAAAGTCTTTGAAATGACCATTTTGCTTAAAGGCAAGGAGGGTTGCACGATGTTCTTGGAGTTTTTGGACCTATCCAGCAGATGGAGATAGTGAACAGAGGGAAGCAAAGAACACCTTGTCTAGAGGACAAGATATATGTCCCTTTGCTGTGAGGGGGTTAGCAGGAACATTTCAATACCAATTTGCATGTGCAAAATTTTCCCCGTTATTTATAAGGTAATATCAATCACAGAATCCCAGAGTTAGACCATTTTATGAATTCCATTCTCCTCAAAAGAAATAAGAAACAAGAGGTTAAATGGCTTTCCCAAAGTCAATACTAGCCAAGAGACCAGGATTCAAAGGTTGCAAATCCCTACCATGTACTAAATACATTCAACCATATACGTAACCTTGCTAAGAACACGAGGGTACCATTTAGCTGTTTAATTAAGGTTGTACGACATTAGAGAAGAAAGCTATCCTGACCCATAAGAGAGTAACATTATTTTACTGTTATTTCAAACTGAAACTCAATTTTATTCCCAACTTCTCATCATTGCAAAGAGAATAGTCCCTGGATTACCATTCAACCCCAGATACCGCATATTTGCAAAACTGCGCCCCAAACCCACTGCATAGAAAATGATGAAAACTATGTTTTTATAGCTTCAGATGGAGATGTTACATAGAAGTAAATGTGGCATTCTTACTCCAAATCTTGTTAACTCTGAAAAAATAGCCATTTTGAACAATAAAATCAATAAGAAGCTCCCAATATAATTAAACTTTGTATTGGTTATGAAGAGAAAAACCCAACCCAGATATAACAAAGCTTCCAGGCCTACTTAATATTCACTTAACTTTCAAGTTTAAATTCTGTCTCTGATCTGACATGCCAAGGACAGAAAAGGGGTGGGTTTCAGTTTGACTTTGATCAAGGCAGAAGTGAAGAGCAATGGACACAGCTTCGTCCTGCCCCCTGGTGGTGTCATGCTCAACTGTGTTCAGAAACTCCCATCAATCCTAGAGTCAAGCCCAGGCAGACACTTGGCTTCTACCCCCACACCATCAAGGAAGGCTTTCAAATTCAAAGTTATAAAAATTTACTTTCCTCAGCTTTCAGAGATGCTGCATCTATCCCATTTCTGCAAGGCTTGACCTGGGAAGCAGAGAGAAAGGAGGACTCCTTTCAAGGAGTTAGTATTCTAACTTAGTCCCCTTAACAGGACCATGTCCTGGATGGTACTGGGCAGTAGATGAGGGCCTAAAATCAGAACAAAAGAAGTTTCTTATACATCAGATATCTGTTTCCCTAGCTAGTCAAACCTATACATCAGATATCTGATTCCCTAGCAACTCAAACCGCATCTCAAGCCTTCTATATCCACGCCCCCTCTTAACCCAGGCATTGCACGACAACTAAAATATCACTGTAGTCATATTTAGCTTCAATAACCATAGATTGTTGTATAAAATCATAGCTTCTTTTATAGCAGTCAAGAAATATTTCTAACATGAGGGTTTTCCTGGGCTGCATAAGATCAGGAAAACATCAGGGTCATTACCAAATTAGACATTTTTTTCTTTCCCTATTCTGATAAGCTTGGAAGCAGCTAAGACTTAATCTTCTGGACAGAAGCAGAAGGACTTTAAATCTTAGGACTATCATCTCCCTTCTCTGTTGCTCAGGAGCTGAACTTGACCTGTGCCCTCAGGAGAACTCTGTCTTTGGAAGAGGCTGGCTACTGATGGTCACATACCTGAACTCTAGAAAATTGGAAACAGCTGAGAAGCTACTGGATCCCAGAGCTTTCCATGACATTTTCATTCTTTCTACTTCGGATTAAGTGGCTGGACAAATTGCTTAGCTCAAAACTGGAAGAGAACAACAGCCAGGGATAGAAAGATAGCTTCAAGAGTGCCTGTGTGAGGAGGAAGTCATGGCTTGCAGCAATCAAATGACATAGGAGCAAAGAAGGGTGAAGGAAAGCTGGTGGTGAAGTCATTGCCTCTGGCACAGATTCAGTCCATCTGGTAGCTGGATGTAGCCTTCCTCTTTTCCTAGGGCACTACCTGGACCCTTCTCAAGATGCAAGCTCAGCAGAGGGGTATAAACTCCATGATCCAACTGCAACTCAACCAAACTCTCCTGGACCATTTGTAGGAGCCAACAGGGATGCCTTGCTTGACTCTGGTGAACAATGGTACAGGTCTACATCAGCTCAGGCTTTCTCTGCCATATACTAATAACGTTTCCCCCTGCCTGGAACATGTTTTTTTCCCTTATCCCATCATGAGATTCTCCAAGAAAAATTAATGGAATTGATTTGCCTTGGCCTTATGCCATATAACTATGTCTTATGTAGAATATCCTGTGACCTGGTAGGCCATCAACTTACAATCAGGACATATGTCTATCTGAAGTAAGATCCTCCAGCTGCCTTTAAAGGTCTCCATCACATTTCTGTTTCCCTTGGGTCGTATGGCTGAGCCACTGAAGATGCACCAGGGCAGGTAGGGTATTTTGCCTCCTCTGGATACATTATGTGAAACATAGATATGTTTTTCTGTAAGATATATTGTTTTAAACTTCCTCACTAGTGAAGATTTCCCTGTTTGTAGTTCTGAATGTATATTTTCCAAAACAGCTTTTGCAACGAAACAGCAATACAGAGAAGATATAAGTACATAAAGGAAGCAAAAAGAAAAGAAGAGAAAAGAAAAGAAAACCAAAACAATCTAGCTGTTTTAGTGTTATGGTCTGGAGAATATTCTTCCCTATTATAGGGTTAGAAAAGTATTTTGACCATAGACTTGCTCATAAAATGATGGTGGTAGGAAACAGACCACTTGTTTTCCTTTCATTCTTATAATAGATTACAAGACAATTTATCTTCTCTCACTTTTGCCATGAAGAGTTTACTCAGTCATAAGATTGTAATGAGTAGTATTGTCCTATCAAATAAGATAAATATCAAATGCTCAGCTTTTTATTCAAATTTTTCTAAAATACGCCTAACCAACTATTCCCTACCATGAATCTCCCAACCCCAGCAGATTATTCTCTTGTCCTATCCATGTATGTTGTGTTTATTACCAGGCCCAAGTATATATGCATTCAATTTCCTACCTGAAAATGCAGATTCCCACATCTTGTATATATTGATGCTATATCCCATTTGTATATTTCTATATGAACATATATGAACAGAGGCGTGTATGAACATACATACAGAAAGTTCATGTATCCCATGTATTTATATCTCTAGTACTTACCCATACTTCATATAGATGTATATTACCAACATTCATATATACCTATATATGAGTATATAGGTATATGACATTTTAATTAATATTATATATAATATTTATTCTTGTGTTCTGCATATTCATATATCTAGGACCCCTTTCATGGGTCCAGATCCAGGGCAGTTTCTTTGCTAATGACAGTACTGTATATATTACATTTGCAAGTATTTGATCCACAGGCACATGACTTTGATCCATCTACTTGTTTCCTTAGTAAAGGATCAAATCCTTAAGGATCTGGTCATGCACTTTTCAGTTCTACTAAGCACTTAGCCAAGGAGAGTACACATCTTAAGTACTTCATCAATAACTGATTAATTACCAGACAGAAGAGCAGAGAAGCCAATGTAAACACAATTGTAGGACAGTTAGTTTTTCATAGTGGAACTGAGCAACAATGTGTGTGGTATGAAAAGTTGTTCAGACAGCCTCAGGAGAACAAGTTCTGACCTTTTCTTGCCTGTAGAGATAAAGCTGGGTTTGCAAAGCACAGCTGTTACTAGACCTTAGGAAAATATCTACTGAGTTTGGTGACTCAATCAACACAGACTGCAAAACTTGACAATTCTGTTTTGCAACCTAATTTAATCACAGAAAGGCTTCATTTCACACTTTACTTTTTATGCACCAACACAGGCAACTCTTGATTTTCCAGGGAGAAGTTCTCATGTTTTTTATTGATGTTATTTGATTTATCTTTCCTGCAATTCTTTCATTTATAAAATGAGGAACTGGGGATATGAGTACTGTAGTCTGAATCCTGAATGTTCCTGATTCTCATGTCTTCATGGTTTGATCCCCAGACTGTTGGCACGATAAGGAAGTGGTGTTATGCCTTAGGAGGTAGGGTCTAGTGAAAGGAAGTTACATTGTTCGTACTGTGCATTTGAACAGGCTATTGAGACTCTTGCCCTTTCCTTTCTCTTTCTATGCTGTTGCCTTGAAGTGGTCAGGCTTTCTCTTGCCATGTGTTCCTTAGATGACATTCTGCCTCTCTGGAGGACAGAGCAACAGCTCCAGGAATAACAGACCTAAACCTCTGAAACTGTGAGCTAATTAAATTTTTCTCAGGTATGTTGCTACAGTACAGAAAGATGATTAACTCCAAATTAGATTATTCTCCAAAGTTCTTCTACCTCTGATAGACTTCCAGCCTCCAATGCACTGAAATCAATTCCATTCTCTGTACCCTTTCCTCACTCTTAAGTTTCATCCTAGTAATCAATTTATGATATCAAAACACCTGCTGTTACCAAGTACAAAAGGCAGTCAATTTATTTGTTAATTAAACCTTTTATAAAAATATTAAAGAGCTCTATACTGGTGGTTTATGCTTGTTATCCTAGGTACTCCAGAGGCTGAGAATCATGAAGATCATGTTTTGAAGTGAGCCTAAGTGGAAGTGTGGCTCTAGTGGAAGATTGTAAGCCCTGAGTGAAAAAGCTAAGAGACAACACCTATGTTGTCTCTTAAAATTCAAGCCCCAGTACCAGCAAACATACACAAAAATGTTATAGAGACACAGCTTAAAATTGATTAAAACATAATTTCTTAAGCTCTGACTTCCTTCCTACAATATTTTGTTCTCAAAAAGCTAGTGGTAACTTTAAACAGGTAAATTTCCTTGCTGGGGGGGGGCAGAGAAAAAGTATATGCATTCCTAAAATGTACTTTGGGTACCCCTTTTATTTTCTAGTATTAGGTAAGACTGCACATTAGAAGAGGTAAGAGAAACTCACAGAAGCTGACTTAGGAGAAGGATGCATATTTTTCTAAATCAGAATGAATAAAAAGTCCATCTTATTTAAAAAGACTATTAATACTAATAATTTATTGGAGAAGGATGTTCTGTTGTTTACTGGAAATTATTTTAAGGCATTGTGAAAGAAAGTGCAAATGGGAAAGATTTAAGCACAGTTGACAAATAACAAGAGGGAAATCTAATTCCTTTGTTATGATGTTTTTATAGCACAAGCTCACTTGGAAAATACACATCATGATTTACCTTTGAGGACAGGAAGGAAGACACTTAATCAGGCAGTTCTCTCCCTCCTCAGTTGCTTATAACCTGCATTAATACCAGAGATGATTTTGCAACATGTCTAGCTCCTTCACATTTTCAAACCTCTATTGACTATTAAATAGAAAGAGTGCCAGAGGACCAACTTAGTCTCACCGTTTGTCCCCTGTTGTCATAGGTAAATATGTGAAGTAATTACTATTTTTAGGCATTGATTTTGCATTTTTACGCATCAAGGCACTTGACATTCATTTTTGGTGTTAATGAGTCTCTGCTACAGTCTTCCTCTCTTTACTTGTTGAGGAAGAAATAAAGCTTGGAGGGAAGGGTTTTTTACATTACTTGTGCGTCCACTAATGTCACATGTTCTTGCATCTGTGCTGTTTCTTCAAGTCCACATGGACTTGAAGGAGGGTTCAAGTAGCTTATAGTTCTTTGGAGACAACTCTGATATCAGATGTTTTCCCTCAAACATTATACACTTTGTCTGAATTAAAAACTGAAGCTGGGTGTGGTGGCACATGCCTATGATCCTAGCTAGTCAGCCTGGGCAGAGAAGTTGAGAGATTCCATCTGAATCTATAAGAAAAGCTGGCTGCAGTGACACTTGCTTGTTACTACAGCTAGGAAGGAAGTATAAATAGGCTAGCCAGAATAAATAAAAAACCCTATCAGGCCGGGAGTTTGACCTAGTAGTAGAGTACTTGCCTAGCATGTGTGAAGACCCGGGTTCAATTCCTCAGTACCAAATACATAGAAAAAAGCCGGAAGTGGTGCTAAGGCTCAAAAGTAGAGCTCTAGCCTTGAGAAAGTCTAAGGGCAGGGATCAGACCCTGAGCTCAAGCCCAGGACTGGCAAAAAAATAAATAAATAAAACAACTCTATCAAAAAATAATTAAAGCTGGAGGCTGATACTTGTAATCCTAGCTACTCAGGATGCTACCCATTGATTTGGAGTTAATTACCTGCTATTCCATGGAATGGAATAGGGGCAGAAGCAACAGTGACCTCCCCCTTTTGACCTTAGGTTTTACAAAGTGGCACCTCTCCTGTAACCCCCCCCCCCGCCCCTCAAGGTAACTATATTCTGGGTGATCACCAGTTCAAAGAGAATGAGGAAATACACATAATAGATTTAAATACAACTTAAATCCTGGCTCTATACCAACAGATTCAAAGACCGAATGAAGACACATAGTTGCTATTTTAGCCACTGAAATTTTAATTTAGATTGTTACATATCTAACATTGACTAACATAGAAATTGGTACCAGGAAATAGAAAGCAGCTATAATAGAAATCTAATATGCAGCATTAATTTTGAGATCAGCTTACCCATCATAGGAAAATCATTGAAGGAGAATGGAAAAATGGATATGTAGTTGACAAGCCATTTGGTAATATCATCTTCTGTGATAACACAAAATAAAGACAATAGAGATAGTAAATTGTATTGGGTGGGAATCCTTGGAGACAAAAGGCTGGTGAAGTGAGTAGCCTTCTTTGGTAAGCTATTATAAAAATGCAATAAACTCTGGAAAAGCCAATTTGCAAATAGAAGAGAGCCCTGTAATTATGGAATTTGCTGAGTAGATAAAAAAGGTTCCTTTTCATTATTTTTTTTCTCATTTGGCAGTCAGGGAGTTTGAACTCGATACCTCTTACTTTCTAGACAGGTACTAAGAAACTGCTTTTTATCAAATAAAAGATGTTTCCATGATACCAGACACAGATTAACAAAGAAAAAAAAAGGCTTATATCCAGTGGCTGTCATTAAAACAGAACGCAAATCAATGTCAAGCCATGATTATGGTATTCATGCCTATGACAGAATCAAAGTAGCCCCAGTAGAAGGTTTTAGTGGGAAAAGTACTTGTTCACAGGTTGAGATACTTGAGAAGTATTGTAGGCAGGGCTCGGAGTTTGGCCTAGTGGTAGAGTGCTTGCCTAGCATGCAAAAAGACTTGGGTTCGATTCCTTGGTACCACATACATAGAAAAAAGCCAGAAGTGGTGCTGAGGCTCAAGTGGTAGAGCTCTGACCTTGAGAAAGTCCAAGGACAGTGCTCAGGCCCTGAACTCAAGCCCAGGACTGGCAAAAAATAAAAAGTATTGTAGGTGTGTTCCAGACTCGAGGACTTATTTGGAATCAAATACATGGAAAATAGTCAAAGCATCTGAGATAATTATATTGGCAAAAATTCTTGCAACCTCAATTAAAAGAGATCATGTCTGGCTGTAAAAGATCCTAAAGGCCACCAACTGTCTCTATGTAGAAATAGGCAAAGAGCACTACATAGGCTGTGATGGTAGGTTGGTTTCATCAGAGCCCTCTTTAGAGATGGCTGGGAAAGATGATGAAAAAGGAAGGATCTCCTGGTTTGCATGAGTACCCAAGAACAATAGGGAATGATGTACTGGAGGAAGTTCAAACAAGGAACTTCCCTTTATCTGTGATGTGGCAGTATTTTCCCAGTAAGAGTTTGGAACTCAACTGCAGAGCTTCTGTATGGCAAAGGACATAGCTAGCAAATTAACTAGAAAGCCTACAGAGTGGGAGGTCTTTACTAACTATACAACGGACAAAGGCCTCATATCTAAAATATATCAACGACTCAAAAAATGAATCACTCCAAAACTAATCTCCAAAGAAACAACCATCCCATCAAAAGATGGGCCAAAGACTTAAAGAGAGTCTTCTCTGAAGAAGAAAAAATAAGAATGGCCTATAGACACATGAAGAAATGCTCGACATCTCTGGTCATAAAAGAAACGCAAATCAAAACAACTCTAAGATTCCACCTTAGTCCAGTTACAATGGCCAGGATCACAAAATCTAATAACAACAGTTGCTGGAGGGGATGTGGCCAGGAGGGATCACTACTCCACTGTTGGTGGGAGTGCAAACTCATTCAACCACTATGGAAAGCAGTATGACAGTTCCTCAAAAGCCTAAACATAGAGCTCCCCATAACCCAGCAATTCCACTACTTGGCATTTACCCAATCATTCAGAAACAAGGTCATACTAAATCCACTAGCACAACAATGTTCATGGCAACACTATTTACCATAGCAAAGACATGGAACCAACCCAGATGCCCCTCAGTTGATGAGTGGATCAACAAGATGTGGTATTTATTCACAATGGAATTCTATGCTGCTGTCAGAAAGAATGACATTGCCCCATTTGTAAGGAAATGGAAAGACTTAGAAAAAAAATCACATGAAGTGAAGTAAACCAGACTCCAAGGAACATAGGCTCAATGGCTTCCCTCATTTGTCATAATCAGTAGAAACCTTGGGCTCTCCTAGCAGAGATTTGAAATAGAACAAAACCTAGATGTATAAGGCCATATAGTATGACGCTAAATGAAAGGACCTTCCAGGATAAGGAAACAAAAGCCATATAATGAGTGATTATTGTCCTTAATGTACTATGTTATCTCTCATCTCTTTTGCTGTTCCTTGGTTATCTCATATTGTTACAGATTTTCACCTGCTTATCTGATATATTGTATATATGCATATTTGGTCATTTGAAATTGGATAGGGAAGGGAGGAAAACAAGATGAGGGGGTGGGGGGAGGGAAATGGGGACCAAGACATAAGGGTATCAATGTATGTGAAGTAATGTACCTTTTATCTGGTGAATATAATGTAACCCTTCTAATAATTACAATAAAAATATATGAAAAAAAGAGTTTGGAACTCTCGTGAGCTAGTGGTTGATATATGCGGCCCATTTCTGATCTTTTCTACACCTGATCTCCACTTTTTCCACCTTGGTGAGGTATGTAAAGGTGTATGAATGGGCACTGGGGCAGAGGATGGAGCAAGGGACCTGTCTTCTTAGTTTCTAACCCTTCACATTAAGAGCTATTGCTTCTGTACCTTGTAAAGAACAAGATTCAGGACCTGGAGCTTGACACTAAGCTTAGATAAAGCTTCTGGAAGTCTTAGCATGATAGTGAACATATTCTGCACAGATGAATACTTGTGAGCAAAAAGAGAAGGCTGTTGCGGACTAGATTACTTGTCTCAATTCCTTACTTCCTTAGCTTTGGAACTTTGAAGGATACTAGAGCAAGCAAAATGCAGATCCCATGGTGCTGACTTTGGGATTGGCTGCATGATATGCTTTGGCCAATGGGAGGAGGTTGGAGGTAATGACTGCCTAAAGGGCAACCCTGTCTCTTTTTGATGATCTTCAAGGAGTCCAGCATTGTCTGTGTCACTGATGGTCCATGGAGAACAGGAAAGGCATGAAGAAGACTTGAACTCAACACATACCTGAAGTCAGGGCCAGATAATCTCAGCCAAGTCTACATCGTCAGGGCCACCTATAGACTCAGCAGAAGGTGAGATCCTTGAGTTGTTTGATAGGAAGAAAACACTCGACCAATACAGGAGAAAATATAAATTCTCCACAAGACTTTAAGTTTTGAGACTATACCTGAACTCATAGACTGCTGTCCACAGAGTTATGTGGAAAACACTGTGCAGCAAAGAGCTCCAGACAAAAGCCAGTAAGATATTCCAGCTGATCCTGCTTAATTTATTATCAGCGTGGTAATCTTGGGAATTTCATACTTTTTTCTGGTAGCCAATTTCCTTCTTTATAAATTGTACCTTGTGTCCCCCTTCACAGAATCAACAGGGTTATTGGAATAATGGAAAGAAGATAATGGAAATGAAAACAGTTAAAACTTATGTGAGGATGTGCCCAAAAGGGAACACTATTGCGCTGCTGGTAGGAATGTAAGCTTGTTCAACCACTCTGGTAAGCAGTATGGCAGTTATCATAAAACTACTCTATGACCCAGAAATTCCACTCCTGGGCATTTATTCAAAAGATCACAAATCAGGTTATAGTAATCCACCAGTACAATCATGTTCACTAAATTATTGTTCACCACAGCCATCTTATCAAATCTGCCCAGATGCTCTTCCATGGACAATGGATCAAGAAAATGTGGTATATATACAAAATGGAATTTTACTCATCTATTAGAAAGAATGACATTGTACCATTTGTAAAGAAATAAAAAGACTTAGAAAATTTATGTTAAGTTAGGTCAGACCCAAAGAAACAAAGATTGCATGTTTTCCCTCATATGTGGAAGCTAGAATTTGCTTATAAACAAATAAGTAAACAAGTTGAGTAGTTATAAGTGTAGGTAGATTCAAAGGAGAAATCGAATAGTGTAATTACTTAGAAAGGCCACGTCAAAGCCTAACATAGTAAGCCCAGGAAATGGGTACTTGTAAGATGTGGAATGGGACCAAGGGGAGAGGGGCAGACAAATGAAGAGGAGAAGGAGGTCAAATGCAATCAAAAATCAGTATATTTCCTACAAAATTAAGCAAAGAGAGGGGTGTATCTGTAGGGGTGGGTGATAATGTAGAAATCAGGATGTATGGTGCCCATAAACTGCTTTGTTAAATAGCAACTCCTCTGTACAACTACCTAAGTATAATTTTTCAACACAAAAACAAAAAACCAAAATGCCAGGCTGTATAACTGGGACATTATTGTTATTAAGGATTTCTGGCCTGATTTTTGGCTCACCTATATCAATTATTCCAGAGAACAGGTTTACACTGCTCCAAGAAGCTGCTTCCATCCTCAGTATTGAGAGCTTCCCGTCTTCTCTCATCCCCTACAGCTGAGTTGTAGACTGGGCCTCCCACTCCATTATTTAAATTTTTCCACTGAAACTATTACTAGTTTTAGACCTACTGATACATTTCAATGGGATATTCATTATTTATGATCAAACCTTAAAAAATAACTAATGGTGAAAAGCTGAGGTCTAGGTGTAGTTCTCCCATGGGCGGACCTTCAAAACCATCCTCAGAGTAGAATTTGTCCATAAAATATGGCTTGTCCTAATGTGTGTGAAGAAACATACTTCCAGTGGGGAAGTAAAGGAGTTCAGGATGAATAACCAGTTGCTTTGTTCTGACTATAAAAAATAAATGTCGGAGTTCTTATGGAATGAATAAGGAGCTCATTATGCTATTATCTGTCCTGAAAATTACCCTCACCTGTATGTTGATGTGACAAAGGCTTGAAGGACAAAATTAACTTTAAAGATCACCAATATCTTTTTATGTTCCACAACAGGGAGGTTCATAATCTACCTACACTGAGCAAAGCATGAGATGATATTTTATCATAGGAAGTCTAGTAGATGTTTTCTGCAACAGAGGCCAATGGTTACCATGCTGATAAACTTGTTCAAATTTCCCCAAAGTTATTTCATTCTCTAAAAGAAAGACAATCTAACATGGCTATAATTTGAGATGAATATCTGACTCAACAAATCTTACAGAGATAGAGAGTTGAAAATCATGGTTACCAAGGCAAAAATACCTTTTGAAGAATTTCATGGATATGTTAATTAAAATTTATTTCTACTTTTATCTAATTATGGTCTGACTATTAAATTACAAGCAGTTTTAAATAACTGGCACTATAACTCAAGGCTTTGTATTCACTTGACTTTCTTTACTCAGGTCTAGTGCCTCCAGTGCATAGAATCCCAGATTTTTCAGGATTAGGAATGTTCAACTTGTCCATATTTGTGGAGTGGCTCTTGAACATACACACACATACACACACAGAGAAATATACATGTATACACACATGTATTATATCTGTGTATCTACAGTGTATAGGTAGGGTCTATTGGTTCTACAATACTTCATTAATTATCCATAATATGACTTAAAAGCATACAGAAACTTATAGGAAAGGCCCAAGCACATACAGAAAGATCTGACATAAACTCACCATTAAATATTCTCCACACTTGAGAAATTCCACTCCAACTTAGGTTATTTATCAGGATAGCTTTATACCAATGTGAGAAAGGACATTCACCAATCCCCTCTGTATCCTGTTCACAGAAATAATTATACGTTCAATCAGAATGGCGAAGGAAAACAAAAACAAACAAACAAACAAACAACAACAACAAAAACAGCAGCCAAAAACCCAGGAGCCTTTGGGTGGCTCCCTGTTGTAAGGTAAGGCTAAGGGTCCAAGCACAGACAGCCTAAGTTCTTCCAAAATAAACACAGAACTTAATGGATATGGTTGGGAAAGAGCAGGGAGAATAAAGGAAGGGGTGACACTGAGCAAGATATATTGTACTCATAAACTGATATGTTTGTATTTGTACTTTGGTGATTCATAGAACTTGCAGGAGTCTCTGAATATTAGGTGTGGGCCTCACCTTGCTATCTTTCTGCTCCTCACCAAGTTTTTCATAATGATTATCATTGCCATTATACAAACAGTATATGTCCTCTGATTCTCTGGTGGGTGGTGAGGCAAATAGCCATGCTTAAAGGATAATGTTCGGAAAAGGGAAAAACTGTGTGGAAGGATAGTGCTAATGCAATTCTACTCTACAATGATAAGGGGATATGGTTTTTTTTTGAAGGATACAAAATAAGAGACATGAGTCTTAATTAGTAGCTGGCAGACATCTAATGACCCCAGTCAAGATCCCAGTGGTGGTACACACCCTTGAAATGCTCTCTTCCAATTAGAGGGCTGCTGAATGAGTGAGTAATCTTTACTATTCCTGTAGGTCTATTTGGTTTCTCCCAAATTACCTGGCATGCACATTAATTCAACAAGAAAACATCATTGGGAAGAGCTATTAATATAGAAAATAACATTAACTTTAAATTGTGGCCCCAGAGATCTGGGCAATGAAATCTTTCACAGGTGTTCATTCATTTTTCATTTTATATAACACTACTAAGGACTTCAAAGTACAGAAAAGCAGAGCAGGTTTGCTTTCCTGACTTACTTTGTGGGAAACTGGGTTACTCTGGCGATTATCTATCTGTTACTACTCTTTTCTGTTTTCCTTCCTTCTAACTGGAGGCCATTAGATTGTGACAGAAAGAAAAAAAAAAAAAACATCTGATGAAATCCGTGAAGACTTCATCTCTTGACTCTCTCTGCCTCTTATTAGCTGCCTAACCTTGGGCAAGTTACCTAAGTTCTCTGAAGTTCTTCATCTGTAACATGAAGGTAATACCGTTCATCCTGCCTTCTGCTCTGAGTGGGGATATGAAAGTACTTTATGAACTTCAGAGTTACATACATTTATAACATTCCAGAAAAAATAAGGACAAAAGATCATTTTAATCAGAAGTTTGACAAAGTTTGAAATTATTCCAAATGGACTTTTCTTCTCATAACTAAGTCAAAGTGCTTTCCAAATCTTAGGTCACAAATTATTCTTATGGGATTGAGAAAGATCTACTTGTAAGAGACAATATGTTTTTTCCAAGGATACGCATTGTTCCATTTAGATATAAAATACCTGAGAAAGATCTGTCAGCAGAAAGGCTTGCAGTCTAAGTCATAATCATATTTGACTTTTTTATTCTGCTGAGAGACAATGTGTCACTGTGTGGGGTTTTATTAGCTCTGTGACTGCAAATGACTTTGTCCCTGTATTCCTGAAGTGCGAGTTTAAAATGCATACACAAAATTCTTGTTTAAGTAAAGAAGTGTACATTTCATTTGGAAGAATCAAGAATTTTCTCTCCATCTGTTCAGTGTGACCTACTTGTCTTCTATAGACCTTCACAGAATAATTGCTCCTTTCCCCTCTGCCCATCAACAGCCACTAACAAATTTCAGGATGCAGGGAGCAGAACCTTTGAACTCCTTTCCTTCCAAGTCTCCTCTACACCTTCATTCTTGCAATTCTTTCCCTTCTCGTGTCCAGCACCTGTGCAAGAGTACTGAGCACACAGGAAACACTTGAGTCTGCAATGATCAAGTATGAAAGGATATTACTTTGTATACAAAATGGTCTGTGAGTTTCCATCAAGAGGGAGAATTTTTGTATAATTGTGTGTACATTCTCTGTCTATAAATAGAAGTACCTGTTGGTACAAATTATCATATTTTAATGTGCCTGGCTTGCTATGAACAAGTTAATTGCTGCAGCTCATTTAAGAACAGACCATTTATAATCTTATAGCAGAAGAGTTTGTCCAGTCAAGTTCAGTAAATTGCCTAAGTTAAGTGACAAAAAGAGGGGCAGACTAGAATGATGATCCTAATTTTGCTACAAGCTGTTTGGGTATCTATGGTAAAAATCACTTATCCTTCTCAGATCCTGTTTAATTCTCCATCTAAAATTGAGTGCTCCTGGTCCACTGTTGACAATGAGATGAGAGTCTCAAAATTCATTCTGGATTTGGGAAAAGTGGGTAAAGAGACAGACACAGAGAATCCTCAGGGACTGGGGAACTCTAGCATTGAATTGGTTAGCCTAGTAAGTTGTCTTGAAAATGGAGGAATGGGCCATGGGATTGTCACAATTATCATGAAGCTGTGTCCACTAATTCACACCACAGAGGTCCATTGTACCATTCTGAAGTAGATGAAAAGCGAAAGACAAGTCCTTCTTCTAAGTACTCAAATATAAGAACAGAGAGATGTGTTCAGTGGTAGCATAGGGTGAGTACATGCATAAGGATTGAGTACACTTCATGATTCGTTCACTTTTATGTCTTTTTCACACACACACACACACACACACACACACACACACACACACACACACACACACACACAATGCATGAGACAGAAAATCATTGCAATTCTGGCCTGTCCTTGGACTTCCTCTCATTGAGGAAGTCTAGGAAACACTGGCCAGTGCCTTTTATTGAAAATATAAGAAGTGCTTAATTTTTTTTTACATCTTATTTGCAAAGAAACTTCTGGTGTTTCTAATTCAGTTTCAGGGTAGAAAGCAAAATTTTTGGAAGATACCACTGCTGGGACAGCAGGTCTACATCTCAATTTCAGGTACTTGCTTTTTATAAAATATATCCTGCCTGCCACCCAGCCAGCCAAGCATTTCCCTGCAACTCCATCTCACTTCCAGTCAGAGAGGAGTATAGGGAGCCAGACTACAGGAGCCAGGATGCTGTAAAATCAGCTGGCAAAGAAAGTTGGAGGGGGCCAGCTTCTTCTGACAAAAATATCTCTGCCTCTGGGGCCAGTGGCTTCCATGGTGTTTCTAAATTGAAAATGTACATTTTCTATGTAAGGAGTCAGGGAACTGGCAGGCCATCTCCCAGCATCCCAATTCCTGTCTGTATTTACTCTGGGAACTGCTGACCCAGTGAAAGCCTGCTGTCTACAGGAGGCTTTCACAAATGAAAAAACTTCCCCCACCCCAAGCTAACCACCAAGGAGAAAGAAATAACATAGTCACATCCAGGACTCGTGAAAGTTTTCTGCAGTTACATCATTTCTAGAGAGCTACTGGTAGTCCACAGGAGGAGAGGGTAACGTAAAACTCATGAATATCCTTTCTATATGTAAAGTGAGAACACAAAGACTAATGCACTCTGAGATCCTGATTCAAGGTGGACATTAGACCATCACCACCTCAAGTAGCATTAATAATAGTGATAATAATTAAGGAGTGGTGTATCATTTAGCAAACAGAGAAGGCAGGCTCAACTTTATGTGCTCTGTGTGTGGTTGCTTACTTACAACATTTCATAAATCCTTTGTGTTCAAGCTAATTTGCAGAAGGAAAAACTGAGCTTCAGAGACTAGCTTTATGCCCAATCTCAGTCAGTACCTAGTTCTTTTTTTTGTGTGTGTGTGTGTGTGTGGGCCATGGGGCTTGAACTCAGCCTGGGCAGTGTCCCTGAGCTCTTCGGCTCAAGGCTACCACCCTATCCTTGA
The DNA here is from genome assembly GCF_031878675.1 of Megascapheus bottae. NCBI lineage: Eukaryota > Metazoa > Chordata > Mammalia > Rodentia > Geomyidae > Megascapheus > Megascapheus bottae. Next base: position 16,427,957 of record NC_143534.1, on the reverse strand, counting down.
GCCAAGCCCCACTTCCCGTTTTCTAGAGGTTAATTGGAGATAAGAGTCTCAGGTCCTTTTGTGCTCAGGCTGGCTTTGAACCCCAATCCTCAGATCTCAGCCTCCTGAGTAGCTAGAATTACATGTGTGAGCCACAAAGCCCAGCTCAGTACTTAGTTCTTAAGAAAAGGAAGCAGGCTTGAATATGTAGAAAAGCCTTAAATATCTATCTATCTATCTATCTATCTATCTATCTATCTATCTATCTATCTATCTAACCTTCCTATTTAGAGAGTTGTTATTATATCCTCATTTTTTTTTTTGCCAGTCGTGGGCTTGAGCTCAGGGCCTGAGCACTGTCCTTGGACTTTCTCAAGGCTAGAGCTCTACCACTTGAGCCTCAGCACCATTTCTGGCTTTTTTCTATGTATGTGGTACCGAGGAATCGAACCCGGGTCTTCATGCATGCTAGGCAAGCACTTTAACCACTAGGCCAAACTCCCAGCCCTATATCCTCATTTTTATAGATGAGACTGGTATTGAGAGAATTGGGCATTTCCCAATATGTGCACCAGAGGAGTTCCAGGCATAGTCTTTACACTTTTACCAGCAGGGAAACCTTTCTCGTACATCTTGTTTGTGCATGATTTGACTTGAAGGGCTAGGCCTTTCTGTGGTTTTCAATCTGGAATACATTCACAATCCATGCAAATGCTTTTTTTTGGTGATTGAATTGTTTTCAATTATTTATATAGTCAGAGGCATCTGATTCTAGGATTGTCCCAGAGCTGGCTAGATAACACAGTGGGACATGTTACATTTCCTCCCAATGGTAAGATGAGAGAGATTTTTTTCCTTTTTCCAAGTTGTATTTTCATCCTTGATCAGAAATAGTTCTATAGGAGAAAAAGGAGAAGGGGCTGACCAAGTTTAGTGTGAATTCTATGACATGAGAGAAGCAAACAAGTTCCCTGCATGGTTTTCCATGGATGTCCGATTGTCCGTGAAAAAGGCCAGCACCACCTCTTCAAGGTAGGAACAAAGTATTTGTTTCAAGTATATTCAAATATATTCATTAAGTTAGTAGTTTTCTAACTGGTCTCATTTGTTGTGGGCAAAATAACTGTCATTTATCTGTGTAAATCTATGTCTTTTCTATTCTACTACAGATTTTTTAAAGAAGAATTTCATTATGACTTCACTCAGAATGGGAGCCAGAGCAGAAGTGGAGGTTAGTAGTCTCTGGTTTGGGTTCCTAGAGCTACCATTAGTATCACCTTGAGGAAGTGATTAATCTTCCCCAGCTAATCTGTAAAGCAGATGTTTGTTTTTAAGAATGGAATCATAACATCTAGTGCAGAGTGAGTGCATGATAAGCAGTAGCTAAGATTACAATGGTCATCATCAGTCTTTGGTAGCTCCCTTTCACTCTCAAGAGCCACTTTCCCTACACACCCCTGCACATCTGAACAATGATGATGCAAAGAGAAGCCTTGGGATTCATTCATAAGAATTGGCTGCCAAGGTGACACTGCTATCCTCCAGTGATGGGAAACTGCCATTGCAAGGGAGCCTTTTCAGTTCGAACAGAGTCTTCTTCCAAATTTCCTAAAGTTTAACTGACAAAATTTGTGTGCCTGGGAAGCAGTGATGCCTTATGGCAAAAACACGCGGTGTAATATAAAAAGTGCTGGAGGTGTGGCCCAGTGTGCAGCACCTGTCTACAAAGCACAAGAGCCTGAGTCCAAATTCTGCAAACAGAAAGAAATCATGTAGCTTATTCTAATACATAAATGAAAGTCATGACCCAGGTCTTCACATTTTTTATTTTCTTTAGAGATGTTTATATTTTCATAATATATTTTTCTATTTAAGATTCTGAAAAGGAATTGTAATAAAAACCAAACAAAACAAACCTCTGTACAAATGAAACAAGATCTGAGGCTAGATGCCCACCTCTTCCTCTACTCTGCCAAGTGACAGGCAGCCCTGAAGAGGGGACTGAGTTGGGTTCATTTTAGCCATTATAAAATATTAACCTCAAGTCATAAACCTCTTTTATACAGAGGTACAAAAATAGTAGATGGGATATATACTTGGCACAGAGAGGTGTTTGTATAGGAAGTTGACTGAATAGAATTTCTATTGTGACTGATCCAGTCATGTATGGAAAATACTTTTCAAGTTATATAAATGAAAATCAGAATGTGTGTGTGTGTGTGTGTGTGTGTGTGTGTGTGTGTGTGTGTGTTAATGTTGGTGTTTGCAAACTGGGCGGGCACTGTCGCTGAGCTGTCCTGAGATTTTTTTTTTTTTGCTCACAGCTTGCTCTCTACCACTTGAGTCACAGCTCCACTTTGGTGGCCTCATAGACTTTCTCGCATAGGCTGGTTTCAAACTCAGATTTTCAGACTTACCTTCCTGACTAGCTAGGATTACAGGTGTGAGCCACTGGTACCTGGCTCACAAATTTTTTCTTAATGTTTATCCAGGAGTATAATAGGAATCATTTTATCAGCAACCAGTTTCTTAAATATAATCATCATTTGTATGTAGTGCCTCTCATTCAAAGATCCAAAGTGCACAAAAGCCAGGTACCAGTGGCTCAAACCTGTAACATACATCTTTTGTGAATCTGCACAGATATTTTGCTTACCTCTTACACAAATGACATAGCTTCTTATATAATATTTACGTTGTACTACATATGGTAAGTCAGAAATCATTTAGGGTGTACAGGAAGATGTGTGTAGGTTATGCTTGTGTTCTATGGTATTCTACACAAGGAGCTTGAACTTCAGTAACTGTTATTACTGATAAAAATTAAGTTACTACTAATAATTAGAGTCCATGGACCAACCTTCCATACAGTGAGGCTATACAGAATAGACCAAGGGAGTTGTTTTTTGTTGTTACCACCTATGGAGGAGGTATTTTATTTTATTTTTTATATATATTTTTATTGTAATTAATAAAAGGGTTACATAATATTTGCCAGATAGATGGTGCATTAATTCACATATATTGATACTCTTTCACATGTCTTGGTCCCCATTACCCTCCCCTCCCCTCCGTCTTGGTTTTCCCCCCTTCCCTATCCAATTTCAAATAACCAAATAGAAATAAATCCAATATATCAGATAACAAAGTGAGATACTGTAACAATATGAGATAACCAAGGGACAGCAAAAGAGATGAGAGATAACATAGTACATTAAGGACAACAATCATTCATTATATGGCTTTTGTTTCAATATCCTGGAGGTCTTTTCAATTAGCTTCATACAATATGGCCTTATGTATCAAGGTTTTGCTCTATTGCAGATCTCTGCTAGTAGAGCCCAAGGTTTCTACTGATTATGACAAATGAGGGAAACCATTGAGCCTAAGTTCCTTTGAGTCTGGCTTACTTCACTTAATATGATTTTTTCTAAGACTTTCCATTTCCTAACAAATGGGGAGAAGTCGTTTTTTCTGACAGCAGCATAGAATTCCATTGTGTACAAATACCACAACTTGTTGATTCACTCATCAACTGAGGGACATCTAGGTTGGTTCCATATTTTTGCTATGGTGAATAATGCTGCAATGAACATTGTGGTGGTAGTGGATTTAGTATGCCCTAGTTTCTGGATGGTTGGGTAAATGCCAAGTAGTGGAATTGCTGGGTTATAGGAGAACTCTATGTTTAGCCTTTTGAGTGGAGGAGGTATTTTAAAGGAAAAGGAGAGTGATGATACCAATAAGCAGACCCTTGATGACTGGAAAATTAAGAGAAATTTTCACATTTAAGTAGATATCTATCTTGTTACTACACATTTTCAATGGAGTATATTATATAAATCTCAAATATTTTTCATGCTCCTAGATTGCAGATTTGGAAACTAAGATTATGTGTGATCTCACGATGCCCATGTGTTAAGGCTTGGTCCTCAGGGTGAGGCTATTACGGGGTGGAAACTTTAAGCGGTAGACCCTAGTAGGAGGTACACAGTCCTCTAGGGGTGTGTCCTTGAAGCAGATGGCTCCTTCCTTTTTTCTCTCTGCTTCTTGGCTTTGCCATGCCACACACTTCCCACCATAAGGTGCTGTCTCAACACAGGTCCAAAAGCAATGGACTGGAACCTCCAAAACTATGAACCAGCCAAGCGTTTTCAAAGAAATCAATAGTTGTCAGGAATCTGTTATAATGACCCCCCCAAAAGTGAGTAACACAATGACTTCAGTGACTGTCTACAAGTTACTGACAGAAGCCTGACTAGATCTTTTGCTCCCAGCCTTCAGAAGTAACTTATCTTCCTGACTATAATAGAGTTTGCCCACCTAACCTTCTGAATAAACACATTCCCTGTTAGGTCACTCAATTGGAGGACTTTGTTATGACAGTCTTAGCAACCTCAAATATTGTCTTATCTGTTCTGCTACCAAAATAATAGTTTTCCTAGGCTTCATCAGGTCTATTTTCCTTATTAAATTAAAAAAAAAACTTGGCGGGGTTATTTTAGAGCTAGTTAGCTGTAGCTTTGCCAGACAAACCACAGTGCACATGGAGAGAACCAGGGATAACTACGAATACAATAATTGCTGAATAATTTTTCTCCAATTGCAAAGGCTCTGTGAAATTCATGGTTCTACAACTATTAAAAAAGAATGAAAGTCTCTTGCTTTGATCTGCTCCCAATGCGTGGCACTGTTGGCTGATGGTTTCACAAAAAATGTTTCTTAGCATGTTATTTCAAATATTAGTTTTTGGATAACAGGGTTCTCAAAAGGGCACATGAAATATAATGAAGGTAACATAAAAAGGAAAGGGTGGGATGATGGCAAGGCTACAGCTAATGAAAAATCACATAGATAAATAAACTGGAAATGTATTAGTACAATATTTTATGGAAATTTCACATTTATGGGGCTTTATAGAAGTCCTTCGTGACCTGTCAAAGTTCCTCTTTTAAAGTGTTTTATGGAATTCCACAGAATGGCTTCCAACACAAATCCTAACATTCTGTTGGGGCTTTATGAAATTTTTCTAATTTATAATCCATAAAAATATAATTTGAACATTCTCAGTGTAGCTTAATTTCATAGATTACTGATTTTGACTTGCAAGGAATATCAAGATATCTCTTTTTAAGTATATGTTTAAAATTATCTGCTCTTAGATAGAGTTGCTTAAATTCACAGCTGTCAGCTCCTACTTTTAGTATTATAAAATAAATATGTAGGAGTTGTTACATGAACAAGAAGATGAAATATTAAGAAATTAAGGCATATTCATCTGTTACAGGTTTTATTAAATGGATTATTTTGAATCCATACAAAGAATAAAGCCTCAGTGAATCAGGGTATGTTAAAAATGGGTTACATTTCTGGAAATATCTATGGGTATTTGTTTTGCTTTGTTTAAATTTCTTACGGGAAATACTTGTTCAATTCATTTATTTTCCCCTTGCTATCTAGAACATTATTCAATTACAAAGCAAAGTAAAATCAGGAGAAGCAAAAATACCATGTTCAACTAGTTCCTTTTATATACAAATATTCTTCTATTTGTGGAAGAGTGGTCTTCAACTTCATCAAAAGTGAAATATAATCTCCAAAAAGAGAACAGGGAGGAGATGGAGAAAGGAAAGGGGAGCGGGGAAAAAAGATGACAGGGAGAGAGAGCTTCTATTTTCTCCAGATCCCAAGTAGAGGATTCTTGAAAGGGATTCTGAGTTATGATATGACAAGTAAGTGAATACCAGAAAGAGTGACAGAAACAGGTGTTCAGGTCAAGATATCTGAAAATATGGCACCTTGGCATTTGAGAAAATAGCAGAAGCAGGTAGGTCATTCTGATCTTCCTTTCCTCTTAAAGCAGCCATGAGACAATTCTTCCCCTGGCCAGGAGGGTGGCTTAGTGATAGAATCGCCTAGCATGCACGAAGCCCTGGGTTCAATTCCTCAGTACCACATGCACAGAAAATGACGGAGGTGGTGCTTTGGCTCAAATGGTAGAGCGCTAGCCTTGAGAAAGCCCAAGGACAATGCCCAGGTCCTGAGTTCAAGCCCCAAACTGGCACAAAAAAAAAGAAAAAAGAAAAAGAAAAAAAAGAAAGAACTCTTCCCCTTTTCCTCTTGATGGGTCATAATATATCCAATCCAGAGCTGACTACCACACACCAGAGGAAAGGGGTAACTTCCTTTATCCCCAGAGCCACAGAGATGCCATGAAGAATTAGAACAGGATGGACTTGCTAAGTTTCCCTTTTCCATTTATTACCACTCAGCCATCACACTGCATTTGTCTCATCATACTTCTGAGGACAGCTTCCTGATCCTCAAACTTAGCATAAAAATACACGTTTGCCTTCTCTTTGGTTCTGAATGCTCTAATATCACATAAAACCTGTTCTTTTCTTGCTAGCCTGTCTCAGTCATAAACAAAAAAATGGACAGAAAAAGCATATGTTCTTTTCCCACACTGTGTCCATCTGTGGCCCTCAACTGTGGTAGTCTGCATGTCTGATGCAGGTGATGGCACACATCACAGACACCCATATATGTACTAGGAATCCATTGTTTGACCATTTCCTTTTTGCTACATTGGAACCCTTCATATTAACACCATGACGCTGGTTGAATGGTTGGCATAGGACCCATGTATTGGGCCTTAGGGGATGAGGAGCCCTAACAGGTCACTAAGAGTCCTTCAGGATTTGTCCTTGGTGTGTGTGTGTGTGTGTGTGTGTGTGTGTGTGTGTGTGATGCTAAAGGGGCTTGAACTCAGGAACTAGCACTTTCACTCAGCTTATTTGCTTCCAACTTGTACTCTACCATTTGAGCCACACCCCTAGACCAGCATTTTGCTGGTCTTGCTTCAAGCCATGATCCACAGTCCCACCTCTTAAGTAGCTAGGATTATGGGTGTGAGCTACCAGAACCTGACTTCATTTGGACTTTTTTTTTTTTTTTGCCAGTCCTGGACCTTGAACTTAGAGCCTGAGCACTGTCCTTGTGCATGTTAGGCAAGCACTCTATCACTAGGCCAAACTCCTGGCCCTAGACTTTTCTAATATAGTTATCCAAAGTACTTGGTATTAGAAATGGTTTTTTTTTTTAATGGGACAGGGTCTTTCTTTTTTCTTTTTTGCCAATCCTGGGGCTTGAACCCAGTATCTGAGCACTGTCCTTGGAATTTCTCAAGGCTAGAGCTCTACCACTTGAGCCACAGCACCACTTCTAGCTTTTCTTCTATGTATGTGGTACCAAGGAATCGAACCCAGGTCTTCGTGCATGCTAGGCAAGCACTCTACCACTAGGCAAAACTCCCAGCCCTGAAGTATTTAAATTTTTATGTTATTTGTGTACACAAAATGAGATGCTTTAGAGATGGGATCCAAGCATGAAATTTATGTTTCATACATGCCTTGTTCACCTAGCCTCCAAATAATTTTTACATATTGTGTTTCCAGTGTGACCTGTCACATAAGGTCAGATGTAGAACCACATTGGTGCTTGAAAATTGGAGACTTTCGGAAGTTGGATCTTCAGTCTGAACCCTCTCAAGAACTTTGCAAGGAAGAGATTATTAGAAAGTATCTGTTTGCTTCCCAAAGCAAAGCAGAGAGGAAAGATGGTCTGAAATGCAAAGAGCCAAGCTAGGTGTGGTGGCTTATGCCTGTAACCCTAGCTACTCAGGAGGCTGAGATATGAAGATCCTGATTCAAAGCCAGCCTGGGCACTAGACTCTTATCTCCAATTAACTGCCAAAAAACTGGAAGTGGCAAAGTGGCTCAAGGAGTAAGGTGGTAGCTGAAGAGCTCAGGGACAGTGCCTAGGCCAGTGTTCAAGTCCCACATCTGACAAAATAAAAAGAGCCTTCAATAGCAAACTAAACTTCATTTGTACTACAGCTAATAAATTCCCCCATATTGCCTAGGCTGATTTGGTTAAATTTGAAGGTTTCCCATTGCAACTGAAACAATGAGGGAATCTTTCTCTTTTTCTCCCCTCCTAGAGAAAATATTGGAGGAAGTTACTTCAAATAAATTCTCAGGGAGCAAAACTCAGAGCTGTTTTTCACATATTCCAATTTGCATCTGACCCTTCTGACACTTTGACCTTGGCCTTCTAGTCATGGTTGAGGGTGTTTTAACAATCTACTACCACATCTTTTCTTCTTCCTGTTCCCACTGTCTGTCTATACAAAAAAGTATTTTTTAAAAATTTTAGACAAGACGGTTTCATTATTAATTCCTCTCACAAAGAAGTTAAGGTCTGGATCTTCATATAAAGATGAACAAAAGTATTTCAAACAACTGGCTAAGGTGAAAAATGAATACAGGGTGAGGCAAAGTATTTAGATCTGGGATAGAATGGCTGAAAGCAGTAGTTTTAAAAAATAACTTAACTTTATTATAGAGGTGATGTATAGAGGGATTACAATGACATGAGTCAGGTAATGAATATATTTCTTTTTGTACAGTCTCCTGTTCCCTCCTTCTCTCTGGAACCCTCCCTCCCAACTCCACCCATGTGTTGTATAGCTCACTTTTCATTCGTGTCCAGTGAGCCACATTGCTGTACTTTTCCACCCTTTTCCCCTGGAGTTCTGTACCCTCCCCCAAATCTCTCTGAAGATGGACACTGGAATACACTATCCATAAGGTAAAGAAGATAGGATCATCAAAAACTAACAACTAGAATAATAAAAAAGAAAGGAAGGAAGCCATTATTTGTATAACATTTGCATTTCTAGTTACTAAGTTTAATGTAGAGATCATTTAGAACTCTAGAGATGATTTAAAGGTTAAATGTAATATGATGTATCATTTTACAAGAGAATTGAGTACCCATGGGATGTTCTAGAGTAGATACCAAGACACAATTGTCTTTAGTCCATTTTGTGATGGATCCAAGACTAGGTCCCATCATAACCCAAGGCTGGGTATTTTATAAAGAAAAGAAGTTCACAAGTTTTGGGTGATGAAAATCCAAGGGATAGTAACCCCATCTGTTTTTCCCTGGTCAGGGCTGTGACAAACCTAGCAGGTGGTGGCACTTTGCCACAGGTATGTGTATGTGTATGTTGGAAAGCTCACAGGGAGAGAGAAAGCAAAAGACCACACAGGGTCAGATTTGCTCTTTTTAAATAAACCTGTCTTGAAGAAACCAATTCACTCCAAGGCATTCATCCCTTTGCAAGTGCAATCATGTTTCATGGCCTCACCACATTTCACTAGTGCAGCCTCTGCCCACCAGACCACATTGGGACCACACATCTAACACATGAATCTCCAAGAGGACACACCCAACGACACCCACAACATAGGGATAACGATAGCAGCCTATTTCATTTATCCAGTCAGAAAACATTCAGCATCTCTCATGAAGAGCTGGGTAAGATCTTGATCAATCAGGAACCATTCACCTCCTCATGAAGGCTTACTGTTTGGTTTTTCTGAGAATTACCAATCAATTATGCAACTACGTGTGCAAGCACACTACAATGCTAGAGACCTAGGTGAGGAAAGTAGCATCCAAAAGAAGTATGGTCTAGATAATGAGGAAGGGAGGGAAGAACAGGTGGGGCAAGCTTTTCTGCTTTGGAGAAAATAATATTAAAACCATGGACTTGAAAGACGTCTGGGTGTCATATGTGCCCTGTACAGATGAAAGTAATAGAGAGTACGAAGGTTAAGGACAGGAAGGGCAGGTGCCTGCCTCAGGTGACTGGACAGTGTACATCTAGGAAGAGCATGCAGGGATGGGTTGGGCCAAAGGGCTAAAGCCCAGGGCTCTCTGGTTATCACCCCTCAGCATGGCTCACAACCCAGGAGGAGCTCTCAATAGAACTGTCTGTCTGGGGATGTGACATATATTGAGGTAACAAGCTGTGTCCAAAGAAAGATGTAGAAGACTAAGAAGACTGAGGAATGGAGCAGAATAGAGATCTTGGCTTCAGGTGGGGGTGAGGAAGGCAGAGTCCTTGTTCTAGTATCAACAGGATTTGGTAGCTATTATAGTAGGATTAAAAGGCTGCTATATACATCTTTTCTAATCCATGGAGGTCATTAACCTACTGCCTGGAATGTACTAGGCTTTCAATTATGTATGTAGAATCACTAGTGTAACATTCTTATTTGTGGCTTGGGAGAATGAGTACTCATATGACCTACAATAAAGCTAATGTGAGCAAATTTGTACGTATGTATGTACACATGGTAGGGGAGTGTATACGATACATATTTTATCTGCTTCACTTAAGGGTAAAACCTGACAAAGACTTAAGAATAAAAAGCTAAAAGGCCATTTTCTTGTTTTTAATTCTGACTTTTCCAGTGTTTTCTTTAGTGTTAGGAAGGACGATGAAATAAGAGCCATTAGAGGCAGTTGCTATGTTGTTTTGACCTTGTGGGTTCACCCACTGAAAATTCTCTGCGTTTTTTCCCCTGGATGTTTGAAATATTCCCATGGCCACAGTGACTTCTCTCTTGGGGTCCCTGGGGCTCAGCACCCCCAGGTCAGGTAGGAAGTGGTTCCCTCCTTCAGTTTCCTCTAGACTTGCCAGGTACTGCAACTAGATACTGTATACCAGATACTGTAATGTAAAAACTTTGGAACTCTTAAATGTTCTTTCTATGATTCTCTCTCTGTCACTTAATTGGGCCTATGAAAGTGGAACTTACCCCCATCTCTGAGATTCCTATGATAAAGTGAACTGAGATGAAATGATTATTCTCATTATTCCACTTGGTATAACAATGGGAATGATGGTTAATCAATTTAAGAGAATTATAGTTAAGCTCTCTATTAGCAATGAACCAAGTTTACAAGAAAAATCTCTAAGCAATCTTATGCTCCCACTTAACTCACCACAATGGCCATCACCTTCTTTACTCAGCATCTCATCACCCTGGGACTCTGATAAGCAAATAATCTACCCACAAAAGAATGCAAATCAGGATGTCCTCAACCATTTTTTTATTTCCTTCAGAATAGAGAAATTGCAATTGCTTGATCCAGAACCCAGGGCATTAGAAAGATGGGAGAGAAAGGTTTAACGGGTAAAGGAGTGAGAGGTCATCCATGCTGAGCCACTGCTCAGCATATGCGGGTCAGACCATCCCTAAGGAGGAAGACATGCTTAGGAACTACCATCTCAGGGTTTGTTGTTTGGCAGTGGGATTGGAACTCAGGGCTTCATGCCTGAGCCACTTCTCTTGTACTAGATATACTCTCCTTTGTTCTGCAAAGAACAATGCCACCTTTGTAGACAAGAGAACAATGCACTTGGACTCTGGAGCCTGCACCTTGGTTTGAAATTATACTGTCCTAGTTACCAGCTGAGTGACCTCTGTTTTCTGCAAAGCAGGGACAAAATATTCCCTCCCAGTCAAAAGCACCTGACTCTTGGCCTTTGATATTAACTCACACCTATAATCCTAGCTACTCAGGAAGCTAAGGATCACAGTTCAAAGCCAGCCCGGGCAGAAAAATCTGAGACTGTTATCTCCAATTAACAACCAAAATGGCAGAGAGCTGTGGGCCAAGTGGTAGAGCACTAGCCTTGAGCAAAAAGACTAAAGGACAATGCCCAGACCCAGAATTCAAGCCCCAGCATCAGTACACATATACAAAGCACAAGCTCCTGTCTGAAAAATAACTAACCAGCAAATTGGTCGGATGCACGCCTCAACCAGTACAACATTTGCCTGCAATTATAAGCCTCACTAAAGTAATAATACTAGTAATACTAATAATATAGAAATAAAATAAGCTATAATCCTTATTTAAGTTGATGTTGTCATTGAACTTATTTTCATTTTTACAGATAGATCAAGTGGACCCAGTAATCGCATCTAGATATTATATTAATAAGTAGCAAAGCCAGTTTTCCATTACACCCTTTCTCAGACCCTGAGCAAAAGCATTGTTCAAATCCAAATGCTGACTTTTACGACCTTCGAAACACTGGGCCAATTACTTGGCCTTTCTGAGACTTTTACTGTCTACCGCAGAATAGGATCAAGCCCTCAGATTTGGTGAGTACTAAATGAAGTTACAGTCAAGTGGTCATAGAGCAGGGGATAAGTATGAGCCTCTATACCAAGGGCTTTAAATCAGAACTGTCCTAAGGTTAACAATTGCTTTAGTCTCTGGTATATAACTTACTAAAGAAAGAAATCTCCCAATGGTTGTAAATACAAACACAGTAACTGGCTGAAAAGAAAATTCATCTACTATCTTATTCAGTGGATGCAGAAAATGGCAATTCTTCGAGAAGTGGTTCTGGTCATTATTCCCAGCTGCTAAGGAGGCACAGGTTAGCATGAGAACTTACCTCAGGGCTTAGACACTGTCCCTGAAATTTTTGCTCAAGGCTAGCATTCTATCACCTAAGTCACTTCCAGCTCTACGTTCAGTTTTATGGTGGTCAACCAGAGTTTATAAAAGCCTTCTGCACTTTCCTGCCCAGATTGACTTTGAACTCTGAACGTCAGATCTTAGCCTCCAGTAGCTAAGATTACAGGCATGAACTACCAATGCCTGACTATTAGATTTTATCTTAAAAACAAATGAAACAGGGCTGGGAGTTTGGCCTAGTGGTAGAGTGCTTGCCTAGCATGCACGAAGACCCAGGTTCGATTCCTCAGTACCACATATATAGAAAAAAGCTGGAATTGATGCTGAGGCTCAAGTGATAGAGCTCTTGCCTTGAGAAAGTCCAAGGACAGTGTTCAGGATCTGAGGTCAAGCCCAGGACTGGCAAAAAAATGAAACAAACAACAAAAAACTTCTAATTTTATTGAGTCTGACTGAATGGATCAGAAATGCAATCCAAACTTAACACTCAAAAATACGCAAGAACAAAGGTTAAAAGATGCAGACACTGGGCATTTGAAATCTGTCTGCAGTAGTCAGAGAATTCTCATAGCTCTTTAGTGTAATGATTAGAAAGAAATCTTTAGTTTTATAGGGGAAAATGTACCAAATCTTGCAGCCAGAGTCAAGATAATTGCCTCAGTCAAAACCGTGAGCAAACCACAATTTGCAAGGTAGGGTACCACAACAATATAAAGTCATTCTGGGAAATGCAGTTGCAGGAATTTGGGGTCCATGTTTTGCTCTGCCACTTACCAGTCCTGAAAGATGGAACACTTCAGATGCCTGCCCTTCATTTCATCAGTCTGTGACTGAATAATAAAATCACCTACTCAATGTTCTTGTAAGGCTCCAATGACTTACATAAGGGCCTAAGTGGAATGTCTAAGTGGATTCAGAAAGTACCCATTAACAGTTGGCTGCTATCATTCTACTATATGACTGTAATATCATACCACCTTATTCATTTCATAGTTCAACAGAAGATGAGTCTAGCAAACAAACTAGAGAATTTAATTATAAAGGCGCTATCAAATCCTCATCTCCATGTTTTCCAGTTACTTTAAATGCACAAAATGGAATGCTTTTCAACTTTTTTAAAATAAAAATTTCATTCTGAAGAACTGCATTATCATGATCACAAATGATTTGTCATAGTTGCTTTAAAAACTGTACACAGTCTGTTTTTAATATCATAAAGATGAAAATCTAAAAGAAGTTAAGAAAATAAAAGAACGGTACTTTTTTGGAAAATGAAATTTATGGCTGCAATTTCTCTTGTGTATGCGGATTTAATGCATTTGTAATGTTATTCCACATGAAGATAAGTCATCGTTGTCAGAAAAACAAATTCTCACTAGGCACATGTCACACAATCTTGTGTATATCTACAAATTAAATAACATAAATAACTCTGAGCAAAATTACAGAACTGGAAATGTAAATGGCTGTGAATCCACTAAAAAAGAATCAAACTTTACAAACCCTCCTTAGGCTTCCCCAGAAGCAGCTGCCCTCTTTCCTCTGTTCCTCTGCTTTTGTACCTAGGAACACCTGTTTTTCTAAGAACTCTCTGGGCCCTCTCACACAGGTTTGCATTGCTTAGGAATTAGACAAATATTTCAATTTTCCAAAGACTCGTGTAAGAGTAATAATAGGAGTCAACTCAAGTATCTACTAAGGGTAAGAGGTCCTTTAAGACCCTCCTCTCTCTCTCTCTCTCTCTCCTCTCTCTCTCTCTCTCTCTCTCTCTCTCTCTCTCTCTCTCTCTCTCTCTCTCTCTCTCTCTCTTTTCTTTGCAAATTTTTCTGATTTCCATTATTTATTTATGTCTGCAGTGCCAATCTGTGAACTTTTTAAAGGCTCACAGTTTAACAGAATACTTTAATACATATTATCATTCAGTGTACATTTGGATACATTTTATAAATTCATAAGGCAGACAAGTATTAGAGTCCTATTGAGGGTTAACTACCAAGCAAGAAGTAACCTAGTCCCTCTGACTTCTTTATAGGTTGTATTTTTTCACTTCTTTCTTTTTTGTTTATTTATCCAATGCACTGTATATCTCTTATATGTCAAATACTATTCTAGACATTTGAGGTACATCTGTGAATAACCAAAAACAAAATTAAAAAACAAAGACCAAGTCAGCTTGACCAAGTCAAGCTTATAATGCTAGCTACTTGGGGAGTAGAGATCCTGGTTTGAAGCTAGTATGGACAAAAAGAAATTTTTGAGACCCCCTCCATCTCAATCAATGGTTGGGCACAATGTTACTCACTGATTATAACAGCTACAGGAAGGGCTAGTGGTCAGATGTAGTGCTGTGCACTTGCCATCCTCAGGAATACAAGGAAGTGTAAGTAAGAGGACTGTAACCCAGGCTGACTTAGGGAAGATCCTGTCTTGAGTCTACCCAGTGCAAAAATGGGCTGGAGCTCAAATAGTAGAGTATCTACCTAGGAAGTACAAGGCCCTGAGTTCAATCCTCCATACCAGAAAAACAGCAACAACGCCAGCAACAACAAAAACTTCACAAATCCACACACAGTGGTATACACCTGTAATTTCAACAATTAGAAGATCGAGGCAAGAGGATGAATTCTAGGCCAGCTGGGCTACAAAGCCAGGCCCTGTCTCAAAAACGAAACAAACAAACAACAAGTACAAAAAAAAAAAACTGGGTGGGGAGTGTGGGGGGGGGGGGGAAATGGGTACCAAGACTTGTGAAAGGGTATCAATGTATGTGAATTAATGCACCTTCTATCTGGCAAATATCATGTAACCCTTTTATTAATTACAATAAAAAATGCAAAAAAACCCCAAATATTCTTTTCCTCAGAGAGTTTGTCAATGAAGGAAAAATGACAGTAAAGAATACATAACAAATGAACCCTTTCCAAATACAGAACCCAATTTTCAATATGAGTATAGAGTGTTTTACCATCTTTTCAAATGTCAGGGAAAACGACACAAAATCCACAATCATGCCGATTAGCTCTCATCTCCAATCCATCCTCACTTTTCTTTTTTTTCTTTTTTCCTTTTCCTTTTTATTTATTTATTTTTTGATGGATCATGGGGCTTAAACTCTGGGCCTGGGCACTGTCCCTGAGCTCTTCAGTTCAAGGCTATCACCCTACCCCTTGAGCCACAGCACCACTTCCCATTTTCTAGTGATTAACTGGAGATAAAAGTCTCACAGACTTTAGTGCCTGGGCTGGTTTTGAACCACGATCCTCAGATCTTAGCTTCCTGAGTAGCTAGGATTACAGATGTGAGCCACAGTGCCCGGCTTCCATTCTCATTTTTAACTTGTTATATAAATACTCAAGGCAGTTTTTTTTTATTATTTTACCTAATACATTTCCAGTCACTGTTCTTTGCATGTACATTGCAAAAAAAATGTTCTACAGAAAGTTGGTAGTACGGCTCAAGTGATAGAGCAACTGCATTCCTGCCTAGTAAATGCAAGGCCCTGGAGTTCAAATAACAGTACTACCACCCTGATCCCCCAATGCGCTGTACAGACTTTAATACAACAACCTTAGGAGATGGATACTCTTCCTACTCTTGAGCTGGAAAGAGTCAAGCACAGGGACACAGAGCTGAGTATGAACCAAATGTATGCCTTTACCTATGAAATAGTTCATGTTTCTACTGTGTGTCCACTGCTGCCAGCAACAAAGACAGTCCAGTGAACCTCAGGATGGTGAATGAATTGAAAATATGTACTATAATCATGCATGAATCTATATGAATGTAGATACCCTAACTCATAGAGGAATTTCTCTGCCCCCACATGATAGTGAATGGAAGGTCGGTCACTGAGCAAGTGACCAGCTCTGGGGGGATATGAGTCCCTGAGTTGAGGGTAAGAGCTCTGGTTGGCCAGGGGGCTGGGAGATCATGGGCACCAGTAAGTACTATCCTTCCCCTTACCTAAATGCTTTTCCCTTCTTGTTTATCACTGTCTGTGTTGTTATATGTATGCCGAAAATATCACATGCACACTACTGATGATGTTATATGTACACAAATCCTGTTCCTTGCTCAAAATCTTTGTTCATCTTGTTTTCCATTGAAGCTCAGTGCTGGGAATAGGGTCTGCCATCCAGTAAGGCACTCAGAAACCATGGAATCAATGAAAAGTGGTAAATTTATCATTTATCACTGTTTTCGTGGAATGAAATTTATAGAATTGGCTAAAAGAAGAGCTTAAAATGTTTAATCTGTGGATGGTACATAATGTAATTATTCTAATTACAAGTTATAGAAATGGAGAATTAGCTAATGAGATCAGTCAATGCTCATTGATGAGAAGCCATAATCTTGACTTTCTGGCCAACTAAACAATAGCTCTTATGAAGCCATTTAACTATATAACTATCTCTTTTTAGAGGTCTGTGTATGTTTTATTAGAGAAGAATATATGCGTTTTCACATTATACACATTTGGTTCCTACATTTAAATTCTACTAAAAACAGAGTGACATGCCAATGTTCTTCCTTCTCTCATCTTCCCAAGCCAGAAAGTCGTCAGATGTTTATCAGCACTACTGGCTCACATCTGTGATTCTCACTACTCAGGAGCCTGAGATCTGATGATCAAGGTTCAAAGGCATCCCAGGAAGGAAAGTCTGTGAGACTCATATCTCTAAATTACTACCCCAAAGCCAGAAGTGGAACCATGGCTCACCCCTCTTGAATGAAAAAGCGAAGGGACAGCTCCCAGGCATTGGGTTCAAGCATGTGCATATTCTTCTTTTTCTCTCTCTCCCCCTCTCTCTCTCTCTCTCTCTCTCTCTCTCTCTCTCTCTCTCTCTCTCTCTCTCTCTCTCTCTCTCTCTGTCACACACACACAGTAGATATGATCTACTAGGTGATAGTAAAACCGTCTTGCATGCAAGCATTAGAATAATTAAAATGAAAAATAAAAACAGTGGTCATTTTTATCCACTAATGTCCAGGTTGCTGTGTTATAATATGTCTTGGAAATATCAATTTTATTTTCTTGAAAATTTCTTGTTATGGACAAGTAAACTTCAACTCAACATAGATTCTGAGTATGTGCAAAATATGTTTTAAGTACATATATAATTAAAGAAACACATACACTGGGCCCCTGATATAAATCAGAGAGGCCAAATGAGCTTTTAGTCAAGTTGCTTTACCCTAGAATTTTTTTCCTGACGTGATAAACAGTTTATTAATCTATGCAAAACAGATTAGAGGAGCACAGCTTATATACGTTTTCTTTTAGCAAAAAACTTCCCAATGGTCAACTACATATATCCAAAAAGAATTATGTTTGTGGGGTTTGAAGAGACGGGGAAGAAATTACAAAAGCAGTAACATTGATTAAGATCCTTTATACTCATCATATATGCAATGATACATTGAATTAAAACCATTTTGGACAACTGCTGAAGAAAAAATAAGAAGTCTGTTCAGTTTGTTCCTATTACCTATACAGAGCTTTAAACTAGACTAAGAGCAACTGTCAACTATCTTTGGGATCTAAAATCCAGTCTTTAAAGTCAGCTATGCCAGGAAATAGGTACAAGGATTTGCAAAGCCTTGTGCAGTTGTAAATGGCCTTCCTGTCAGAACCGATGTTCTGCTTCTTTCTTCCGAATAAGCTTACATTCCTGGACATCTCCAGGCCTTCCCTACAGCAGTAACTACCACTCTGATGAGTTCAATACGGGATGGACGTTTCCAAGTTCTACAGATGCACCACTTACTTTATATTCTGAAAGATTTTAAAGTTTATCATGCATAATAAAAGAATGTTCATAACTTCTTAAAAGTTTCCTGAGGACTTCTTTTGTGGGGGAAGCAGAGGGCATAAAATTTACATTTCACAGACCGTAAATGCACTGGGTTTTGATGAGCATACACGTGCTTGTGACCACCTTTCCATGGGAATACAGAACACACTCCTCATACTACCAATTCCCTCTGTCCCTCACAGCCAATCCCTATCTCCCTCTCTCCTTCCATCCCTAGGTAGTCACTGCTTTGGTCTCCATCACTAAAACAAATTTTTCTCTCTTTGAATTTCTTTTTAATGAAATGACACCATCCCTAGCATATCTGGCTTCTTTTGTTTATTGACTACAGATATCAATAAGTCATTCCTTTTATTTCTGAGTCGTGCTCTATTGCATGGATGTACTACAATGTGTCCATCCATCCTCCTGTTGATGAAGATTGCATTATGTCTATATGGGAATTATTATCAATAAATCTAGAATGCTTTCTTGTAGGAGGAGGAGGGCTTTCTATGGAAATGGATTTATATAGCCACATGTATGCATGTGCATGAAAATATTTGGTTAAATGCTTAATAGATTTAGTACATCAGAGTAGGTGTATTTTTTTTGTTTTAAAATTTTTTATTTTGGAAAAGAGACTTTCAATAATATCAAGGATGGTGCTTCAGAAAAGTTAAACTACTTAACATATTAGAGTAGGTGTATTTTTATAACAATCTACCAAACTATTTTCTAATGTTTATACCAATCAGCAGTAATAGCATCATATTCGCATTGAGAGTTGATGTCACTAGTCCTTGTTGGTCAACTTATTCTAGCTGACAATCATTTGATTATGCAACAATATCTTGATGATCAGACATGATGACCACATTCATATATTATATAGGTCATTTGATTTGAACATGTTGGTAAATTATGTGCTCAACTCTCCTCCCAAAATTTATTTATTTATTTACTTACTTAATTACTTAGTTACTGGCAGTAGCCAGGATAAAACTCAGGCAGGGTCTCATGCTTGCTAAGCAGGTGCTCTACAACCTGAGGCACAGCTCCCCCCCCTGCCCCCCCCCCCGCTGCCCCATCTTTTAAATGGGATGTTTTGTAACCCTTCCATCACTGCTTTGCAGGGTTTTGTAATACATGCTTCTGATACAGTAATTCATTACTTAGTGCTCTATTATCTATTAGCAAAGTTTTGATTCTGATAAATCCAACTTGTCAGTTTTCTCTTAGATTCGAATAGAGTCCAACTTGTTGGGTTTTATCTTTATATTTAGAGTTTCTGTATCCTTTCTAAAGAAAGCTTTGTCTAAACAAAGCAGCAATAAGACTGGCCTATGCTTTTATATACCATAGAGAAGATATGAGACCAACCCAGATGTCCCTGAGTGTATACACAATGGAATTCTATGCTGCCATCAGAAAGAATGACTTTGCTCCATTTGTAAGGAAATGGAAAGACTTGGAAAAAATCATATTAAATGAACTAAGCCAGACTCAAAGGAACATAGGCTCAGTGGTTTCCTTCATTTGTAATAATTAGCACACATCTAGGCCTCTCCTAGCAGAGGATTACAATAGTGCAAAACCTATGTACATAAGGTCATATAGGAAGAGTCTAAATGAAAGGAATTCTAGAATATGGAAACAAGAACTTTATCTTGTGTGACTGTTGTTCTTTATGTACCATGTTATTTCTCTTCTCTTTTTTGCCCTTATGGTTAATCTCATATTGTTACTGTATCTGACTTTGTTAGCTGGTATATTGTATATATGCTTATTTGTTTATTTGAAGTAGGAAAGGGAAAGGGAGAAAATAAGATGGTTGGGAGGGGGGTGGGGGAAGGGAAGTGGGGACTAAAACATGAGAGGGGGTATCAATGTGTGAGAAGTAATGCACTTACTACCTGACCAATATAACTGTAACCCCTCTATACATTATCCCAACAATAAAAAAAATTAAACTAAATTTTAAAAGAAAAGGAAAAGATTCTGGTTAAATAAAAAAAAGACTGACCTATGCTTGCTTTCAGGCACTTCAGAGTTGTAACTTTTCATTTAGGTCCCTGCAATAATTTCTCTGAGTGCAACGAAGTGGATACCAAAGTTTACGTTTTTATTATGCATCTGGTTTCTCCCACATAGGACGTGGGCAAGGCTTTATTAAATTGCCTTGGTACAACACTAATCACACACACACACACACACACCTGCATCTAGACTGCTCCATTCCATTCTCTATATGTTTTTCCTTACCACACTACTACACTGGCTTGACTAGAAGTCTTGATGTCTAGCAGTTGTAGCTTGGTCTCCCAACTTTGTTCTTTGTGATGTTTTATATTTTATTTTTTGTTGGTCATGGGGTGTGAACTCAGGACCTGGGTGATGTCCTTGAACTCTTTTTGCACAAAGCTAGTGATATACTCTGCTGAGCTATAGCTCTAATTCTGGTTTTTGTGTGATTAATTAGAGATAAGAGTCTCATGAAGATTTTTTCCTCTGGGCTGACTTTGAACCATGATCTTCAGATCTCAACCTCTTTAATAGTTAGGACTATAGGCATGAGCTATAGGTGCCCGGGTTTTTATGTTTTAAAGTAATAGTCTTTGGTTTTCAATATAGAATCAGTATAGAATCAATTTCTCTTTTATTTTCCAAACTGTAACTTTGATCAGAATTGCACTGAATTTGTGGATATTTTTTTCAGGAGAAATAGTATGTCTCAACGTTAACTTCCTGTTCCCTGAGTACGGTTCATCTTCCCACTTATGTATACCTGCAAGTTCTCTCAGCAATCTTTTCTAATTTCCAATGTACAGATATTACTTTTGTCAAATCTATTCCTCCCTATTTTATAGTCTTCACTTAAAAATGTATGTTACAATTGTGTACCACTCTACCGAATAATATATGTGTGGATTATATGTGTTGCATATATACATAAATATATATGGTACATAGTATATGTCATATATAATATACAGCACACTTCTCTAAGCTTAAGTGGTTATCACACACATGCCAGTGATACTGGGGATGTTACTTGGGAAAGACCCTGCGAGAAGCACAGTGCTCCCTTCTTCTGCCCCTGTGGCTCTGGGTAAACACTGGGTGTA
Organism: Megascapheus bottae; assembly: GCF_031878675.1. Taxonomy (NCBI): domain Eukaryota; kingdom Metazoa; phylum Chordata; class Mammalia; order Rodentia; family Geomyidae; genus Megascapheus; species Megascapheus bottae. The sequence continues at coordinate 16,406,704 of NC_143534.1, read as the reverse complement.
CTGCCTGAGTTTCCAGCTCCATCTTCTCTGCTCAATGATCCCTCCCTCTGAGCTCTGTCTCACACCCCCCCCCCTCCCGCCTCTCTGCCAGAGTCTGGAAATTCACTCCAGGAAATATGCTGGAGCAACTGCAGGGTTTATCTCATCTGCTTACCCTGTCCCCTGAATCACTGTCTTATTTTATCTGTTGCTTGGTGTCTGACAAACCAGATGTTGTTTCTGTATTCCCTAGTCTATTAGTTGTCTTGTGTAAGAAGGAAACCCTGGGTCCTGTTATTAAAGCAAAAGCTCCTTTTTAGCATAAAGGCAAAATTAAACAAGATACTTCAGGGAAGCAAAGATATGGATGACTTGTTTGTTAGATGGCTCTTCCTGGGATTGCAGGTGTATGTCACCACACCCAGCTGCTTTCTTTTGTGACTTTGAAAGCAGCATAGGCACTTTGGACAGTGGATTTGAGGGAGGTACAGACTGTTGTCATGAAAAACAGTACTGCTTGATGTAGATGGTGACAAAGTCTCCAAGGTTGACAACTCATTCCTAGTTAGCTGCTGGGTTTTTGAAGAACAAGCTCTAGGAATGAGTTCCAGGTGAACTGGGGAAATGTGGAGAGTCAGTGTGCCACAGAGGAGCCAGGCAGGAAGGCTGTTTAAACACCATTTGTTAGTCTTAGTAGGTACACTCCTCCCTCACGTCAACACACCTCCATCCCCATGGTTATGCCAGATTTAATTTGCTTTTGGAGCATTGATTGCTCAAACCAAAGAGTGAGACAATCAGATGAAGGAGAATTAACCTGTATTTTTGTATCTGTATTGGGACACCATGACCACGGTAGTTTTCTAGAGTTTTCATGTGCTGGAAACAACAAAAGTATATTCTCACACAGTTTGGAGGGCTAGAAATCGAAAGTCTAGGGGTCACCTAGTCCACTCCACATCCCTCTTAAACACCATAGAAATTCTTCCTTCTTTTCCAAGGTTCTCATGGTTGCTGATGATCCTTGCTATACATTGGCTTATGGCAGCACCATTCCATCTCTGCCCACACTACGACATAGCCTCATTATTCCTTGTGCATATGCTCTGGGTTTCTGTCCAAATTTTCCTCTCCTTTCCTTCTGAAGACACCAGTCATTGAGTCAGAACTCACCGATCTAGCGTGATGTCATGTATACTCACTGATTTTTAATAAAGTCTGAATTTCACATTCACAAGTACCTGGGTTAGGAGATGGACAAGCAACATTCAACTTACTATAGTCGGGCTCTTGATATCACCCTTTGTCCCTCACTATCATGCTCTGCCTTTCTCTACCATTCTCATACCTATGTCTTCTAACTTCCAATGTTCAGGAGATGTGGAGCTTCAGGAGGAGGTTGGAGGGGCAAAGAGTGAGGTCTGAAAATTTAGTTAGGTAACCCCAACATTGCTGGGTGCCTTGAGGTCATCAGGCTGCCCACTGTATTTTATTGTCTCATTCCTGATTCCAGTGAACTGTTCCTCATGTCCTTTGTGCCACAGGCTCTAGACAACTTGGCATTGTTAGCCCTGCAATCTATCTTCTGGTCTCATTTATAGTACGTTCTTCATTAATGATTACATTATAAAAGTACCCTAATTTATGTATGCCATCTGTTTCCTGTTGGGACCCTGCATTTATCCACCATCAGATGGGCTTCAGTTCTTCTAAAGAGACATTAAAAACTAGGTTTGTAGCTCATCTCTTAATGCCCCATCTTAAGAGATCCTTTAGAGAGAATATTATGTACTACTTCTTTAACATACGCTAGTGCAAATAGTATGTATTTAATGATATAGAAAATTAATTTACCATGAATATTAATTATACAATTTTCTTTCTACCTTTTCTTTATCTATTATCCAAGTCCAGGCTCTGAAACTGATTATCTTGTCTTTATTACACCTATTTTTTTGCATGCTATTTATTTATTTATTTTAATGTCAGGATAATGTACAGAGGGGTTACAGTTACATTCATCAGGTAGTAAGTGGGTTACTTCTCATGCATTGATACCCCTTCTCATGTCCCCATTTCTCTCTATTATGTCTATTTTTAAGCATTTCCTCCCGCTTGACTCTTCGCTCATTGCTGACAGACTTTGCCTTGAGAGTCCAATCATTTAGATTATAGAATTTCAAGTTGCATTGCATATTAGATTGAGAATTTCTGGTTAAAGCATAGATAGTCAATGCTGAATGAGTGCCAATGGAATAAATAACATGGCTTTCATGTAGATAGATAGTCGCTGGCAACAACATCAAATGTCTAGTCCCGCCCCCCACCATGGCAGTTTTGGGTTGAAAGAAGTCTGACACTTGGATAAACATGTCGATCTGTATTGCCTTATAGTCAGTGTAATAACTAACAACAAACCCATCGTATGCTTCTTAAGTCATATTTTTTTTTCTTTTCAGCCCAGAGATTACCGTAAAGTTGCCATCTTTTTAATTTTTTCACAGTCTTTCATTCATTTTTTTAAAATGAAGACTTCACATAGCTAGAAACTCCCCTAGTGGTGGAGGAAGGTATCAATAGACCATGAATCAAGGGGTCTTCAGTTCTACCCTGTGGTCAAGATTTACAGCAGACTCTACATTGAAGATGGGAAAGTTTGTGTGCATTTGTTTTAAGTATTTTATTCTAAAGTATATTTTAAAATGTAAGACCACTTAATATTTAGCTTGTACAGGAAAGCATGGACTCCTAGAGCTGGAAAGAAGTTTGTTGATCCACTCATTAACTGAGGGACATCTAGGTTGATTCCATATCTTTGCTATGGTAAACAGTGCTGCGATGAACATTGTTGTGCTGGTGGATTTAGTATGTCTTTGTTCCTGGATGATTGGGTAAATGCCAAGTACTGGAATTGCTGGGTCATAGGGGAGCTCTATGTTTAGTCTTTTGAGGAACTGCCATACTGCTTTCCTTAGTGGTTGAATGAGTTTGCACTCCCACCAACAGTGTAGTAGTGATCCCTCCTGGCGACATCCCCTCCAGCATCTGTTGTTATTAGTTTTCTTGATCCTGGCCATTCTAACTGGGGTGAGGTGGAATCTTAGAGTTGTTTTGATTTGCATTTCTTTTATGACCAGAGATGTTGTATTTGTACACAATGGAATTCTATGCTGCTGTCAGAAAGAATGACATTGCCCCATTTGTTAGGAAATGGAAAGTCTTAGAAAAAATCATATTAAGTGAAGTAAGCCAGACTCAAAAGAACTTAGGCCCAGTGGTTTCCCTCATTTGTCATAATCAGTAGGAACCTTGGGCTCTCCTAGCAGAAATTTGCAATAGAGCAAAACCTTGATTCAAAGGGCCATATAGTAGGACGCTAAATGAAAGGATCTCTAGGATATAGAAGCATAAGCCATATAATGAATGATTGTTGTTCTTAAGGTACTATGTTATCTCTCATCTCTTTTGCTATCCCTTGGTTATCTCATATTGTTACAGTATTTCACTTCATTACCTGATATATTGGATATATTTGTATTTGGTTATTTGAAATTGGATAGGGAATGGGGGAAAACAAGATGAGGGAAATGGGGACCAAGACATGTGAAAGGGTATCAATGTATGGGAATTAATGCACCATCTATCTGGCAAATATCATATAACCCTTCTATTAATTACAATAAAAATATATGGAAAAAAAAGAAGTTTGTTGAACAGGAAAAAGTAAGTACAATGATTTTATAGGGAAGAAATGAAAGGTTCAGAGGGGCAAGAGCCTTGCTGGAGGTAAGGGGTTGATCATCTAGCAAGACATACATCCCGAGTCCCCAGATCCTAGGTCCCTAAATCCCAAAGAAGAATGCTTATCACAGAAAGTAACTCACCCTCCCCATCAAGATGTCAATGTCCTTTCAGACTTTTCAAAGGATATCCATTATTATCCTAAAATTCTATCCATTTTTATCATTCTGTAAAGACAGGATGCGTGTGAACAGACAGAAATGCACCATGTTTATCAGAAAATACTCTGATATGATTATACAGGCAGCAAAACAAGCAAAGGCAGTCATAGGCAATGTTGCAATTTCTTCATGGCTCTTCTATTACAAATGCCCAGTTCTAGCTAATCAACAAACTAGTTATTCATAACAGGCTCACAGTATATTTAATTTGCCTGCCAAAATAACAACCTATACACCAGGACTGTATTTGTAAATGGCTGTAATTTTACCTTTGCACCGATTAATCCTCCTGAGAAAATTGATTCATTTATTTCTTCTTGCTTCCTCATTATTCCAAGTATTAATTTAGGCCACAATACTCTAGGGGAAAATGATATAGTTATGCAAATGGTTCTTTTATGTTAATCTTACTTTATCCATAGAGGATGTGTTCCAAGACTCCCAAAGGATAAGTGAAAACTAAAGACAGTACGGACACTATATATACTTTGTCCTCTCTTCTAGAACATTTCTCTGATAAGGTTTAACGCATCAATTATATGGAGATTAAGAACATCAATAAAATAGAAAAATTATAAAATACACTGCTACCAAAGTTATTATCTGTCTCATTTCTGCTATTTCTGTTGAAAGATATTCAGTGTAAATATTAGTAATTTTGGACCATTGATAAATGAAACCTTTAAACCAGGCAACTACAAATTCCATTGCTTTATAGAGAGAGAAATCCTATGTTAGTTAGATTGTCATTGCCATGACAAAAGTACCTCGAATAGTTCAACTCAAAGGTAGAATGATTTATATTGGCCCACAGTTTCAAAGGTATATTGCTCTGGGGACCAAAATGAGGCAGAACATCACAAGGGAAGAGTGTGATGGCCAGGAAGAAGGGAGAGAAAAAGGAGAAAGGAGGAGGGATAGAGAAAGGGAGGAGGAGAAAAATGGAGAGAAAGAGAGGGAGAGAGGGAGAGGGAGAGAGATCCAGGGACAGATCTAACTTTCTGCCCTTCAAAAAGGCACACCCCTAGGAACCTACTTCCATTCAGCATAAACTCATCAATAGATTAATCCACTGATGAAGTTAGCACCTCATGATGTAATCACCTCTCAGTGGAACCACCAGCTGGGAATAACCCCTCAACATATGAGCCTTTTTGAAGCATATTTCACACCCATACTACAGCAACGCCAAAGGACTTCAGAACTCAAGCTAGTTTTTTTTAGAAGAAAAACCTCAAATTATGATGTCAACAGTATAGGTCACACAATATAAAAATATTACTATCTAGAAAATCATAATGAAAATTCTCCCTGAGGTTAAGGTCTAATGCTCTTTGAAAAAGTTTTGTGTGGATCAGAGTTTTACTAGTTCTTCAAAAGTCCCCATAAATATATTTCTTGAAAGATGTTTGCAAGCTCTCAGCTTTGATGATGTATCATATTGCCCAAGTATCTTTGAAAAAGAGTTAAGTGTTTCCAAGATTCTCTAAATCTGGCCAAATTCACAGACTCTGTCTGGCACATAGGAGACCTTCTGCAGAGAGCTGAATGAAGGAAAATTGTATGGAGTCAGTGAGAGCAATGCTATTTTCATTCATTTCATTTTTGAACTATACATGCTACAGTCTTGGCTTTCCTCACAAGCTGTGATGAATTACCATGTGCTTCCTTCACCAGATGCCTTCTTTGTCCCTTTTCCCTCTATCTGTGCCCAGAAGAGGATTTTAGGCCTGCATCTAGACTTCCTTGTCCCTCAGCTTCCAGTTACTTTTGGCCAATAGCAGGTTCTGGTAGAGACAGAGTAAGGAACAAGCTGAGGTGCCAAGCTGAGGTCTAAGCCTAATTAAAGGTTCAAATCATAGTAACCACCAATGAGAAGGGAAACCGATGCTCATTTGTTTCTGGTGACATGAGATTTTCTAGTTAATATGTCCAGTACAAGCTTATGCAGAGACTTCATATCAGACACTGGAGAAAACAGGAAAATTGTAAATTATAATTTTTGCCTCAAGAAGCTCCCAATCTTTTTTGGGGGGGGGTCATGGGGCTTGAACTTGGCCTGGGTGCTGTCCCTGAGCTCTTCAGCTGAAGGTTACCACTGTACCCCTTGAACCAAGCCCCACTTCCAGTTTTCTAGAGGTTAATTGAGGTTAAGGGTCTCAGGTCCTTTTGTGACCAGGCTGGCTTTAAATCTTGATCCTCAGATCTTAGTATCCTCAGTAGCTAGAATTACAGGTGTGTGCCACTGCACCCTGCCCAACAAGTTCCCAGTATTATTGGTTCATAAAGCTCACACTCTAATCAGTACAAGGCAAGATGCAGCCTGAAACAGTGAGTTTTCTTTATGCAAATTCACTTAACTATAGGAGTAACAGGCAGGGATGTAAATGAATGGGGGACGATGCTTTAACGGCCTAGATTTGAGTCTTGACTTCCCTATTTCCTGGACAAGCTACTCCTGGGCTCAGTTTGTTCATCTATGACATGGACATGCCACTGCCAATACCTGTGACACTGTTGTGCTGTGGAAATTACACAAGACACCCGGGTAACAAAGCCACCATGTACCGTGTGCTAGTGGCTCACATCTGTAATCCTAGCTACTCAGAAGGCTGAGATCTAAGGATAACAGTTCTAAGCCAGCCCAGGCAGGAGAGTCCCCATGAAACTCATCTTCAACTAATCACCAGAAATCCAGAAATGGAGCTGTGGCTCAAAGTAGTACAGCACTAGCAATAGTGAAAAAGCTTAGAGACAATGCCCAGGCCTTGAACTCAAGCCCCATGACTGATAGGAAAAAACAAAAGAAGAAGAAAAGAAAAAAGTCATTATGCTTCTTGGCCTTCAGAAACACTGCATAAATTCTGATCATTATTCTGAATAATATGTGATGGAGGCATTGTGAGCTGGCTCCCAGCTGGGAAGGAGAGACTGTAGAAAACTATAGAAAATTATTTGATATTTGAAATACATATGACCTTGAAACTTCCACCAGACTGAAGTCATGCTATATATTCTTTAATTGTCAAGTTCCATAATGTTGGTTGGCAGCTCCACTGGGTGACAGGTTCAATCCCAAGAGACCATGGGTGGCTGGGAAATACAATGGAAGAGGTTGCATCTAGGAGTTAACTTCAGAAAATCCGACAGAAGTATAGTGCAATGGAGATAAAGGCAGCACATCCTTAAATTTCTCAGACCTTCCCAAGGAATTGTGAGTAGTCTAGGAAAATCTTTTTTTTTTTTTTTAAATCTCAGGATTCTGCTGAGATTGTAAATAGCTCAATTCTCTTATTATCCTTTCCCAGAAAGATGCTGAAATGGCAGCTTCTGAAAGTCTCTATATATTTGGTAGTATACACGTGTGTGTCTTATTGTAAGATGTGAAACAATTTCAGAAATATTGGAAAAGTGAGGAAACACATGTTGTAGAATTGAGAGCATAGAGGAAGACCCAGAATAAATGTGGACACTGCTCTTGTTCAAATACTACTATAAACAAGTAAGCAAATCACATGCATGATAATGAGAACAAATTACCATGAATAATCCTAACACTAAAATTCTCTGAATTCTGGGAAGCTACTTTACCCAATAAGTGATTTTAAAAGGCAGTCTTTCCCACTAGATTTACGTTGTTTGCTTCCAAAATGAACAGCCAGAAACCGCATTGCCTCCACTAGTAGTCTGTGCTGGAACCTGGCCACAACAAGCCTAAACAACCCCCAGGGGTCCCAGTTCAGAAGGAGCTTCCACATGTGTCTTGCTTCTTCAATAACAAAAGCACAGCATCTCCAGGAGGAAATGAATTGCCTGATGGCTATACAAAAGGTAGCCACCCAAGGAGGTAGTCAAATTAACCATTTTTTTTTCCTTTTTTAAGCTGTGCTTTTAAACAGAGGATAGGATCCAGTGCCAAGAGCTCATAGTGGCTGCTCTGCCATGTAGACAACTTGCTTCTGACCTAAGGTTTGGCAGGACCAGTCTAAGGATGATGGGCTCCTGTAAGTTGGCAGTTGATCTATCTATTTGTCCATTCAATGAACTGCTTTATGTGTGGGTTCTCTCCCGAATTTATTTTCAATGTGACATTTGGTTTATTGCATTCTAGTCTCAAAGCAAAGTCAGAAAAAGCATCTCACTGTCTCTGGAGGCCTAGCTAGCACATCTGTTGATACAGAAATCTGCTACAGGATGTCTGGTACCCAAACCAAGGGGTGTGGATTCCAGGAGCTCAAAGCAAAAAAATATTCGGAAGCATTAACTGGCAGGGAAGAACAAAGAGCATATAAATCTCATCTTGAAAATCTTTGACTAAGAGCTTAGTGTAGTGGGCAATCATTCTATCTTTCTCAAGATTTTACTTTCATGGACTCAGTATCAATTATTTTACATCACATATGAGCAGCTGATGGCATGATACCAGCTTGCTTTACTTTAAAAATTAATTTTATTGTAAAGGTAATGTACAGAGAGGTTGGAGTTACATGTATAAGGTAGTGAATACATTTCTTATTGAACATTGTTATTCCCCTACCTTTTTTTTTATCTCCCACTTGCTAGCTCTCTTTTATAGGGTAATAAAATTTAATTCTAAGTCTTCAAAATCCAGTCCCTAATTTACTCAGAGTTTTGTGTAGCATTAATTCTCAGGTTATTCCCATATTATATTTTAATTATCAGTAACATTGAAAAGAACCTCAGCCTTCAGAAAACCAGCTCATACAAACATTACAGATGAGGGAACCTATGAAGTCTATGTTTCTTTGGTTCTGGCTTACTTCACTTTATATGATTTTTTTCCAACCCTTTCCGTTTCCTAACGAATATGGTGATGGCAGTCTTTCTGATGAAAGTATAAAATTACACTGGGTACATATACCACATTTTCTGGATCCATTCATCTACTGAGGGGCATCTGGGTTGGTGCTACATCTTAGCTATGGTAAATAATGCTGCAATGAACATGGCTAATAGTTTTAGTATGGCCTTGTTTGTGGTCATTTGGGTAAATGCCCAAAAGTGAAGTTGCTGGGTCACAGGGGAACTCTGTTTAGTCTTTTGAGGAATTTCTACACTGTTTTCCACAGTGATTGAACAATTTTACATTCCCATCAACAGTATAGTAGTATAACCACATTCCTGTCTAACTAGGGTGAGGTTGTTTTGATTTGCATTTCTTTTACTTCGGCATGTTCTTATGAGATGAATATTAACTCCATGTCGAAGATGAGAAAGTCAAGTAGTAAAAGATGTCTCTTGTCCTCTGATCTGCCTTTTCTCCCTTGGGTAGAGAGTTCCTATGCTTATTCTTTGCTATAGTTTACTCTAGAATATCTTCCAAATACCCATGTGTTAAAAGTTTAGTCACCAGCCTCAGGATGTACCAAGGTACTCTTGGGAGTGGGAGGCTTTGGGGAGATAAGGCCATTCTTTCTGTTAGAAAGTATTTGGCCACTGGGGGAATATCCTTGAAGGAAATGTCAGTCTATTTGCATCTCTTTGCTTACTTACTGCCATGAAGCTTTCCCCCCAAGTCTTACGTTCCTAGGTCTCCTTTGCCATGTATTCCTACCATGATGTCCCATGCTGTCACAGACCCAAAACAACAGGATCAACTTGCCAGCAATGTCAACTTTGGAATTCATGAGTTAAAATAAACCTTTCCTCCTTGTAAATGAATTGTCTCAGATTTTTTTGGTCACAGTAAAGGGAAGCTAATACAAATCTCTTTTTTTTTCTTCTTTTTTTTAATTAGCTTCTCCACATGCACCCTGTCCCTGGGGAGAGAGATTTAGTCTATGTGGCAGAAAGAAGACCATAAGCCTCCTTTTTTTTCTTGACAACCAATGTGCCTGAGCTGATTTTGATCCATTTCTATGGGAGCAAGTTCTGCCCAGTATGGGGAGATTCAGCTTAGTCTAGATCCACAGTGGGATATGGGTAAGTATGCAATTCTGAAATTCAATATAGGGAAGCTGAATGGTTAGTAGACATAGCCAAATCCTTTGTTATAAACACAGCATTGCATTATTACTATCATTACTAATTTTAAGTAGTTGCACAAAAATTTCAATTCAATATGCCAGTTTATGAGTGCAATACATCTAGATAATTGTCAGTTGCTTTAACCTGCAGTTGCTTTCTACTTTGCATCAATTCTCAGTTGATTACAACTTGCAGAAAAGAAGTGTTATTTTATTGGGACCCCTTGAGTCCCAACCCTCAGGCTAGAGAATTCACTCACTTTTCTAAGGTCACCTAGTTGAAAGAGATAGGGATCAGATTAGATCCACTGCAATGCTATCGGGAGTTAATACAAATGCCACAGGGTAAGGGCTAAATCTCACAAGACTGTCTGCACTGGAGTCTCAAATATACATTAACCACACTTTTGTCTTATTTGATTACAAATTTGGGTCTCCTCCATCTTCTTTCCCAAGTTAGGTAATTTGTATATCAGCTCACAGGCCTCAGGGAATGCTGTATTAACACCCATTGGTTTATTAGAGGATATACAAAGAATACATGGCCAGAAAAAGACAAATGTGTAGGGTGATACATGAGAGATGGTGTGCAGCTTTCCTGCTCTTTCTGGGTACACCTCCATCCTTCCACTTCATTGTATGAACCACCACAGAAGCTCTCTGAATCCAGGTGGCTAAGTGTTTGTATGACAGTCACCGTCTGTAGCATAATTTATTACATCACAGATCTTTAGTGATTAAAATCCAATCTCTAGTATGTTCTCCTCTCTCTAGAGGTCAGGGTGGGGCACTGAAAGTTCCAATAGTTTACTCAAATGGCTGATGCTCATCCCAAATCTATCTATCTATCTATCTATCTATCTATCTATCTATCTATCTACAAAACCAAAACCGAAGCCCCAGTCACTCGTGCTGGTGGCTCACACCTATAATTCTAGTTACCCAGGAAGCCATGGCTCAAAGCCAGCCTGGGAAGAAAAGGCTCTGCAACTTCAACTCTAAAATATACAACAAGAAGCTGGTTTGGAGGCATGGCTTAAGTGGTACAGTGCCAAATGAGCCAGCAAGTAGCAAGTGAAATTGAGGCCTTGAGTTCAAGTCACGATACCAACAAAAACGAAAGCCAACAGCAAAAATGCTAATCAATCACGTGTCAGAAATTCCCAAGTTCTTAAGATACCATCAGGAGCCAGAGACTAAGACCAAATATGTTTCTTCATCTTTCAAAATACAAAAAGTCACAAAGAGCTGTGTGTGACACAGAGAAAATAGTGTTGTTTTGCTAATAATGAATTAGGATTAGTGCTAAGGCCACACTCATTGGATTTCTGTTCTGCAGGAGCAGTGGGTATTTAACAGCCCTCAGACAGCCTCTGGAGAAAATATGCTCTTCCCCGAACACCCTCCCAGAAGCAAGCACTGGACCACCGAGGAATCACCACACTGAGCCCTGTCTCAAGGAACTATATTGCCCATTTTCAACAGGGGCTATCTGAGCTTTCTGGAGATTGCATGCTGATTTCCCTGGCAAAGTTTAACAAATCTTTGCACCTTGTATGAAACACCTGTGTCAGAGCTGATCAACAGGCAGCATAACTGCATTCACAGAGGATGAAGTGACTACAATATGCTGGAATCTTAAAACTCCCTCAATCAAGTTGATGACACCATCAGGGCTCTCACTGATGGAATCTGCTCAAGGGAGAGAAAACAGAGCCACAGGAGCCCACAATTGTCCTTTCTAGGTTCTAGTGGCAATTGAGGTGTGTTTACCCCTTTGACCCTGTCCTTCATTTCACAATCCCAGTGCATATAACTTGACAAAAGACAGAGATGCTGGCTGTTAAAAGTGTCCTACAGAAAGAGCACGATACTTTGACTTTGAATGAAAGCTTGAAGTCTGGTTCACAGAGCAGAGTGCTGTCATTAGGGCTGTCAGTGAGCTAGTGCTCAGATGGCTTTGGTATGTACCTGGAGTACTTGTATTGGAAACTTAATTTCCAAAGTTGCATATTAATGACATTTGGAGGTCAGTCCTTTGAGGTCATGGGGGAGGGGTCCCCAGGATGGCATCAGTGGCTTTCAAAGTGGAAAAAGAGTGTGGCTGCTCTGCTTCACCATGAAATGACCCAGATTACAATAGCTGCAACAGAGTTCTCACCAGTAAGAAAATGCTCACCGGATGTAGCCCCCTTGAGTTTAGACTCCTAGGATGTAATCTGAATAAGCTATTGTTATTTGTAATGTACTCATTAGAAAATGGGTTAAGGAACATGAAAAGGGGTATCAAGTTTCGAGACATAATGTAGCCATTACCTGACAAATGTAAGTGTAACCCCTTTATACATTATCCCATCAATAAAATACAATTTAAAAAGTAAATGTAAAAAAAAAAGAAAGAAGAAAAAAGAAAGAAAAGAAAATGGGCTAAGGCATCCATCTAGAGATGGGGAGGACCCAATCTGCTTAAAAGGGGCCAGGCAACCTCTCTTGGTGGGTGAAGGGCATAAGTGATGACTAAGGAGAGAGGATGGTCCTTCATGTCCTCAAAAGGTCCTTAAAAACTTGATATTTAGTTATACTAGGGCCATGTCTGCAGTGGTTTGATGTTTCATCCTACAGAATCAGCCTGGAAAATCTCAAGGAGACCATCAAATTCTGCTTGCTGCCTTCCAACAATGAGCCCCAGGTTGACTTCAAAGGGAAAAATGTATCAGTCCAGAAATGTAACACTTGCTTATCAATCTAGCTATTCTGAAAGAATAGAAGGAGAGCTGGAAAATATGCCTGTTGTCTTCTCAGTCTGCAGCTAGGAGGCTTTTTCCACATGAAGCTCTGAAGAAGGAAACCGAGGCCCTCTCCCTTCATCCCTCCAAAGGTGTGTTGAGGCCAAAAAATAAAACTCTATGTTGGCATAAACATGGCAAGATCAGGGATCAAATCTAAGGACATTTTGTCCAACAGTAGCTGGGTACAGAGATTAGGACTTCTGCATCCTGGCAGCAAGGTCTCTTGAAGGTCACACATTTTGGAATCTCCTCTGGAGAGCTGATTCTTGGATTGGTCTTTCTTGGGAACCTACTCTTTCTGGATCATGTCCCCTACAATCCTTTGCTTCTGAGACATCACTCTTTCCTGGAGAATCTACCTGGGAACTAAGTTAACCATAAGAAAGCATGGCCAGAACTTGCATGTCTTCTAGTCTAGTCAAAGAGGCTCCTTTAAATTCTGGTCAGCTCTTTTTCAACCAGCACCAGAAAAATAGGACCTGGGAGAAAGTCTTGAGTTAATAAATATGATTGTCTCCACTCAGGGCCTAGGACTGTGCCTAGATACATGGTGATTGTGAATAAACACCTCTAAATAAATGGATGAACGAATCTTTTAGGGCACTAGTGGATCATAATTACTAGACATCTAGTGGTTATAGCCAAGAAGAATATATAACTTACTCAAAGACTGTGACCTTAGTTTCAAACATACATGGGTATCATTTGACATTTGTTAGTTTCCTTCTTATAGACTCAATGACACAAGTTACTCAATGACACAAGTGCTCAAACAGACAGACCCAAGCCAATGACTACACAGACTGAATACTGACAAGCTGGCAGAAGGAGTACTTTCTGTTTCTCTCAACATTACAGACAATCAGTGACATGACTTATGCCTATCACCTTCACCCTTCTGTAGCATCTGTTTCCCTCCCTTATGATCAGGGATCTGGCTGTATCCCCGGCTGTATGTTTAAGACCTGTGCTTGTTTCTTTGACAGCCAGATTTTGCTTTGGGGCAGCTCCACTGGCACCAAGACAACTGTCCTAACATCTGCATTTCCCAAATTTGCTTTGGAGGCAAGGGACAGTGCTGTCATTTTCATTAATGTTTAAAGAATATAATATGGATGACACCCAAGCAATGTGAAATTTCTCTTACAGCCCCTATGGTGTCTACAGGATCAGCTGACTTTGGACTGCACACCATCTTGGTGTCAGCCTGATGTTGGTGGCAGGTTAAAGGCTTGCAGGCCCTTCTGCTAAAGCCACTAGAGGAACAGTGACATTTCCTAGAGAAGTCAATCATGACCTGGCACTGTAGCAAGTCTCATGCTAAGGTTATTAAGGCTAAAACCAGCTTCCCCAATGGGCTGGTCAAGGGTCAGTTATATGATATTAACTGGGCACAGTCCATTTGTGACTAGCAGGTTTTCCAATTATTTTTCACATGGAGGAGATAAGTCAATTTCTCATGAGCCTCTTTTTTCCTAAGAAAACTGTGTTGTCTCTCTCAGCTAAAGATTTGAATCCTACTTACATGCATTTAAGTTACAATTAACCTAGGTCATTATTTACAGCCATTTATGCAGATGTGCATAAGACATGTTGCAAAGACAAAAACAAAATACTCAAATGATCAAGCCTCTCCCAAAAGAATAGAATCACAGCCCTTCACAATTACAATCCATGGAATCAGTACTTAGGTTTCCAGAATAATCATATGTAGAGCTCAGGATATAGTATGGGGAGAATCACAGGCATCATTGGGGAAAAGCCCTGTGCCGCCTCCTCAGATTCCTGCAGGCTCTTTTGTATTACTGTCTACAAAAGACAAACGCTGGGAAATGCTATCTCCAGACTCAAACTCTAGTCCCTTGATACCCACACTTTTACCCCACCTTCCATCCTGTGTACTGTGAAAAATCTGTGAAAAATAAGGAGCTGAGTAACCATTTGCCCCAGATACTGTCATGACAACTCACTGGTGTGAACAACAGCAGTTCCCTAACATTTAATTTGTCTATTTTTAGATGGTCCCCCAAAACACCGCTTAAAGACACTGTATGAGCAAAAAAGCTTGCAGGTAGGACAGAACAAAGGTCAAAGGTACAGGAAGTAGCTACTTGCTCTCTCCAAATGCCCACTTCTCTCCCTCAGGCCTTCCCATGGACAGTTATATCACAAAGTACAAAGGTAGATTTACACAAAGAAGAGAAAACAGAACTGTATTAGTTTTATTTAAAGGGTCTAGCTGGTATTTTCTCTCTTCTCAGTGCTTGTCAAGCCAGAGTGCCAGCATTATTTTGGGAGTAGGAATTTCCCTGGCAGCCTGTCTTGTGATTTACCAACCTGGAATTTTCTGTGAGGTACTCCCTTCATAGATCATTCTATTCCAACTCTTGCCCTCTAATAACTCTTATCATTCATACTTTTTCATTCCACTCACATTTATCCCTAAGAATACATAGCCCTCCATGAAGTTCCTGCAGCAAATTATGGGATGGGGTTTACTATTACTAGAGAAAACATTTGCCTCTTGTTTATTTTTGTGTTGGTACTGGGACTTGAACTCAAGGCTTGAGTACTGTACCTTAGTGCTTTTGCTCAAGGCTGATATTTTACTAGGTAAGCCATAGCTTCACTTCCAGATTTTGGATGATTACTGGAGATAAGAGTTTCACAGACTTTCAAAGTGGTTTCAAACTATAATCCTCAGATCTCAGCCTCCTGAGTAGCGAGAATTACAGGTGTGAACTACTAGTACCTGGCTGTTTTCTCCTGTACCCAGGTTTGAACTCAGGGCTTTATGCTAGTTGGCTAACTTGCTCAGCTGACACTCTATCCCTTGAATTATGCATCTAGTTCTATGTTTTGCCAGTTATTTTGGAGATGGGGGCTTGCAGGCTGCTGTCCAGGCTGAAATGTGTTTCTCTGGACCTCAGTTTCCTCAGTAGCTAGGATGACAGGCATAAGCCACTAGTGCCCAGCTCTGCTTTCTTTTCTTCTCTTTTTTTCTTGGACATAAAACTACTTGGTTAGAAGCAGAAAATCTCATAAACAGTACAACAAGCCATGGTAGTTCTCTTTGCCAATATAAATTCATATGCTTCACAGGATGTCTGTTCTTGCAGATTGATTCAGTATGACAACTTCTTTACCGCCAAAGAATCCCCGAGCACTGCCAAGGCCCTGCAATAAGGAGGTTAATGCAGCGCCCTGGGGGGAATTCTCTGTCAAACAGAGGTGTGCATTAAGTCTTGGCTGGCTATCACAAGTCACTGTGAACTCAGTCTGTCAATAAAGGACAGTTGGGAGGAGTGACCTTTGTTCCCAAGACTAAATGAATGAAAATAACTTTGCTTTTAGTTTTCTGCTGCCACCAATGCTAGACTGAATGCAACTTATACAACTTAGAGAAGGAACTGACAGCCTAAAGAAAACATCAGTGACAGCTGGGACTAAACAGACAGAGACAGTGTCACCATATTTACACAGGACAGTGGAGTGGAACGGAGTCATCAGCACCCAGTCTCTCCTGGCTGCCAGTGCCTGAAGGCTTGCTCTCTCCTCCTGCCATGCAAGTTCTGCCTCCTAGAGCGTGCCTTCCATTCTTCTACTTACATCCACATGCAATTAACTTCCTTACTATACCTACTTTTAAAATATGAGGGTTGGAGTGGAAGAGTATATTTACAGCATATACGAGGCCCTGGGTTCAAGCCCCAGCATCATAAAAAAAGAAAAAATGCAGTGTCGACATTAGTTAAGGTGTTGGTTAACTGTATATTGGGCTGGGGACCAGGAATAGTTATCCACATCATTGCAGATCTGGGTTCTGTTCAATGCGTATCCCAATCATGAACAAGGAGAAACCAGCAGATGCCTGGAGAAACCTTGAAGCCCACAATTTCCCAATGTTTCGGATAGACCCACCAGGCCTGAGCACTTTCTGCTAAGGACTGGATCAGGCATATATTTTTCTCTCTGTGCTGCTCAGGGTTTGCCATCATCAAGGCATGGAGGTGGGTGGAGGAGGTAGATGGAGCAGCTCCTTGAAAAACACAAAAAATCAAAAACTACTTTAGGTTGCTTCCTCTGCCCTGTTGCAGTCCACCTCAGATTCTCTGACCCAATATTTAATTTTCTGCCTTAAAGTATTCCATTCTTTTTCACTGGACTAGAGGCTTGTTGAGGAATGTCACCTGCCCAGTCTGGTGACTGCGCTAGAGGTATAGCTGGACTCCGATCCTGCTCTGCTTAGGGTATACAGAGTGTTGCCTAGGAGTCAACTCCCCCTTCTCTTCTTATCTATAATTTTCTGTCTTTCCCTGCTTCTGCACAAATCTACTTCTTCTGAGGTTCTGAAATACTTTGCCAACCTTTTTCTTTGCTTTCTTTTCCCCAGATAGCTTTCATTTGTTTTAATCATTGGAATGCCCTCTTTCATAAATCATGTTTTCCCTTAATTTCTTCCTTTAAGTTTTATGGGTCCTTTCCATTTTATTTTATTTTCTTAAATTTTATTTTATTGTCAGGTTGTATAGAGGGATGAAGTTATATTCATAAGGTAGTGAGCACATTACTTCTTGAACACTATTACACCTTCCTATGTTTTTCTCCCACTTTCCCTCCCCTCAGCTTCTCCGAAGTTGTAAAGTTCATTTCCAATATATTGTCTTGTGAATATCTGTGTTACATTGGTTCACCCTTTATTCTTTGTCACATCATCTTGTTTTTCCCCTACCCTTCCCTTCCCTAATTCATGTATCTGACTTTGGCACCTTCCATTTTCTAAAGGACATTCCTCGTGTCCAGATAACTCTCCTGAGCTTTGCCACCCCTTCCTGTGACTTCCCAGGTTTCACTCTATAAACCCAGGAGGACTTGATCACCTCCGCAATCCTATCACCACTGTTGACAGTCAGTAAACTAGGATTACAGGTGTGAGCTGCCGTGTTCAGTTGCTCAGTATGATATGTAATTGGAGGAAATGTATCTGAAAAAAAGAAATCTAAATTACAAGTGATTGTTGGAAACAAGTTAATACCTTTACAGATTCATTCATATACATACATGCAGGTATGTATGGATATATGTGTATGTATGCATGTATGTGGTGGATGGATGTATGGATCTGTACTAAGAACTGAATTTAGGACCTCTCACTAACTTAGGCAAGCACTTTGTCATGTGAGCTACATCTCCAGTCCTTAGTTATATTGTCAGATAGGGTTTTGATCTTTCGCTGGGGCCAGTCTTAAATGATGATCCTCTTATCTCTGCCACCCAAGTAGCTGGAACCACAGTTGTGGTCCTCCATACCCACTTGTCAGTAGATTGTTCAATTCAAATTGCTTAGCAGATATAACTACAAGGCCTTCCATCTTTCTTCTCCTATGTCACCACTTGCTGCCCTGCTAGCCACACAGCTCTCCAAAAAGTGGAAGGAAGAAAAGAAAGAAGGAAGGACAAGGTAAGGAGAAAATCAAAGAGGAAGAGAAGAACATAGATACAGCCTGTTCAGTGGGCATCTCAAGCAGAGCAATGCCTGATAAAGCCTTTCTTTAATATACATGGGAGAATGGTGTGCAATTCTCAATTATTTAGATATAGAAATCCACAGAGGACTTTGTCTCAGACATCTTCATATACGTGGGGCCTTCCACACCTCAATATACACATCCTGCCATCACTGAGAAAGGGATTTTATGGTAAACATTCTCTGATTTGAGCCCAAGAAATCGCATACAGTCTCAAAATGACATTTCTTTCTTTCTTTTTTTTTTTTTTGCCAGTCCTGGGCTTGTACTCAGGGCCTGAGCACTGTCCTTGGATTTTCTCAAGGCTGGAGCTCTACCACTTGAGCCTCAGCACCACTTCTGGCTTTTTTCTATGTATGTGGTACCGAGGAATCGAACCCGGGTCTCTTGTGCATGCTAGGCAAGCACTCTACCACTAGGCCAAACTCCCGGCCCCATCAAAAAGACATTTCTTAAGCTTAAGGGAATTCTGCACTTGTGGCAGTGGTCAGAAGTGGATGAATGGGGAATGACACAAGTGGCAGGGGGGAGAATGAAAAGTGAGACACTGATCAAAATGCATTTTAATATAAACTAATTTGATGAATTGAAACCCCCTTTTCAGCTATTTAAGATTTAAAATGATGCGTTGTATACATAAACAGACATGTTAAATTGAAATTTACATGCACAAATATTTGAAGGTTATATGTAGATGTACATGTATATATATGATATCCACATATGTATATCATGGATATATGATTCATATATATATACATATATATATAGATATATATATATATGATAAGCTTTTTGGTCCTCCATGGGAAAGTGATTTGGACTCAGGTCAAATAAAAACTAAAACAGTGTTGCCCAATTATCATTTCAAGTTCAATGAAGGCTGAAGAGCACATGAGGCTCCTTACTGCCAGGTACATTTATTTCCCTCAGTTCTACACAGTTCTCAGCAGCCTGACTAGAAACCCTTAACCCAGAAATGTCTGTGATCCACCAAGTAGCCTTGTTCTATGGCTATCCAAGTCCAAGGGCATTCAGTTTCCAACCAACCTTAGCTCCATTTGCTGAACCTTAAGTGATTTGTCTCTTCTGGTCTCAGCAAGTTTCAATAAAGCCTAAAGGTATGAGCAGAAAGACAGGACAGAAGCTTACAGAGGGAAAGAGAAAAGTTAGAAGGAGTAATGGAACCATTTCAGTGATGCCAGAGAAACTCTGCCTCGATGAAGTAATGAAAAGATTTTTCATTTTATTTGTAAAATGAGGTGAGGAAAGTTTCTGAAGACCCTACCATGGCATGCCTGATTTGGTGAGCTGACAGTCACTTTCCACCTGTGAGTTACTAGCAAATGGCAATCTTTACACCAGAGTGTTTCAAAACCACATTGTAACGAGATGGTTAATTATATGAACAACTAGAGTTGTGAAACGTTTTCCTTCCAGAAAGTTACCACTTACTTTCAAAAATAATGTTACTGAGGCCAGGAGTTTGGCCTACTGTTAGAGTGCTTGTCTAGCATACGTGAAGACCCAAGTTTGATTCCTCAGTACCACATACAAAGACAAAGCCAGAAATGGTACTGTGGCTCAGTGATAGAGTTCTGGTCTTGAGAAAGCCCAAGGACAGCGGTCAGGCCTTGAGTTCAAGCCCCAGGACTGGCCAAAAAGAAAAAAATGTTACTGAGAAAATGTAGAAATGTTGCTCTCTATACTAGACTTGCTACGACTATCTCCAAATGGAGACAGGCTAGCTAAGACCTGAAAGCCACAAGACTCTCAAGAACTCACTAAGAGTATGCAACCTTTAGGACTTAGAAATCACCAAAGGCCCTTAATCTCATCTTTAACTATTTTTTAAAATGAGTCTATTTTCACTTAACTCAACTTGGTGAAAATGCACAAGTGAGCAATAACTAGGCCTTAGAGAAATCTCAAGAATTTTAAACATAACTGATAACGAAGCCCAGCTCAAGTTGAAAGATGTTTTGACTTAGAAGGTACATCTTTTCTGCATGAAATATCTTCTTTGCAAACAAACAAAAATATAACAGGTCTTCTTGCTAACCAAGATATTTTCCTCAATGGCATCCAAGGTTAGAGATGCCTTTTCCTCATAGGATAACCTACAATGAAACATAGACTTGTTTTAAGATTCTTTTTTGAAATGTTCTTCGTTACACATAAGCCAAGCATATAATAGGCCAGAGGCCAAAAGGGAATTTAACAGTGACCCACTGAGGAGTGAATTGACCCTGAGGTGGTCAGTGGTCAGCAGCCAAGACTTGAAGCTAAGAATCAGGTGATGGTGTCATGGGTCACATGAGACTGGATGGCAGCAGTTAAATGCACAGCACGATATCATTGGATTATATAGGCGGTGATTACAGAGTAACAAAGAAAACACAAAAGGAAACTATAAAATGGATAAAAATGTGCTGTTAAGTATAGTATGAAAATACAGAGCCATCTATCTTGGATCATTCTATTTCAAATAGAATTTAATGCTCTTATATTTCTGTACCACCAGTCAGCCAGGAGGAAGTGTACAGCATTTTCTTTATCTTTAGATCATGGTTTGGTTTGGTTTGGGGGTTGGTTTTAAGTGCTATCAAAATTCTTAACTAAGATGTATTTTCTCTTGTTTATAAAATAAAACAAATGACCCTTGCAAATTTGTGAATCTTGAACAAAACTGAAAAATACTCAATTATGAGACACTTAACACAATAAATGAGGTACACTCAGCAAATTGTCCATGAGATCTCTCCTCCCGGGAGGAAATGATACTTAATGAATGTCATTAATAACTCCTAATTCAAAGGCTGATTCTTTCACTTGGGAGGCCAAGTCCAGTCAGTTTAGACTTCTAATCCCAAAGGAAGCAGACATGGAACCACGTCTAGATAGATGACTGACTTGGCTATACCAGATGGACCACAAACTTCAACAAAACTTCTTCACACATGCCACTGAGGACCAGAAACAGCTTCCTACCTTACTGTAGTAATTATATTCCCATTAGTTAGAACAAAAAAAAGTAGACCAAAGGAAAATATCATAAAAAGAATGGCTTGTTTAAACATTAGTCAGGTTCTCATAAAAAGAATTTCACATATTATTACCTGTCAACCAAGTTTTAAAAGCGACCAAATAAATCAGCTATTAGTCTTTAATTATGATTTTTTTTCTACCTTCGATTTTGATTAATGGTTTGATGAAAGAAATACATACCTCCAAGACACTCAATAGCAAAGAAATAAAAAGTACCTGTTATAATATATAAAATACATATTTTTGGCTTTTGTTACAGAGTAAATATTATATATATCTATGTGAGTATACAAGTGTTAAATTCATGCATATACATATATGTGAATATTTTATACAAACTTTAGAGATAAACTTACATGTATATTGGGAAGCAGTACTAATAACCTTCAGAGATTTGTAAGGTGAAGGTGAAGTAGCTGCTGCTATTTGCTTTTTTTTTTTTTTTTTATGAAACAGGATCTTGCTATATAGCCTAGGGTGGTGTGAAATTCACAGCCTTTTCTTCACCCTTCCAAGGGTTGGGAAGACAAAATGCCCAGCCTAACTTATTTTATATAAACACCATGGATGATTTGGTCTTTGCAGAACACAGAAGCACTTATCTTACATTACTTCTTTCTGTGGTTTATCAGTTTTAAAATCAAAGATAATTCAGAAGAAAATGAATTTTTTAGTTAAGAAGAATAAAAATCAGTCAGGTGTGGCGATTCACGCCTGTAATCCTAGCTACTCAGGAAGCGAAGATCTGAGGATCAAGGTTCAAAGCCAGCCCAGGCATAAAAGAACACAAGACTCTTATCTACAATTAACCATTAGAAAAATGTGAAGTGGAGCTGAGGCTCAAAGAGTAGGGCATTAGCCTTGAACTGAAGAGCTCAGGGACAGTGCCTAGGCCCAGAGTTCAAGCCCCATAACCCATAAAAAAAGAATAAAAATAAAAATGTAAGTGTAGAAAGGTAATGAATAAGAGAAAATTAACACTAAAGTATTAGGAAAAAGAGAGATTAAGAAATTTAATAAAAGAATTTAGAATCAGGTTCTGGTAGCTCACACCTGTAAGCATGCTTGAGGATAATGGTTTGAAGTAGCCTAAGCAGAAAAATCTTGAGACTACAACTAAAGATCAAAAAACAAACACAACAAAACAAAACTCCAGGATATAGAGCCGTTGCACAGGTGGTGGGGTTGAGAAAAAAGCTCAGGGACAGCATCCAGTCTCTGAGGTCAAGTTTTAGGATTGGTGCATGTGTACGCACACATGCATGCTCCAGGCCCCTCTCCACCACAATTTAGGTACCACCACTGGAAAAGGGCTTCCTCCATAAATAACCAGCCAAAATATATGGAGCACTAATTTCTAGGCAATGCCCAGCAGGAAGTGCAATAATGTATCTGTCAACAGAAGAGAAGCCCGAGAGGTGAGGCCCATTATTACCTTGGAATTCTGCCTAGTAATGTTTTCCTGACTGGCACAGGGGTTGAAGTCCAAGCAAAGTAAAGCACTTCTACTGATCTGAGTAGGCAAAGTTCAGAGTGTGAGGGAGTTGAAGATGCTGAAACCTGGGATAGCTGGGTCCTGGAGGGCAGGGTCCTGGAGCTATCAGGGAAGAGGGAAACAGACTTGGAGTCTAAATAGATACTGCCCACAAAGGTCTGTACATGTGCAGAGCAATACAAGGCTAGCCAGAAAGTTCCTGCTACTAGGATGAGAGCCAACAGAGATACTGAAGTCAAGCATCTGTGGGAGGCTTGAGTTCTTACTCACTCAGGTAGGAGCAGCCTCAATTATGCTCAAGTATACAATCCTGGCACTGCAAAGATTCAGAAAGGATATGGAGTGATGAACATAGTTTAAAGCAAGGACCCTTAGTAGTGCCTTTACAAATTCTAAAACCAAAGACTAGATCAACTGGAAAGGGAGAATGGGAAATGTGGAAGTTTAGAAAACTCTTGAGTTTAACAAAGAATCACAAAAGCTTAATATATCAGGAGGCAAAGACAGTAGAATCACTACTGGAAGTCAGCTAAGAATGAAATCCAATCTGAGAAACAATCCAGAAGGGCTGGAGGTGTGGCCCAAGTATTTGCCAAGCAAGTCTGAGGTTTTGATTTCAGTTTTTATATAGAAGGAAGGAGAAGAAGGAAGTAGAAGAAGAGGAGAAGGAAAGGGAGGAAGAGAGGGAAAAAGGGGAGAAAGAGAAGAAAGAAGGGGAGGAAGAGTAGGAAGAAGGGGAGGAAGAGGAGAAGGAGGATGACTACCACCACCACCACCACCACCACCAAATTAACTATGAAAATCAGTGGTAGAATGCCTGCCAAGTATATCCAAGACTCTGGGTTTAAGGTGTAGAATTAACAAAATAAAGAAAAAGGATAAAGGAAGAGAGACAAAGACTGAGAGAGAAAGAGAGAAAGGATGGAAGGACAAGAAAAAAGAAAGAGAACAGCTTAATATAAGTTCAATCTAGTTGGAGTCTGAACTTCCTATAAGACCAAAAATTGATATACTTTGAAAAAAATCTAGTTCTTACAGCATCTAATTTTCATTTGCTAATGTGATGAAATATAAAATTTTTTTCTATAGCTAAGAAAAAAGTTAATATAGACATGTTGGAATTAGCAAAGACTTTATAGCAGTTTTAATACCACATTCAAAAACATCAGGAAATGATAGTCCTTAACAGTCAACCAAGGACTGTTATCAGAAATCAAAATTACATATAAAAGAGAATTCTTTGTTTATGTGTGGAATTCTTGAGTTGAACATGTAATGATCAAGACTGCAAAAAACCTCACTAGAAGAAAACTTCACAGTGTAATGGAAAGGGAAGGAACAAAGTAGATTACTAAACTTAAAGAGAGATAAGTAGAAACTGTTCAATTGAAATAGGAACTCTTCTATAATGTGATTTGGTTATTACTTTTACAATAGGTACATTTTGCATGACTTCTTATTTTTACATTTTAAGTAGTTATATTTACTATGTAATTAAATATTAATAATGTACTAAAATATTCTAAGCATATACTGATGTACACTTATCAGAACTACTTTTGCAAAGAATGTTCACAAACAGGTGTAATAACGATGTTCACTGCAGTACTATTTACCATAGCAAAGATATGGAACCAATCCAGATGCCCCTCAGTTGATGAGTGGCTCAACAAGATGTGGGATTTATACACAATGGAATTCTATGCTGCTGTCACAAAGAACGACATCTCCCCATTTGTAAGGAAATGGAAAGACTTAGAAAAAAAATCACATGAAGTGAAGTAAGCCAGACTCAAAGGAACATAGGCTCAATGGTTTCCCTCATTTGTCATAAGCAGTAGAAACTTTGGGCTCTCCTAGCAGAGATTTACAATAGAACAAAACCTAGATACATAAGGCCATATAATATGACACTAAATGAAAGGACCTCCAGGATATAGAAACAAAAGCCATATAATGAGTGCTTGTTATCCTTAATGTACTATGTTATCTCTCATCTCTTTTGCTGTCCCTTGGTTATCTCATCTTGTTACAGTATTTCATCTTGTTATCTGATATATTGTATATATGCTTGATTGGTTATTTGAAATTGGATAGAGAAGGGGAGAAAACAACATGAGTGGTGGGGGTGGGGGAGGGAAATGGGGATCATGACATGAGAAAGGGTGTCAATGTATGTGAAGTAATGCACCTTCTATCTGGTGAATATAATGTAACACTTCTATTAATTACAATAAAAATATATGAAAAAAAGGTTATTTAAAGCTATTTACTATACTTAAAGATATACTAGGTAAGTACTCTGTCACAGCTGTCTTGTATATTATCTGGGCATTCTATGCTCAAATCCTAAGAAAACAATTCAGCAGGATGTTATATATGAAGCAATATATGTCCATAAATTTCAATCCCAGGTGGACATTTTCAGATGCACAAATTGCAGGTATACTTATTTATCCAAGAGCAGTACATCTCCCCAAATAGCATAATGTAGATAAAAGGAAAAAGGAGAAAGGCAGTTCAAGCAGCTGTCCAATTTAAAAGGAATCTTGGAATTCTTTCTGATAGCTGTCAGAATAAGGTTATATTTATGTTAGGTCTTTAATCCTAAGGATATAATGAAATACAGGTGGGAGTTTGGTTAAAAAAAAAAAGAGAGAGAGAGAGCTGAGCTGGGAGTTTGGACTAGTGGCAGAGTGCTGGCCTAGCATGCAAGAAGATCCAGGTTCAATTCCTAGGTACCACATACATAGAAAAAGCCAGAAGTGCTGTGGCTCAAGTGGTAGAGTCCCAGCCTTGAGAAAGACAAAGGACAGTGCTCAGGCCCTGAGTTCTAGCCCCAGGACTGGCAAAAAAAGAGACAAAATTAAGTCAAGGAGTCTGAAGCTGACTTAGACAACCAATTCAAGGCAAATGTCTGGAATCTCCTCAACAGCTTCAAATTTAAAGGTGTTCAGCGTTGTACATGTAAAATTCTGCTCAAAGATATTACAAAAGAATGTTTATTGTTCTTTACTTACAAAGAACAATTTTGCCTATGAATAAAAATCCTAAGAAATATACCAAAGATCCACTGGAATGACACAAAACTCAAAGAGAACAATTTTGTAAGATGTACCTATATATGTATGTGAATATATTATACATCATATTATATTCACATTACATATGATGTGCTATAATTGTAATATATTCTATATATTTAAGTTTTTTTATTTGCAAAAGCAAATAAAACCCAAGGCGCGGTTTCTGAACTTTTGTTTCTTTCATAGGGAAAGCAAATCTAAAGCCCCAAAGCAAAACAAAAATTATTTAGAAGAAATCAAAACATCAAGTGACAGAGATAACCAATACTAAGAATTATTGTTACAACATGATCATAGTGAGTGTAGAGGATGTCAGGGCTGGTTTATATTCAGAAACAGAGTTCTGTTTTCCCACTGCCTATGGACATTGAATCCCTCCGGACAGAGCTGTAACACTTTCATTCTTTAGAGGTATCTTCTAACTTATCCTAATGGTTGCCTACAGCTGTGCTTTCTTTCTTTCTTCTTTTTTTAAAACAACTCTTTATAACAAAGAACTGTTATAAGCCATCAGTAATGGTAAACATTTCAAAGGAATATGATTTAGAGATTGAAAAGCATCACCCATCTCCCTCGAGCATTTATGTGATCCATTTTCTGTATTTCTATCTTGTCTTAAACATAAAACACTTACATAACATTTTAAATTTTTTAGAAATGTTCTGACATAGATTATGGCATAGGATCACCAAAGCTGTTAGCTATAATCCTTTTACTTTTTACAACTGGCAAAACTGAAGTTCTGAGGAGCTAAATGATGTCCCCAGGGTGAGAAGACTAGACACAGGTTATAGCAAGTCGAAAGTCTATAATTTCTGACTAAATCTATTTTCCTGTCAAGTACAGCTGGACTACCAGAACTCTGAGTTCTGCATCCATAGGTTCAACCAACTGCGTATCAAAAACCTACAGAAGCTGGGCATAGTGGCCATCTAGTTATTCCTAGTTACTCAGGAGGCTGAGATCTGAGGATTGCGGTTCAAAGCCAGCCTGGGCACTAATGACTGTGAGACACTTATCTCCAATTAACCACTAGAAAATTGGAAGTGGTGCTGTGGCTCAAGGGCTAGGGTGGTAACCTTGAGCTGAAAAGCTCAGGAACAGCACCCAGGCCCAGGGCTAGGGCAGTAGTCTTGAGCTGAAGAGCTCAGAGACAGGGACCAGGCCCAGAGTTCAAGCCTCATGACAGCCTAAATAAATAAATAAATAAATAAATAAATAAATAAATAAATAAATGTACAGAGAACCAACGGTGGTTCACACTTGGGACTCTAACAGTGCAGGAGGCTAAGATCTGAAGGATTATGTTTTGAAGCCAGAAAAACAGAAAAGTCCACAAGTCTCCTTCTCCAAAATAACCATCACAGATGCAGTCCAGATGCATGGCTCAAATGGTAGAGTGCCAGCTATGAGAAGCAACTCAAGTAGGAGCAGAAGACCCTGAGTTCAAGCCCCCATCAGCATACACATGTGGATGTGCGCGTGCACACGTGCACGCACACAAACACACACTTGCACATGCACTTATATCATAATACATATATGATAATATTTTGGTCATCTTTCCTGATAAACCAAAGGGGGCCTCAAATCTTTACTGGCAGCCTTACAGGATGTAGAGTGAGAAAGTATTCCATCCCACTAAGGCAGCTGAAGAATTTGACTCCAAATTTCAAAGTAACAGGTTCAGCCACACATTTTTTAAAAGTTAAAAGTTTAAAAATTCAATCAAATGAGTTCCTAGCTCCTGGACCCTTAAAACCTTCTAAGTTCTCATTAAATAACATTTCTATGAATAAAAAAAATAAAACCTAATGAAGATAGACCCTTCCTATCTAAGAGAAGACCAGTAAATAACAGAAGCCAGGCCTTTTCAGAGAATGAACAGGTGCAAAATGAACCTGAACCTGGCCTTTACATATCTCTGATGTGCTCCTCTTGATTTTGCATAGTTGTATGATTTCCAGGGTGAAAAGCATCAGCCTCCCAGGACACACACAACTTTTCTCTCTGCTGAGTCTTAGTCAGCATGTACAAAATGAAATACTTTCCCAACAGCCCAGCAGGTCTCTCAGTCCATCAGGAAAGGACTTCCTGATGGCCCCTCCTGCTGGCGGAGGCTATGTCTGCAATCACTTCCTCCCCACTAAGCAAGCTTAGCTTAGAGCTTTTGGTGTTCCGTGAAACACAACTCTCTGGTAGGGTCAAGTATGTGTCTACATGAGTCACCTTCGAAGAAATGCATTTTTAGAAACCAAATAGGTGTTTCCTGGTTCAAATGTGAAGACATCCATTTCTATCCACTCCAAAGTGAGCAATAACAGTGCTAGTAATTGCTATAATCCAAGAACAGATTATTATTATTAGTAGTAGCAGTAGTAGTAAAGAACAGAAGGTGGACACTAGAGTTGACATCAGGAGAATGAAGTATCTACAGTCACCCTCAGCACCACAGTCTTCACCAACACCCACACTCAGAAGCACTCAAGTGCTTCCAAAGAGCAAGCAACACTTGACCTTATGACATGACCTGGGCATCTGTGTTTTCACAATGGATCTATTAAACATAGGCATGCCAACTGGCATGCCCCATGTCAATGACTTAGAAAACAGCTCAATTTAGAACTGATTGGGTTAATGTATTATATAAGCACACAGCTTCAAATAGGGATGCCGCATAGGACATATTTGAGAAGAAATGAATGGTGAAATCTATTTTTCCCATCCTTTCTCCATTGCTCCATCATTAATTATGCTCAGTCACCAGCTGATGGCCACATTTCTCTGGTTCAACTATATGTGACTCTGTCCTACTCACCTCTACAAATATTTCTCAAGTACCTCCCAAGTGCTACATGAAGATACAATAATGAATGAGTCTCTTTGCCTAGACTTACAGAGGTCAGGTCTCCAAATGCACTGGTGAGAACATTTGTCATTCCAATGTATTCCTTATATTGCTTTGTTCTGAGATTCTTCCTGGATAAGTTCCAGCTCTTCAATTCTAACCTCCAGGCCTATCCCCTTCTTGAAATCTCAGCTTAAGTGTTTTAATGGAGAGATGTTGATCAAAGGGTGCAACCTTTCTGTTCTACTGATTTGATGAAGAGCAAGATACTTTTAGTAAGTAGTACGGTATTATACCTATGAAATTTGCTGATAGGTCACGTTTCCCATACACACACATTAACTAGCTTTACCATGGCAATAACTTCACACTGTATATAAATATATATATATATATATAAACATCACTTTGTATACTTTAAATGTGTACTTATAAAAATACAAATAAAAATATATACTGTGAACTATAAACCTCGGAAAGCATTTGCTTCCTTGGCTGGAGGAAATGGAAATGCTCCCCTCTAGAAGCAGAAATATAAGCTGCTAGGGGAGAATAATGAGATCAGACAGACAGGAGAGGAGGTAGGGGCAGTTCTGTTTTACGTTAAACTTCCAGGCAGTGAGTTAGGAATTACAAGCCCTACACTTAAGTGTAACTGCCGAACAAGGTGGTTGTTAAAGATCTGGGATCTACAGGAAAACAAATAATAACAGATGTTAGAGGGGATGTGGCCAGGAGGGATCACTACTACACTGTTGGTGGGAGTGCAAACTCATTCAACCACTATGGAAAGCAGTATAGAACTCCCCTATGACCCAGCAATTCTACTACCTGGCATTTACCCAACCATCCAGAATCTAGGGCATACTAAATCCACTAGCACAACAATGTTCATTGCAGCATTATTCACCATAGCAAAGATATGGAACCAACCTATATGTCCCTCAGTTGATGAGTGGATCAACAAGATGTGGTATTTGTACACAATGGAATTCTATGCTGCTGTCAGAAAAAAACGACATAGCCCCATTTGTTAGGAAATGGAAAGTCTTAGAAAAAATCATATTAAGTGAAGTAAGCTAGACTCAAAGGAACATAGGCTCAATGTTTCACTCATTTGTCCTAATCAGTAGAAACCTTGGGCTCTACTAGCAGAGATCTGCAATAGAGCAAAACCCTTGATACATAAGGCCATATAGTATGAAGCTAATTGAAAGGACCTCCAGGATATTGAAACAAAAGCCATATAACGAATGATTGTTGTCCTTAATATACTATGTTATCTCTCATCTCCTTTGCTGTCCCTTGGGCATCTCATATTGTTACAGTATCTCACTTTGTTATCTGATAGATTGAATTTATTTGTATTTGGTTATTTGAAATTGGATAGGGAAGGGGGGAAAACCAAGACGGGGGTGGGGTGGGGTGGGAGGGACGGTAATGGGGACCAAGACATGTGAAAGGGTATCAATGTATGTGAATTAATGCACCTTCTATCTGGCAAATATCATGTAACCCTTTTATTAATTACAAATATATATATATATATATATATATATATATATATATATATATATATATATATATATAAAGATCTGGGATCTAGCAGGTGGTACTGTTCCCCAGAACAGGAAGCTAACAAACTTGCAGCTAGTAATGAAGGATGAGCCAGCAGGTTTAACTCCTGTAATTTCACCACATGTCCATCCCCTCTCCCCATAGGATAATTGGAGAGGCAGGTGGAAAAGCAAAGGAGATTATGTATTAGGGTGGCTGATTTTCATCATCCCCTGGATAACAGCCTGGTTACCAATGAGAGACTAGTTGCCTCACCTTCTAAAATAAATTCACTCTAGAGACTACTGAGTTGACAGTATAGTAACAGCTAGATTGGTTTAAAAGATAAAAAGGACATGAATTATGGATATGACTTTCCCGTTTGCTTCTCTGACAAGGGACAAGCTGCAGTCAAAAGGCTGAGTAAAGTTCCTGTGCCTGTTATTGACATGTTTTTATGGTTGGATATCTAGGAATATCCACAAAGAAATCTAGAATGTGTAATCAGTCATACTGACCATATCCTATGTTGTCAAGGAAACACAAGCTAAAGCAACAAGAATGCACAATACATATATCTATTAGAATAGCTGAAATGCAGAATACTACCAGTATCAAATGCTACTGAGGGTATCGAGAAATGGGAACTCCCATTCATTTTGGTGAGAATAGAAGAAATTGGCACAACCTCTGTTGGAAACAGTTTGTTCATTTCTTACCGAACTAAACATCACACTCATTAGCATTTACTCACAGAAAATATGGCCACACAAAATCCTACACATGGATGTCTATGGCAGCTCTATTTATAATAGCCAAACTATGGAAGATATCTTTCAGTAGGTGAATGGATAATCCAGGATATATGCACACAATGGAAACTTGTTCGGCACTAAAAAGAAATGAACTCATGAAAAAAATAAGGAACAAGGGGCTGGGAGTTTGGCATAGTGGTAGAGTGCTTGCCTAGCATGCATAAAGACCCGGGTCCGATTCCTCAGCACCACATACATAGAAAAAAGCTGGAAGTGGTGCTTTGGCTCAAGGGTAGAGCTCTAGCCTTGAGAAAAATGCAAGGACAGTGCTCAAGCCCTGAGTTCAAGCCCCACAACTAGCAAAAAAAAAAAAAATAAGGAACATAAGTGCTTATCACTAAGAAGCCAATCATAAAAGGCTGTGTGCTGTGTGATTCCAACCTCATAACATTGCAGAAAATGCAAAACTATGGAGAAGTAAATGGATCTGTGATTGCATGGCTGGTGGGAGAGGTTAAAGGCAGTAAAGCTACTCTGTAGGAAACTGAAATGATGGATGCCTCATTTTACCTTTGTGAAAACTACCAAGACCAAACCCCAAGGTAAACTATGGACTCTGAGAGATAAAGATATATAGATGCAGTCTCACTGATTGTCACAAGGATATCACTTTAGTGGGCGGAATGTGGAAAAATGGGGGGAGGGAGAGAGAGAAGACAGAGGAGCTCTCTGAGAATCCTCTCTACTTGTGGCTCAGTTTGGTCATAAGCATAAAGTGCTCTGAAAAATGAAATTAATGAAAACGGCAATGGGTGGTTTCCTTTTGTACTTAGGAACCAACCAACACTTAGCTGCGTTATTTTCATTAATTTTTTTAAAGCAATAAACAAAAATAGTCACTTGCATCTCATCCCTCATCTTTGTTTTAAATCTGGGGGAGGGATGGTGATACTAGAGTTTGAACCCAGGGTCTTATATTTTCTAGGAGAGTTATGTAATTATTAAGTCATGCCCTTAGCTAGGATTATAGACAGAAGCCATTGGCATCTATCTTTCATAGCTATTATTTTATACAAATAAAACAGAAAGATGCGATCTCCCAGATACCTGATGAGGGATATGAAGTATTTACTCAAATAGGAAATCTCTAGGCTCAACTGAACACACAGAACTATATCTAATTATGAAGAATGAACACCACTGAAGATGAAAGCTGTGCCTCTGAACATTAAGGTGAAGAATTTAAATTTTTTTTCTCTACAAAAATGGGAGCCCTGTTGGGTGCTGCTGGCTCACATCTGAAATCTTAATTTCTCAGGATGCTGAGATCTGAGGATTGTGGTCAAAAGCCAGCCCAAGCAGAAAAGTCCACAAGACTCTTTATTTCCAGTTAACCACAATAAAGCTAGAAGTGAAACTCAGACTGTGGAATTACTAGCCTTGAGCCAAAAAAGCTGTAGGACAACACCTAGGCCCTGAGTTCAAGGTGCAGTACCAGTACACACACACACACACACACACACACACACACACACACAAATATAGGAATCACAAATACAGGAATCCCTTATGTTTTTTGTTGTTTTTCCCTTGTTTGATTTAAACTTTCAGGGATAGATGATGTGAAAAAACAGAGGATGGTTTGTAGATTTGCTTTACTCTAATTAAAACAGAAAGAATGTACTCTATGCCACATACACTACTTATCCTACTTTTGTTAAAGGCCTGTATACACAAGCACAGTATTGAAGCAGAATTTCCAGCAGTTGGTTCAGGACTAGCTGAATAACAGAGTAGAACAAACAAAATAGGCTCACTTAGACTCCAGAGTAAATCTCTGGAGTCTGGGGTTGACAGGTCTTAGGCTTTAGGACCTTAACGAAAATGGATGTTTTTAACTTAATCTCAAATATAAGCTACACGTACCAAGAAGACCAAGCTCCCAAAGTTCCTAATTAATCAACTGATGCAACCATGTAGTGTTTTCATTGTTAACAGGAACTCCAAACACCTACAAATCAGAGCTTTTTAAAAGTGGTTTTTTTTTCCTTTATAACATTTTTTTTGCCAGTCTTGGGGCTTGTACTCAGGGCCGAGGCATTGTCCTTGGGCTTTGTCAAGGCTAGCTCTCTACCACTTGAGCCACAGCACCACTTCTAGCTTTTTCTGTGTATGTGGTACTGAAGAATCGAACCCAGTGCTTCGTGCATGCTAGGCAGGCACTCTACCACTAGGCCACGCTCCCAGCCCTTAATATTTTCATTATCTTTGGTAATTGTTCATAGGAGTTGCCATTCACCAATTTATGAATACAGCGCATTTTGATCAATGTCACCACCCCTCCTAGCCCACTCCTTCACTCAGTTTTAGGTTACGTACTAAATTTCTTTTGCAATTTAACAAAGCATTTGTGTACCATGCATCTTGGTCTGTGTTGCTGCTTCAACATCCTCACCCTGTTAACCCCTTCCCTTGCATGTATTAATTCTGTGGTATATACAATGAACTCTTGCCTGCATCCTCCTCCTTCCCCTTTCATTTTCAAATGTGTTTGTAAATTTATACAAAGCTTTAACTTTGATGAGACCACTAAACAGAAAATTCCTCAGAGCAATTAAACTAAGTTGGGCTTATCTGAGCAAAGAACCAAAAACAACAACAACAACAACAACAAAACAGATTTTTGTGAACTGGGTAGCTTCCAGACACAGAACAAGTTCTGGAAACTTCTGCCAATGATGCTATCCAAGAAAATTCATAGAAAAATAAAAGTGAGGCAATGGGAACAATTTGACTATAGTTTAATCAACAAGTTGATTGGTTTTATGTTTTTTAAATTGGCTTAAAGGGCCTTCTTCAGCCAGCCAAACTCAGTTACTGGGATTAGATTCTATGTTGGTTCGGCTGTTACACCCAAGCTAAGTGTCCAGTCCACATTCATGGCTACC
The DNA here is from genome assembly GCF_031878675.1 of Megascapheus bottae. Classification (NCBI taxonomy): domain Eukaryota; kingdom Metazoa; phylum Chordata; class Mammalia; order Rodentia; family Geomyidae; genus Megascapheus; species Megascapheus bottae. Next base: position 16,372,722 of record NC_143534.1, on the reverse strand, counting down.
CACAAAGTTTAACAATGCCAGGGAGGATAATAAGCATTCAAGAAAGACTGGGAGGTGACTGGCACAGGTGTGAGCAGCTACATTCACGAGCAATTATCCAAGGGTAACAGACAAAATGTTATCAAAGTCAAACATTTTATAGCTCTAGCATCAGTTTTACATAATGAAATATTATCAATTAGATTTTCCCAAAGTTTCTTAACCACAGCAAATCCCTTTTCAGCAATCTAGCAAAATTAAAGTGATTTACAAAATAGGCAGAGACATACATTAGGTTGTTTGTCATCATTTCTTCAAACCACTGGGGTTGCAAAAAGAAGCATAAATATTTAAAAAGTGCTCAGGATGGTTGAGTTCTGTCTTTGGCAATTTATTACTTTACAAGAGACAGATTACTGAAATGTAGTCTAGCAATCACTAATTGTTTTTAGATTACACACTAATATATTCATTTCATAATTGCAAGTGAAAGAATGCATACTAATGTTCAAAGCTATGGTCCTTTTTGCATAACTTAACTAATTTTAATGGGTGAAAACTTAATTAAGCGCATTCAAAGTGAAATCCAATTCAGAAATGAATATGCTTACCTTTCATCAAAAACAGCCAATAGGCTCAGGCCAACATAAAGTCTAGAGATCAGGATCATCAACAAAGTTTGACCAATGAGTATGACTTCCAAGTATCCACTTCCACCACATTCTCTGGGAGCCCACCTCTCTCTCTCTCTCTCTCCCTCACACTCTCTCTCTCTCTCTCTCTCTCTCTCTCTCTCTCTCTCTCTCTCTCTCTCTCTTTCTCTCTCTCTCTCGTGCCCTCTCTCTCGCCCCACACCTAGCAAATGTTCTTTGCCTCGTTATTCTAATCACACTGCTGTGCACAGTTTCGTGGCTCATCTCTCCTCCATTCCATTCACCTGGTAGTTTAAAAGCCACCCTCGCTACCTCTGCCTGTCCAGGTCCTCTACACTAGGCAAGTGAATGACTATGGCTCAACACACACACACACACACACACACACACACACACACACACACACACACTACTGCTGCTGTTGCTGGTGTGACATGGAAGCTATGACCTCAAGCTGCCCACCAACACTGCATTTCCAAGACTGTTCACACATTCATTTTCCTGATGTGTATGCAAGAATCAGTTTCATATTACTACTGCAAAATGCTAGAGGGATTGACTTGTAAAAGGTTCATTGACCTGGGTGCCAGTGGCTCCCACCTGTAATTCTAACTACTTACAAAGCTAAGACCTGGAGGATTATGGTTCAAAGTCAGCCTGGGCATCTCCAAAATAACTAGCAAAGAGTCAGTCGGGAGGTGTGGCTTATAGAGTAGAGCTGTGACTAAGAAAGCTGAGCAAGAACTCAAGACTCTGATTTCAGGCCCCAACACACATACACATACACACACACACACACACACACACACACACACACACACACAGCTGTAACTGATATATAAATGTCATGGGTGAGACATTCCTACTGAAGAAGGGGAAAGTGGACATCTATTGAGAACCACTGCCTTCCCAGGACTCACCCAGTCGCTGCCGTGAATATCACATAAAGACAGCCTCCCTCAAATGTATGTCACCATCCCAAAACTTGACCTTGAGCTCTGACTTCAGTACCCAGCTTCACCTGTGATTTGTACACAGGATGCCCAACAAAGATTTCCAACATTGCAGCTCTGAAACAGAATTCCTGATTCTATCCTCTCCAAACTCACTTTCACAGTCCTCTCTGTGCCCCTACATAGATACTCTCCCCCTTTTGCTTTTGGAGTCATTCTGATCACTTTTCATCCATACCCCACTCCTAATCTGGAAGAAAATCCTGCCATTTCTACCTCCAAAATAGTTTGAGGGTCTAGCGCTACTGAACATCTCTGTTCCATACAAAACCCCATCATTTCCCCCCCAGACAAACACCTGGTTTGATTTTAAATTCCATCAACCCATTACCTATATATCCACTCAGTGAAAATTTCTCCTGCTGCTCTATTTGTGATTTTTTTTGCCAGTCCTGGGCACTGTCCTTGGACACATTTTGATCAAGGCTAGCACCTTGCCACTTGAGCCACACTGTCACTTCCAGCTTTTTCTGAGTATGTGGTACTGAGGAATTGAACCCAGGACTTCATGAATGGCTAGGCGAGCTCCCAGCTCTCAATGCGCTAAACTAGCAACACGTCAATACATTTTAGAACCTCATTCCCAGCTTTATTTTACTGTGTTACATTTATTACCATTGGGCACACCACACTTCTCAGGGATTTGTTTCTTATTTGTTTTTGTTTTTCATTGTAGTGGTAGGGATAGAAACAGAGCTCTGTGCAGACTAGGCAAGCACTCTATCACTGGGCTTTGTCCCAGCCTCATTCCTTCGTTTATTCTGTCTTTGCCTTAGCATGCAGACCCAAGAGTGCTTGGCTCACCTCTAAAATAGAACCGACAACACAGCAAATGCTCACTAAATATTTACTGGGTGAATGATTGACTCATATATCTGAGGCAATGAATCACTCTGGAAATAAAAGAATGGAAATAAAAAGAAAAATGGATTCTGACCATTTTATGCAAAAAAGAAGAGCAAGCCAAAGCCATAGTTGGAATACTCATGTTTCATCCCCATCTACAGATTAGAAAGTACTATTAAAATAGAATTCTGAGGGGCCAGGAGTTTGGCCTAATGGTTAAAGTGCTTGCCTAGCATGCAAGAAGACCCGGGTTCGATTCCTTGGTACCACATATATAGAAAAAGCCGGAAGTGGTGCTGAGGCTCAAGTGGTAGAGTACTAGCCTTGAGAAAGTCCAAGGACAGTGCTCAGGCCCTGAGCTCAAGCCCAGGACTGGCAAAAAAAAAATAGAATTCTGAGCCAGTGGCTTACATCTGTGATCCTAGCTATTCAAGAGGCTGAGATGTGAGGACTGCAGTAGGATGCCAGCCTGGATAGAAAAGTCTAGGAGACTCTTATACCCAATGACCACTAAAAAGCCAGAAATAGTATGACTCAAGTGCTAGAGTCTCAGTCCATGCCTTGAGGTGAAAAGCTAAGGGACGGTACACAGGCCCTGAATTCAAGTCCCAGTAGCAACATACACATATAACATGGGTGTATAAATATGTCTCTACCTCCCCTACAAAAATTTAAAAAAAATGCAGAGTCAGTTTAATCGACCTTTCTCTTGCATGTCTTGTGCTTACTCATCTTTTTGTTTCGTTCTTCCTGCTGAGGAAGGGGGCATTTGTGACCTTATTGTGACATGTGCCCTGGACAATCAGAGGCATGGTGACTCTGTAGGAATGTGCAAAAACACTGGAAAAGCAAAACCTTATGTGGCTATAAACCAAGATTTTCTCTGAGTCCATAAACCACCCCCCTTGCTGTGCATCAAGGTTCGTTACAAGATAAATATTTGATGTGTGTGTGCTTATTCAGTATCCGCTAAAACAGATGCAAACAGCAGAGACAATAGATTTCAAAAGCCTGTTTTATATTCAACTGTCAATTTATATATAATGTTACAGCCTGTGAGAATAAGCATTTATTCAGAAGTTATCAAAGAGAATTAGCTTCTTGATTTTTAAAGACACAATTTTGCACCAATCTCACACTGCCAAAGATACATGGATCACTGAAAACTATAAATATTCTTTTAAGGAAACTGTAATTACTCAACACAAATATATATATATATATACATATATATGCAAATATAGTTCTCTAGATATCTGGGCAGACACGCCAATAACAGAATTGGCTTACTCACCCCATATTTAATACTTCTTGCCATGGACAGATTTCCACTTGTGGATGGAAGATATTAAACTGTGGTTTCAAGGGAACAGACATAGAAAAGTTTAAACAAATGATAAATAGATGTTCACACAGCAGAGTATATAAAGAATTTAGAAGTAGAAAATCCTACTGAAACATAAAGTCAGTCATCACACATCTGCAGTCGTACGGCTGGGGCTTCTTTGTACTAATTCCTAGCTTCCAGGTAAGACCTTCTACCGGTCTTATAAATGTTAGTGTCACTTCAAGAGGCATTTTAATGGGACAGGCAGTCCGTTGTTAAGCCAAGAAAAAGGTAGGTGGTAGCACATGAGCTTAAAACTATAGACACTCACTTCTAAAGGGGACACAACATAGTCTTAACACGTTCCCTCATTCTAGTTTTTAAAATGGTGGACCTTTAAAGGTTAGAGAGTTGATGGGATCAAATCACTTAGAAACAGAGCAAGGCTCCCAATTAGCCAGAGTCCTTTCTACTCCATCTGCTGCCTCTCACTCCAAACCTAGCCCATCATAAGTCAACTTTTTCTAATGCCATCAAACAGAGCATGAGAATTTTGTGACCATCTCTGCCCAGGCACATATTTCTTTAAATCTATTTCTTTTCTACCTGAAGCAAGATTAAACTGACATATCAAAGGGGGAAAAAAGCATGGTTCCAATATATCTGCAGAAGGATGCTTTCAAAGGAAGCCAAAAGATATGAGAATGCCAATATGCATTTTGGCATTTGACTTATTAGGGATACCTGCATAGCTATGCTCGGGAAACACCACCATATAGCAATATTGAACCCAATAGCAATATTGAATCATACAGCATCATAGAGCAGTATTGAATCATAAAGTATAATACATATCTAATACTGTGTGATCCCAGCACTTTTCAGGCCATCCTGGGCAACACAGTGAGACCTTGTCTGAAAATTAAACGAAGCGGAGAAAAATAATAATAGAAGTATTTCATGGGGAGAACTTATGGGAAGTTGAAACAGTAGTTCAAATGGAAACCAATCTCTCTTTTCCTTGAGTCATGTAAAATTGAATCAGCTCCTTCCTAACATTCTGGCAAACAGTGCTAACTCCTCTGCTGCTGACTGCCCTTCTCCTCCTCTCAACTCCCTGCTCTTTCTCCCTTTCTCCTACGAAGTGACCTTAGAACAGTTCCCTCTTTCTTTATGTCTGATTATTTGTAATAGTGACGGATGGAGACACTGAAAATAAGCAAAGCTGTTCTTGATTTAGTTATACATTAGAACGAACAAGATAGTTTAAAATGTGACATGGATGTCACCTCCAGGTATAATAGATCTGGAATGGGTGTTTCATGTCTGATATTTTTAAACATCTCAACAAGATTATATAGATAATTACATCATTGCTTTAGATTAGGGACCTATGAAGATTTGGAACCCCTTGCTATGTCTTGCTAATAGAAGGAGTGATGAGAAAGGGATATGAATACAAGTGCTTTTCCTAGAGAGTACATAGGGTGAATTACTAGATGGTGAGGACCATGATGACACAAAATGGAATAGGAGAAGCCAGGGGCTGAAGGTGATACCCACAGGTGGGTAAATATCAGGGAGAAACAAAATATGATTGGTTAATATCAAACAGAATCCAGGTTGTGTGAATTACAGAAAAGGACTTCCTAAAGCACTGCAGATATCACTATATGATTGAAGTAAGCGCACATTACATGTTCACCTCGTAAGGTGCAGTGTTCAACACAGGCCAGGGGCTCAGTTATCAGCAGGTGCATCTTTGCTCCACCACTGCCACTAATCAAAATCTGTCTGGGATACTGCTTGTGTAGGCCTAGATGTTGCACTGTCAATTTGCCTTGGACCTTGCAAAGCTGGAAGACTGAACTTTTGTAATCTGCATTTACCTAAAGGGAAGAATACTTTTATTAGCTCAATTCTGAGCAATAAGACAGGAGGAGGAAAAGGAGAAAGAGGAGGGGGAGGAGGAGGAGGATGAAGAGGAAGAGAGGGAGAGGGGAGAGAGGGGAGAGAGAGAGGAGAGACAGAGAGAGAGAGAGAGAGAGAGAGAGAGAGAGAGAGAGAGAGAGAGAGAGAGAGAGAGAGAGAGAGAGAGAGAGAGGAGAGAGAGAAGGCAGAGATAGAAGGAGGAAGAAAAGAAATGGAGTATGGACCGGTTGGTGGGTAGATAAATGGGTGAGTGGATAGATGGGTGAGTGGATGGATGGATGGATGGATGGATGGATGGATGGTGAGTGGATATAACAGCAATGGATTCTTCCTAATTTTCCTTCAACAATCTGGCAGAGAATGAAATTAACAACAGCAAAGGCAATAGGATCTCATACTGGCTGAAGAAAAACTCAAATATTGTTCAAGTCCATTTTCCCATTTAAAATGAGAAGTGCAATATCTAATATCAAGTCATGTAGGGTCCAACATTTTCAATGATATATGCTTCATCTGGCATCTTTGCATTAAAAATAAACTGATTTTATGTGAACTGTGTTTCTTTAAGAGTCACTTCAGAAAAAAGTATCTTTTTAATTGACTATTAACAGAGACTTTTTCATGCTGGGCATGGTGGCACAAGCTTGTAATCTCAGCACTCAGGAAGCTGAAACAAAAAAATTACTAGTCCTAGGCCAACCTGGGCTATATATGCCTCAAAAATAGAGTAACAACAACCCATTAATTATGATTCAAGCTGTTTTCAAGCTACAATGTACTAAATGTAATTTGATTCCTTTTCTTAAAAGGACAGGATTAGACATATGAGTAGTAATGGCAGTTCTCTGAAAGGGTGTTAATATATGGAAAGTTATCTGTCCCCTCAAGACTCCAGATTATCATCCTTGTCTTGTTCTGACTCAACTCGAACTAACACAGTGCTAATAATCTGGCTCCATTTTAATTGGAGGGGGGACTTTTTTTGGTGCTTTGGTAGTAACAGAACTTGAACTAGAGGACTCAAGCTCTCATTTTACTTTCATGCATACAACTGGTGTTCTACTACTTGAGCCATATCTCTAGTATGGCTTTTAGCTAGTTAATCGAAGAAGGAGTTTCATGGACTTTTCTACGGGCACTGGCTTAAAACCACACATCACCAGAGCTCAGTTTCCTGAGTAGTAGCGTTGCAGATGTGAGCCAATGGAGCCCAGATGGCTTTCATTTTCTTTACACGTGTTCTAGTCCCTAAGAAGCTCTGTATTTCTGAGTAAAATGCACAAGCTTTGTAATAGATTTTCTTGTCACTTATGGGTACTTCATTTTAGGTTGTTTATTTGCATAAAATGGGGTAAACTTGGGTTTATTTCATTCTGAAAATGACAGGGATGTCATCTCTAAATAATGAGCAGTGACTTGGATTTTGACAAATGCCAGGGGAAAAAAGGAAGAATAGTTCCATTTCAACTTCTATTCTTAAAACTAAACGTGCATTGATGCACAAAGATGGTCTGCGCAGCATACAAAGTTTATTAGAAATGGAACCCTTAGTTGGTGTGATTTTCTCAAATACTATATAGTTTTGTTGGTATTATGTTTTCTGAATGGGTTTTTGTAGTCCAGCTGCTCTCGAACTGTCAATCTTCCTGTCTCACTCTCCTCAATGTGGGGGATTATAGGCATGGACCATTTTGCTTGGTTTCTAAGTGCTCTATCTTCCCAAATCTCACACTTCAAAACCTGGAAGCATGTTCAGTGAGTTCATGAAAGTGCTTGGGCTAAGGCAAAGCAGATTTGAAAATAGAAAATTAAGGAAAAACAACTAATGAATGTGTTAATTGTTTCCCTTAATGTGCACACCAGCCAGTAGAGATACACTGCATTGGTAAATGAAGCTCTTTGCAGCCTTGGCAAGGCTAGTAAAAGACAATCTTGGGTGGGGAGAAGATTGGTCTGGAGATACAAACAGCCCAGTCAGCCTCTGCAGCTTCCTTTACCTTCCAGAATCTAAAAGCAAAATTGCTCTCCTAAGAGTTGAAAATGAGACTTAAGCTTTTTTTCTCTATCTCTCTCCAGTATTTGGAAACCTGTTTGCCCTGCCAAGACTCAGTTTGTGAACATTCAATTCTGTTTATTCCCATTAAGCCTTGGCCTCTTGGAAGATGACAATGTTGACTTTATCTATTCATCTAGTATTTCCCAAAATTCCTAGTTCCACCCTACTGCTCCAGTGAGTTCTAGACACCAAATACTTGGAATATCTCTTTTGTGTTCATCTTTTGAGAGCTGTCTCCTCCTTCTTAGAGCAAACACAAAGCATAAACATCTGGAAACAAGCCAGGCACATTGGCTCATGCCTACAATCCTAGCTACTCAGGAGGTTGACATTAGGTGGATCACCATTTGAGGCCAGCCTGAGCCAAAAGAAGGTCTTGAGATTCCTATCCCAACAAAAAAGACTAAGTGTGGTGCCTCGCACCAGGTCCAATGAAAAGCATAAATAGGAGTATTGTGGTCCATATGGTCCTAGGCAAACATGAGAGCTTGCCTCAAAAATACACACAGTAAAAACTAAACGAAAGAAAGGTTCAGAGGCATGGTGCAAGCCATAGAGCTTCTGCCTATATATCAAAAGCCTTTTACTGTTAAAAGGAAAAACAATCTGGAACATGTAAGTCATTTGTCTATGAAAGAAAAGCTGACTAAAAATTGACGTGGAACGCACGTCTGTCAGAAGGACTGCTAGTGCTGTGGCTATGGGCCTGGCACAGTGGTGAGCCTCAACATAAACACGTAAACAACTCATTGGTGATGTCCTTAATTTTCCTTCTTTAAAAAATTTAGGGCTCGCGAACTGGGAGTTTGGCCTAGGGGTAGAGTGCTTGCCTAGCATGCACCAAGTCCCCGGTTCGATTCATAGAAAAAGCTGGAACTGGTGCTGAGGCTCAAGTGGTAGAGCTCTAGTCTTAAGAAAGTCCAAGGACAGTGCTCAGGCCCTGAGCTCAAGCCCAGGACTGGCAAAAAAAAAATTCAGGGCCAGGAGTTTAGCCTAGTGGTAAAGTGCTTGCTTAGCATGGATGAGGACCCAGGTTCGATTCCTTAGTACCACATACACAGAAAAAAAAGCCAGAAGTGGTGTTGTGACTCAAATGATAAAGTTCTAGCCTTGAGAAAGCCCAAGGACAGTGCTCAGTCCCTGAGCTGAAAGCCCAGGACTGGCAAAAAAAATTCCTTTGGTGGGAAGGGGTTTGCCAATCCTGGGCCTTGAATTCAGGGACTGGGCACTGTCCTTCACTTTTTTGCTCAAAGCAAGTGCTATATTACTAGAGTCACAGCTCTACTTCTGGATTTTTATAGTAAATTAGAGATGAGTTCCACAGACTTTTCTTCTCCTATTAGCTTCGAACCAGGACCCTCAGATATCAATCTTCTAAGTAGCTAGAAATACAGGTTGAGCCACCAGCGCCTGGTGTCACCTTTCTTCTTGATACTATCAGGATTGATCCATAATCTCTGCTAATAGATAGCACCAAGCTCCTCACATATTAGCCTCCTGTGCAGTACAAGTATGAGCCACTGTGTCCAACTCATAAGAACATTTTATAAGTACATAAGTAGTAGAATTGGTCATCTGAAGTGCTGGGTGACAATGGCACTTGTCTTAGTTATAACAGACATTGATCATTTATCAAAGGCTCTATTTGTGTGTTTGAAGTACCTTCTAAACACAACTTGGAGTTGCAAGCAGTATGACTACTATACAACCATAACTCATGTTCTTTCTCTAACCTCCTTCCCCCATGCAAGGAAGCGCATATGTCGAGAATGGTATCATAGGGCTAAACTTACCTACAGCTCAAACACAAATTACAAATGTCAGGATGTTACTTCCAGTAGTAATAATTTAGCTACCTCACAACCAATGGAGGCACATCATGGTGTGATGTGTAACAGTATAGAAACCCAAGTTAGTCTTATCTGTCCCTTCTGTGGTCTATAAAAGTGTGGCTTCTGGAAGCATAGATATCTTGCTGGAGGTCACACAGCTGGCAAGTAACTGTGGAGCCACCCACTAGCAACCCAGTCAGCTGCTAAGTCTGGGGCTCCTTTTACACATCAGGATTCTTTAGCACTCCTTAATATGTGAGTCAAGAGAATAACAATGGAGTAGTGCCCAAAGTGACTCACTTTTCTTCCAAGACATGTGCCATTTTCCTACTAGGAAGAATCATCTAGTCCCCATTTAGCTACTGGGCACTTTTCCCAGGAAGGTGGCCATACCACCTTTAAAAAGATCACTGGATACTGATTCTAAAACTGACACCAACATCTCAAGGACTGAAAAGACATTTTACCACCCCCCCCCCTAAAAAAAAGAGGCTCACTACTGTGCTTAGGTGAAATTTGTGTTTTTAAGAACTATTTATTATAAAAGAGAATCCTTAATTCCAATGACAAGACAGCCTGAAGCCATATTTAATATTCATTCACTTTTATTCAGGCAGAAAAATTGACATTAGAACAGGTCTATTTTTATAAGACGTTCTAGTGTTTCCACAGGGAAGTGAACTCTTTTTCAGAAATTATTCAAAAATATGGCCAGAAAGTATCAACTTGTGATATCAAATAATCACTTAAAAAATTAACCATTACATCCAATTGAGGAAGCCTCAGAAATAGGGTCTCTTGCTAAGAAGAAAGACACAGTATGGGCCTGATCATAAGATCTGAGATAGGTCACAAAAGAAACAAAGACTTTTCTCCCTGTGTGGGTTGACATCCATTCATTTGCTCAATATCTAGGCTGCAGATGTTGGAAAATGTCAGCTTCAAATAGAACAAGGAACTGTCCAATGCATCCTGACCCAGGCAGACAGCCAGGACATTCCTGATCTAGTAGCAGATGGAGACTTTTTTTTTTTTTTCAAATTCCCACACAAAGAGTTATACAGAGAAGAAGAGAGTCCAGCAAATTCTCTCCTTCTCCACTCTTCCTAAAGCCCTGGGCATAATGTGAGCAGTGAAATTGGGGTCACCATGCCCTTGGGTCAAAGCAATCTTTGCAGATGCTCTACTCAGCCTGTTCGCTGCTCTGTCTTCTCATCCTTCATGTCAAGCCTGGCTTAAACAAGCAACTGGACATCTGGGCTGCTTTCCCAGCCACAAAGAAAACCATGTGGTCAGGACTTGTGGTATGGATTGAAAAAAAAGCAATCAGGCCTGAACCAGAAAGAAAGGAAGAAAAGTATTAAAGTGCATCCTGCGATTAAGCCAAAGACAAGAGCATTATAATGCCAAGTTCATGTATGTCACCTGGGTGGTGGCACACAGTACAAGGCTTTTGAGCGTAAGGAACATAAGGGCTTGGAAATACTCTTGTCAGACCAGGATTAGCAGGCCAATAGCCAGGAAAGCAGCAGAGAAACGCTGTCTGGCACTGTCCTTCTAAAGCTTGAAGAGATGGCAGAACAGGGAGAAATCTGTTGTCCCAGGAACCCAGCAAAACTCAAGCCTTATCCTTGACCTGGGCTCCCATTATGAAAGGAATTCTTTGTTCCTTGGCATAATAAAAGGTGGTATACCACTAGGTATATATGAAGATGTGTCTTCATCTAAAAAAGAAAGAAGTTCGAGGTAATATAAATGTTCTCGTGTATTTTCACTTGCATTTATTTTTCAGCTCCACTTGGATTGAACCCAGGCCCTCCTGTAGGCAAGTATCCTTCCGTTTAGGCCACATCCCCGCAAGTCCTTTCACCCTTTTTAAAATTTGTGGCTTTTTCTTGGATGGTCTCAAAATGTCCTCTTTCTACTTCTGACTCCCACGTCACTGGGATTACAGTTATGTTCCAATCACATCCAGCTTCGTTTGGTACTTTTAAAATGAGTACAGTAGAATTACCCAGACCAGGTTGGGGACTTTCCCTTGAGGATTCATCAACTTGAAGCAACCACATAAGTTGTGATCATTGTTAAGCAAATAAGCAGCTTCTCTTGACTAGGAAGAGTCACAATGAGACAGGTAGCACTGTGTCTCTCCTAGAGGACGCATGATACAATGTAACTACAGGAGAATCTTACAGAGGTACATGTTTGCCTTGATACCATCTAGATTCTTTGCTTTTGGAACTGAGTGAAATAATAGGATGCTTGCATACAAAAGTAAGTCTCTAAGAACTTACAGAGGGATTGCCAGGAAGTGTTGCCACCTATAAAACTTCTTTACTTACGTTTTCTTTCATCAAACCTGAACTAGAGCCAACAAATGGATCAAGAGAGAATTAAGAAAAGATCTAAGAACCCACTGGAAATTTACATGTGACAAAACAATCTTTAAATTTATAGGAGGAAATATGGCTTTGTCTTTCCTAAATTGAAATTTAATAAGGTTTACTAAATTTTTCTAGCACCACTGATGGTGCTAGAAATGGTTATTTTGAGGAGAGTAATTTAGACCTGATTCCAAATTAAATGCAAAAATTAATTCTACTAATCTAATAAAATATTAGAGTATTTTAAGACCCTTAAGACAAAAATGAGAAAGACCTTAAGACATGCATCTCTAATGCTATAAAATTTGGATTATTAAAAAGGGTTGTTTTTTTTCTAAGCTGGGTACTAGTGGCTCAAGCGTGTAATCATAGTTATTCAGTATGCTGGGATCTGAAGATCACATTTTCAAAGCAGTAAAGTTCGTAAGACTTATCAACAATTAAACACCAAAAAGCCAGAAGTAGAGCTGTGGATCAAGGGACAGAATGCTAGCCTAGAGCATATAAATTCAGGGACAGAGATCAAGCCTCCAGACCAGCAGAAATTTTTTAAGTGTAGAATGTTAAATGTTTCTAAAAACAATAATAAAGCATAAATTAGTGGCTAGAAAAATATTTACAAACCACATGAGAGATTCACAATGAAATTCTGTAATATATAAATTTTTAAAAGTACAGAAATATATTTGTAAAAGAAGCAAGAAATATCATTCAAGTCTCAAAATGCAATTCACAAAGTTAAGTGCAGAAGATTAATAAATAAATGATCACATCCATAAATACTCAGAGATTTGAAAACTAAAGGAAACACAGGAATCCATTCTATTCCACAATATTGACCATAGAGTACTCATCCCCTGGGCTGGCCAGGACCAGGAAGAGATTCTCTTACAAGCTCCTGGAGGAAAAATGGACCTCAAAGTTTAAGAAAATAACTGATACATCATACTGTTATTCAAAATATAAAAGGTACACCACTATTAAAATGAATGAAATACATGTTTAGTGAATGAGATGGAAAGAGTTATTAGTGATACCTTGTCAATGAGAAAGAATTATAAAGAAATGAATTTTGGGAGTTAATTTTATGTAGTAATGTGGCTAGGCCATAGCACTCAGCTATTTCCTCAAATATCAGTCTCAAAGTTGCCGTGAAACTTTTTAGGAAAATATTATCTTTTAAATAAATAGATTATTCCAGATGTGTGGGTGGGCTTCATTTAATCAGTTGAAGAAAAAAAAGGAAACAGGACTCAGATCAGATCAGAAGAATTTTGCTTCTATGATGCCTTCAGATGGATAAATGCGGTAATCTGTCCTTTGACTTCTAGTCTGCAAGCCTTTCCTATAGGTTCTGAACATATAAAAACTCTCTCTCCTCTCTCTCTCTCTCTTCCTCTCTCCCTCGCTCCCTCTCCCTCTCTCTCTATATGTCTGTCTCTTCCACAATACATAAACACCACCATGACCACAAATTCACTCTGAAGAAACTTGTCCTTAATGTACTATGTTGTCTCTCATCTCCTTTGCTGTCCCTTGGTTATCTCATATTGTTATAGTATCTCACTTTGTTATCTGATATATTGAATTTATTTGTATTTGGTTATTTGAAATTTGATAGGGAAGGGGGGAAAACCAAGACGGGTGGGGGGTGTGGGGGGGAGGGAAATGGGTACCAAGACATGTGAAAGGGTATCAATGTACGTGAATTAATGCACCTTCTATCTGGCAAATATCATGTAACCCTTTTACTAATTACAATAAAAATGCAAAAAAAATAAAAAATAAAAATAAAAAACTTTCACCCATAGCTTTCATTGATTTTTAAAGATTCATGTGGTTAGATCAGGACCACTCAGATTACTCAAGATTGTTTCCCACTTTAAGGTTTATGATTGTAGTCACCTCTGCAAAGTCCCCTTTGCTGCATAATGTGGCAGACTGGAAGTTTCCTCTATGGGAGCAATGAACTTCCTTGGATTCCACTGCCAGCCACAGAGCTGCTCTTAAATCACAAAATAAGTACCACAAACACACTCTGTATGCAGGCACACAACTGTACAAACACACACATACTCACACAAACACACACATGTGCACACACTTATGTTTTACCACTCTACCTAGGTTAACTTGAAACTTTCCAGTCTATATTCCTGTCGTGCAGGTCCCGTGGCTGTTATAGTATAAGGTACTTCCCATCAGTGTCTCTGAAGAGTCAGGTTCCTCACCTAGTAGGGACAATGAGTCTTTTCTTTCCCAGTATGCTGGATGCTGCATAGAAGCACCCCGTTGCCCTCTGGAATATTGTCATCCAACAATAAGACCTTTATGAGCAGCAGGGAGTCTCCCACTTTGAAGGGAGTTAAACCATAGAACAAGCACTACAAGGGAAGGTCAGGAATCATTCCAACTGGGTCGGTGGCAAAGAGTCGTGTTGTTACCACCCAGAAAACCAGCAAGATTCTCATCACGAAGGCTAGTCTGAATTTAGAGTTAATGTGTTTTAAAATTAATTCATTTCTATTATTCTTACATAGCTGTTAAGGAGGTTTCCATCCAACATATCATTTTAGGAGTACAATGCATCTTGCTCAGTGGCACCTTTTCCTCATTCTCCCATGCTTCTCCAAATCTCACCATCCCCTCAATTTAGACAAATGGAGAGAGCAAGGGTGGGTGAAGACAGTCATAATATAATATTCAATGTATGTATGTGAAAACTAAACTAATGTTAAGATATATGTGTGTGTGTGTATATATATATATATATATATATATATTCTTTCTTACTAGGTGGCATTGGCTCACACTTGTAATCCTGGCTACTCAGGCTGAGATTTGAGGATCATAGTTTGAAGCCAGCCTGGACAGGAAAGTCCATAGGACTCATCTCAAAATTAGATACTCAAAAGCCAGAAGTAGAGCTGTAGCTCAAGTAGCAGAATGCTAGCTTTAAGCATTCTGAATATCAGACCCTGAGTAGTTCAAGTACCAGGACCTCCAGAAAAAAAGTATCAAAGAAGAAGAAAGCAAGAAGGTCAGGAAAGTCAAGAGGGCTTGTATGACTCTGTTCTGTAGCTTTCACAGGGCCAGGAGAGAGCTGTGAGGTCTTCTAGGAACAGAGCTTCAGTAGGCATATCCACTTCAGCTTACCCCATCCCTACCACAGACAAATGACAGCCAGAGTTGTGGTTGCAAATTCCAGTATTCAAAGCACACATGGCAACGAGTACACATACCTTTGAAAGTCTAAAATACTCTAATTCAGAAGGGAAACGCTTACAAATCTTGGACCTTGACTTTTTGTGTTGGCTGCCAAAAAAATTAGAAACCACCTAGTAATTTTCTACCCTTCTGTCTAATTAGCCTAGTAATTTTTTAATCTCTTAAAATGGTGTAATTCTTAGAAATTCTTCTCTACCATATTGGTAAACTTATTCTTTGTATTAGAAGACTTGCAATGTAATGATGGGAAAAGTAACAGCTCATTTTATGTGTAAGAACCCCACATTTCACCTTAGCCACAGGCTGGCAACTATAGATTTGCAGTTAACCCTTGGTACCTAGAGTAAAAGATGCTCAAGGCATGCAGTTAGCAAGAGCTCTTGTTGTTATTACTTTTCCAAATATGACACTGAAAATGCTTTTATTTCACTCCAGGTCAGAAAACCAACCAACCAATCAATAATGACAATTCCATCCAAAGTCATTCTTGTCATTACTTCTAGGGAGTTTAATGCCTACTGTTATATGATGTAGATTACAGAAGCTCCTAGTCAAAGTCAATGCCAGAGGCAAAGAGTCATTCCAGAAGCATTTAACATTGGCAGAGCAAAACGATCCTAGTGATCCTATAATCCAGAGATTCCCAATCCATAGGCCTCTGCTATGACAACCTGGGAGCTACAAATGGGCAGGGAGTCTCCTATGCTTTTCACTGCCTCAGCTTGTCTTACTTTCAGGGAAACAAACTGAGCTGTGATAAGATTCAGTGTCAGTTATGACAAACTCATGGTTGAACCAGGAAAAGGAATGAATCTAGCCTTGAAAAGAAGTTTCCAAGTACACAGCCTCATAATCCCTCTCCTTCTTTATCAGGTCCTCTTAGCCTGCCTCCACTCCGCCATCTTGGCCTGAGGTCTACTCACTAGTTCCCTTATGTTTAAATTAAATGCTCCCAATGATTTTGATGTATGCTTGAGTATTTTTAATGGGCCATAGGTATCTTACAAGAATGAATCTTTCTCAGGTAGCAATGTATGTGAAGTAATGCACCTTCTATCTGGTGAATATAATGTAACCTTTCCATTAATTACAACAAAATGTAATTAAAAATAATGAATCTTTCTCATATTTATATTTTTTTGGTAAATATGTATGTATAAACAAGCATATCCATGTGCACAAAAGTCTAAGTGGCATTTCTGATGTATGACTTTTCATAAGCTCCCTTTTTCTCTTCGTGTCCTTCATTTCTGTCACTTTCTTTTCTTTTTTCTCTACTAAAGAGTTCTTATTTTCCCGAGTAATTTATCAGAGATAAGAGTCTCACAGACTTTCCTGCCTGGGCTGGCTTCAAAGCACAATCCTCAGGTCTCAGCCTCCTGAGTAGCTAAGCTTACAGGTATAACCCTAGCCAAGAGCACCTTTCTATATTAGTGTTTTACCTCAGGTCCTCATGTTTGCTAGTCAGGTGCTCTACTACTGAAGCCTCATTCCAGCCTTTTGTTGCTTTAGTTATTTTTTTCCACATAGGGAAAATTTTTGCCTGGAGCTATCCTCAGAATATACCTTTCACATAATTTGGATTATAGACATGTGTTATCACATCTGGTTTGTTTGTCGAGAAGGGTTATTGCTAACATTGCCTGAGATTGCTTTGAACTATAATCCTTCCAATCTCTATCCCCCAAATGACTGCAATTACAAATGTGTATCACTATTCCCAGCTCAGTTCTTTACAAAATGATTGAGTGAGAAGAGTCATCAATTCCTGGGCAGTTAACAAACAAGTGAACTATTAACCATAAATGTAAATCTCCGAGTCTTAGATCTCCACATTTGTTTTTTGCAGTGTTTGGACTTGGACCCAGATTCTTGCGCATGTTAAACATATGCTATACCATTAAATTCCACCTTCAGATCCTGATCAAATTACTCGGGAGGTGATTCTGATTCAGAAGCCAGAGGCCCTGGACTCCAAGCTATACAGAGGCATATATAAATTTATGTCTATTTTAATTAGAGCTAAGCATTATTTTTAATGATAGAGCTTTGCTTCCAGCAAATGCTTTCTTTAATTGGCCATTTGACATCTGCTCCTTTCTATCTTGCCTCAGTCCTGTCGTCTTTTCCTTTAATAAACATAGTGACCCAATGAACTATGTTTGACCAGCAGCTCAGAAGTAGTGACAAAGGAGAGACTCTCCTAGCCTGAGGAATAAAATTTACTGACTTTTGAAATCCATCCTAAGTTAATAAAGCATGAGAAATCCTGAGATGATAATTCATTCATTGAAAGTGTGGTGAAATCTTATGCAAATCACCCACAAATCCTTATTGGAAGCAATTATGTTCTACAGAGTGTCCATACTGGTTTATGCCAGAAAGGGTGTATGAATCATTCTTCCATTGCAGTGTCATAGTCAAGAGCAAAATGATCCTCTCCATGTTTACTTGGCTGCTAGTTTTGCCCTACAGTGGTATTGCCAGCTTTCGCTCTTTGAAATTCATATGAAAATGATGGTGCTGGGAAGAAATGGGAGAATCTAGGCCATGAGTGCCTTTTCTTGTGCTATTCTGGGAGACTTCAAGAAATGAAAATGAGGTGCTCTTAGCATTTCAAGCAAAATTACCTGAGCCTCTAATGGGCAGCTCTGCTCTTGTGCGAGGGTTAATTTTGTCTAGAGGATGATAACCATGGAGTGAACTATTCTGTTTTCTCCAAAGGCTGTTGAATGTTCCAGCATGCTTGAACAACGAGGCACCTGTGGGTTGTTCTTTTTAATTAAAAACTCCTTAATGGGATGAACTTGCAGGCATTTATTTGTGGTAAATGCTAGAATTTGGTCCACTTCATTTTCTGAAGTCCAATTTGAAAATTATGTTTAAAAACAGTCTCCTGGTCTGAGAACACAGTATAATAAAAATTCACAGCAGTCTGAAGAACGGATTTATAGGCTATTTAGGTTTGAGAGTATGATGAGTGATGGGCAGAAGGACCTGGAAATTGGCAACAGGACTTCTAGGAAAACAGAGAAGGGTCAAAGTATGCTTCAATGCAGATCTCCAGCCATTGAAGTCTCTCAGTGGGCCTCACTTTCTCAAGGTTCCATCATCTCTCAGTAGCATCAATCCGAGGATCACACATTTAGAAGGCACTCCACATCTGAACTGCCCAAGTTGGGTACCTATTAGGCATTTCAAATGAATTATATGCCAGATACTGGTGTCTCACAGCTATAATCCTAGCTAATCAGGAGATTATGGTCTGAGGATCATAATTTGAAAGCTAACACAGCAAAAAAAATCCCATGAAATTCTGATCTCCAATTACTAATCCAAAAGCAGGAAGTAGAAATGTATCTCATGGGGTTGCCTTGAGAGAACAAGCCAAGGGAGAATGTGAAGCCCTTACTTCAAACCCCAGTACCAGCACCACCACCAATAACAACTCAATTTTTTTCTCTGTCCCTTCCTGACATATTGCCTCTTCCTCCAAAGCACAGGCATTGGAATTATCCTCCAGTATTCTCTCTCTCTATCATATTCTACATGGTATCTATTTAGTTTTATCCTCAAGCTGCTACTTTCTGTGCCTCTATTGCTTCTTCCAAAAGCCATCGAATGAAATGACCTCGCCACTCCAAGCACATTACTCCCTTGCTTTCCCAATAAAAACTGATTATTTTATGCAATACTACCTCAAGTATTCATTCATTCTTTGTTCATTTTCCTTCACCATACTTATTATCTTCTCTCACCTTATATGTTAACTGCTCATTTTTTCTTCCACTAGAATGTTATCTCATGAGGTCTTTGTTTTTCCATGAATCCTTACCACTATAATAATGCCTAAAATATGCCAGAACACAAGAAACAATAAAATGTGGATGAATGACTACAATGCCCAAAACTTGATTTGAAATCGTGGCACATCAAGAATTCCGCAGGCATGGATGGAGTTTCATGACCAGGAAATGGGCACATGTATCTTCTGTGTTTTAATGTTATCATTGATCAGAAACTTCAAAAACAAAAAAGCAAAATTTTCCCATTCAAAATGAGTCTACAAATCTAAATTCTAAAACACAGAAAGTGGAACATGAACTCTCTATATGACAATTATTTTTTGGTATAGTCTATTTAAAAGGAAGACCTTAGCAGGATTTGGAGGAGGTTGGTTCATGCCTATAATCCTAGCTACTCAGGAGGCTAAGATCTGAAGATTGCCGTTCAAAGCCAGCCCAAGGCAGGAAAGTCTGTGGGACTTTTATCTCCAATTAACCAGCCCAAAAGCCAGAAGTGGAGCTGTGACTCCAAGTGATAGAGGGCTAGTTTTGAGCAAAAAAGCTCCAGGACAGTTGTCACATCCTGAGTTCAAGCCCTACAATTACACACACACACACACACACATACACACACACACACACACACACACCACACACACTCATAGAATTTAATGTGATGCTTCAAGAGATTAGTAAAGATATACAATCCCCATAAATTGCTTATATATACATTATACATTATCTATAAACCAACTGGCAATAAAATAACAAAAATAGATTTTGAAAAGATCTACTCTGACATAGTAGAAAAATACTTAAAATAGAGATTTTAATCAAAACAATGCTTGCAAACAGACACAGCCCAAGCAAGTGTGTCATTTATCTAACAGAAATTTCAAAAGTTAGGGACAGACCACAAATAGTACTTGTGAATTGAGTAGGCAAAATTTTCTAATTACAGAAATGCATGAAACCAAAATAAAGCCAGAGTATCAAAAATATAAGGAACAATTTACTTAGAATTTCATATATGCTTAAATTATCATTGTAGAACAAAGGCAAAATATACAGAGAAAGCCATGTAAGACCCAGAAGCCATGTAAGACTCACAGCTGAGTCTCATCCTAGTGGCCACTTAAGTCCTAGAGACCTCTGGACCTCCACAGCAGTGATGCACTCTGGTAATGTCACCTGTGTAACCACAGCTGAAAGAAACACTGTTGACCATCATTCTGTGAGACAATCCACTTCCTAAAAGCTCAGTGTGGAACCTGTTTCTTCCTTCTTTCCAGTGACTGGTAACTCATCACAAATCTTGACATGTACCTCTGTGTGTATCAACTAGCTGTGATCTAACTCTATAACTGATAAACAGGAACTCTATAACTGATTTTTAATGATAACATTCAAGGGTTGATATGGAATTTTTTACATATTTCAATCTCTTAGAAAGTATTCAGTGTGGCCCTTTAGGACTCCAGTTTTTATATTTACACTGTCCTCAGTTCTACGTATTGGATGGAGCTTTCTGGCCAAAGAGATTATACAATTGTGGAATATGTAGGTATACTAAAAACCCAGAAATGGAAGAAACTGAAGGAGAGTGACAAGGAGAATTGTACTCATTACCTGACTTATGTAACTGTAAATCCTCTGTATATCACCTTTTTAACACAAAATTACTTAAAGCCAGGCGGTGGCTCACGCCTGTAATCCTATCTACTCAGGAGGCTGAGATCTGAGGATCAAGGTTCAAAGCCAGCCTGGGCACAAAAGGACCTGAGACTCTTCAAAGGACCTGAGACTCTTCAATTAACCTCTAGAAAATGGGAAGTGGGGCTTGGCTCAAGAATCGGGTGGTAGCCTTGAGCTGAAGACCTCAGGGATAATACCCAGGCCAAGTTCAAGCTGCATGATCCATATACACAAAAAATTATTTAAAAAATTAAGACATCAGCTCATACTTGTCATTTTAATAACTCAGGAAGCTGGGATCTGAGAATTGCCACTCACAGCCAATCCAGGCAGGAAAGTCAGAATTTGGTCTTCAATCACCTAAAAGCCTTCAGTGAGGCTGTGGTTCAAATGGTATAGTTTCAACCTTCAGTGAAAAAATTAAGAGACAGCACCAAGGCCCTAGCACCAGAAAATAAAATAATGAAAAATAAAATCTCAGGGCTTTCTAGAAGGTATAGCTACATACGAATAATAATCATCTATGTAAGAATACATTATTTCAACTCTAATATTTCTTGCCATTTTAATATTCCTCCCTTTATTTTGAAGAAATTGCTCTTAAGATTTCTTAATAACATCATTTTCTGAAAATGTAATTTCTACTACTAGAACTGAAAAGACAAATTTTAATAGTTTACCTACAATTGAATTCTTGTAACTTCCTGATGTTTCCCTAGGCTCCTTCTAAACACCCACACACAAGCCACTTACCAGTTTCCCCAGGAGCTTAATTTAAGAGAGAATGTAAAAGTAATCCAAAATTATGTCTTATTTCTCTCTGCCCCTGGCAATCCTTTTGGAATTCAATACTTGTTTTTCACAAATACAAATAGTAATTAAGAATATTTTTTTCAAATTTTGAACCATCATATTTTAATTAATATAGCTTCACTTGTTTTCTAGCCTAGGGATCTGTTTGTGCTGCTATAACAAAATATCATTGACTGATTGCATAGCTTATAAATAACAGAAGTTTAGTCACTGTTCTGGAGTCTGGGGAATCCCACAAGCAAGAGGTTGGTAGAGTAGGAATTAAGGTTACAAATGATACTTACCTGCTGTGACCTTACATGGTAGATAGGGTGTTAAAAGTCTTTGGTGCTTTACTCTCTTTTCACAGTACTGAGGACACTGAGGACCAAACCCACAACCTCATGAATGCTAGGCAAGGGCCTGTCATTAAGTTATATCCTTAGTCCCTCATCTCCATATTTCCCCTTCTGGTCCTGAGACTTTAACTCTAGGCATGGGCAGTGTTCCTGGGCTCCATTTGCTCAAGGCTAGTGCTCTACCACTTAAACTACAGCACCACTTTCAGCTTTTTCTATAACTAACTGAAGATGAGAGTCTGGACTTTACTGCCCAGGCTGGCTTCAAATTGAGATCCTCAGATCTCAGCCTCCTAAGTAGCTAGGATTACAGGTGTGAGCCATAGGTGTCCTACCCTGATTTCCTTTTGCAGAGCCCTAATCCCTTTCCTGAGCTCCTCATCCTCATGGACCTATCATCTCCCCGAAGCCCCACCTCCTAATTGTATGACCAGGGAGATTGGGATTTCAAATTTGTGGAGATAACACAATTCTCAGAGTTTACAACATGCAAATTAAAAAGTCTATCATCATTTTGGTGCTGGGAGCTGGTGGCTCACACCTGTAATCCTACCTACTCAGGAGGCTGAGATCTGAGGATCGTGGTTCTAAGTGAACGCTTGTGACATTCTTATCTCCAACTAACCACCAAAAATCCAGAAGTAGAACTGTAGATTTCAAGTGGTAGAGGTCCAGCCTTGAGTAACAAAGCTCAGGGACAGCAAGCACACAGGCCCAGAACTCAAGCCCCAGTGTTGGAAAAACAAACACACAAAAAAAGTCTATAATCATTTGGATCCTTGTAACATGATCTCCAAAATTGCTTTTATATTTTATAAAATTTGGGGGAATATTAATTGCCTTTTAAAAGAATTTATGGCTATAAATTCTACATGTCTAGCTGATAAAAAATATATATATATACTAATGTTCAAGAATGAATGCAAGTGTAACCCCCTTATACATTAGCCCAACAATAAAATTAAAAAAAAAAGAAAAAATACACACACACATAATCTAGCATCTTTTTTCTTCTAAAATACCTGTTGAATAAATCAATCAAGCAGAGGACTACAAATATTTCTTGGTTTTTTTTTTGTTGTTGTTTTTATTTTACAGCTCAGCAAAGCAGAATTAACAGAGGATTTACCTTTTTTATATCGACAAAGCTGAGTCATGTTCAAAAAGAAATAGTTTGCCACAGAATGTTCTTTGGCCAAACCACTTTCCACAGCCCTTTTAGAACTTGGTAAGATCAGAAAGCTGCCTTTGAAACTTTCCTGTGTCATAAAATCTACCACGGTATTGTAATAAGTGTAACCCCATGGGACCTTTAAATTGGTTGAAACTCCAGCTCTGGCACAAAGATTGCACTTGGAAGAGGAAGAATGATGAGGTGAAAGTGCTATAAGAAAGTTCACCCTACAGCTTCTTCTCTGCTGTCTTCTCTCAGGGAATTGTTGGTCTCCTGGCAAGGCAGGAGGATGTTCATTAATAAGGTCCCTATATTGGAATCTGAGGATCGTTAAAGGACATGGGTAGAGTCTACTTCCTTGTTTTTACCCACATTGTCTTATATCAAGACTGTCATCTTAAACTTTCTGATGATTTCCATTGAACTCCTTCAGTGTGGAGATCATTTTGTTGGAAAATCATGGAGGAAGATGCATATAAGATCAGATGTTGCACACACCAGTGGCTCACACCTGTAATCCTAGCTTCTCGAAAGGCTGAGATCTGAGGATTGAAGTTTAAATCTAGCCAAGGAAAGAAACTCCAATTAACTCCAATTAATCATCAAAAATCCTGAGGTATAGCTGTGGTTCAAATGACAGAGTGCCAGCTATGAGGAAAAAAGTTAGTGAGGCACCCAGACCCTGAGCTGAAGCTGCAGGACCAATACACATGCACTCACACACACACACACGCACACACGCACACGCAAATAGGAAGTTGTCTATACCAGCTGCCTATGTCATAAAAGACAAACTTAGATCATCATATGTAAATAGGAATTCATCTCACTATATTTAAAAGAGAAAAGAAAAACCAAAAATAACTTTTTAAAAGCAGACACTGAAAAAATTTATAATTAAAGGAATAACTGTAATGTCAAAAAATCCTGATACTCTCCATGTGATCCAGTGCACAACAATCACACCATTAAAACAAGAGCACATGACAATAAAAAGCATTTATTATAGTAAAAAAAGTATTTACTATAAGTAAAACAAGAGTAGGCTCTTAGTTATTCAAAGTGTGATTGTATTTGCCTTTAAGTCAGTTATTAAGGTAGAAAAGAAGCCAATCATACCTGTGATACATGATAAAATTCAGGTGTCAGGATAGACATAAGTAGACCAAAAAAAGTTAGAACTAAAAAAATATACAGACTAAGTTTAAGAAAGATAGAACATGGCCAGGCATGGTGATGCATGCCTACTATCCTAGAGCTCAAACTGAGGCCAGCTCAGAAAGACAGCTAGATGCTGCCCCCTCAAAAACAAAATCTGCATAAAAGAAAAAATACATACACAAGGTCAAAATTATGTTAAGTGAAGTAGGTCAGGCCCGGTAAGACAAAGGATGCATGTTTTTCCTTTTATATGAAAGCTATATTGAACTTAAAAACTTACAAGTAAATACATTGGAGGATATGCAAATGTATACAAATGTATTAACTGAAATATAGTGGATTCAAGGGAGAAGTCATGTAATTTCTTAGAAAAGCAATCAAAGTTTAGCAAAATAAACACGTAGAAATGGGTACTGGAAAGTGGTGAAGTGGAGTCAAGGAAAACAGGATAGACACATAAAGAGGAGAAGAGGAAAATAATGCAGTCAAGAGTCCAATGTACATGTTACAAAATCAAGAGGAGTGAGCGAAAGGGTAGATGGGGGGATGAGTGAGAATGCTGAAAGGGGTGACACTGATCAAATAGTTTCTTCATAAATTTTGTTAACTGGTAACTCCTTTGTACAACTACTTAAAGATAATAAAGAAAATACAATAAGCTACATAAAGGCAAGAATTCCATTGTGCACCAAGCAGAATATGACCTTGAAGCATCCTGATAGGAAAGCAAATAACTAAAGAAAGCAAGAATCCATTGGTGATTGACTTCCATCAGCAGTACAAAAATGTTAGAACTATCATTTTCCTTTAGATTACAAGCAGAGCTCTCACAGTTTTGAGACACATAACTTTGAACCTGGCACAAGACAGAGAGAGTCAGAGACAGAGACAGAGAAAGAGACACAGAAAGAGACAAAAAGAGAGTTTTTTCAAAGATTAGGATACAAAAAATGAAAATAAGAAAGTGACATGGATCAATAGGAGGAAACACTGCAGACATGTGCTGCAGACTTAGAGCAATCAAAGGACCATAAGAGAATGTCAGCATACGTGATGTCATGCTAAACTACCCAGGACACTGGACGACCCTAGGGATTAGCAGATTCTTCTTAAGGCTTGCTTGTCCATGGCAAAGCTTCACTTGAGAAAGCAAGCAAAGCAATCATGGAAAAGTAATACTCTGCTGACTCAGGTGAGGTGTTCCGGAAAGGTGTAAGTGGATGGAGGTAAGAATGGCCAACTTCCCAGAATATTCACCAAATCAATGAAGACACACATGCTAGGGTGAAGCACTTTAAACAGATTCTCTCATTTACGGTGATTTTAGTTAACCCCAAGGAGATTAAATATGATGCTTAAGGCTATAATAGTAAGAAAACCAATTTAAATATATTGTTTGAAATTATATATATAGCTTGGAATATATATTTCTTATATCAAAATATAGTAACAATATAGTGTTAGTAATATAATATTATTATTACAATATAATATTATCTATAAAGAGAGTCTCTGTCCCTGGGTGCTGCACACATCTCCTAAAGCCTTTAGAATCTTCAATTATAGACCTCTTTTGAATTTGTGACAGACATGGTTGGGGGCTGGGAACTCCTAGATAAATTCAAGATGGAAGCTGACCGCCAGAAAAGACCAAGGCGGATTAGAGAGTTAAAATACTGAGTGTCACCCCTGAACGTCCAAGGAGGAGGAATAATCACCGTGGGGGCAATGGCATCGGCAAATAAGCTTCTGAGAGAAAGCCTCCAAAGAGCCCCTGAAAGAACGGGGCTCAGAGAAGCTCTGTGTGGCTGGACTGGAAAGGTCTCAGGAAGGTGTCTCACATGAAGGCCCCTCTGTAGACACGCTCTGCCTCTCTTTTACATATATTTTCACCTGGCCATTCATTCATCCGTGCTGCTTGATAGGAATAAACTGTTTGCCCAAGTCTGTTATCTAGCCTAGGAAGTGAATGAAACTCAAGGAGTATTTCAAGAATATCAAGACTTAAGGTTATAAAAGTCCAGACCAATATCCAAGAATTTTTCTCCTGTGTTTTCTTCCTATAGTTTTAATTCCAAGTTTCTTAGAAGGGAAGTCTTTAATCCATTGACTTTTATACATGGAATTGAAATAAGAGTTTAATTCCTGCATTTGTAGGTAGCTTCCAATTATCCAGGCATCAATAAAGAAAACAAGTTCTAGAAGCAGGGATAAACTCAGTCAGAGGTACCCCAAGCTGGTACTCAGTGTACCTCATCCCTTCCCCCACATTCAGCCCTTTGTCATACTCAATACCTGGAAGTGTTTGAAGAGACTTCCAATGTTGACTTCAAGTCTTCATTTTCCTGCCTGCTTTGCACATTTTCTAATCACTAAGGGTATGTATGTGGGGGGCCGCATACACCCATATCTATAATTTCTTTCATCTATCCATCAATTATTTTTCATGCCTGCCTACTACAGGAAGAACTGAATTGTCCATGCAAGGGATTGAGGCAGGCAACTGGTAAAGAGAAGGTTCCAGAAAGCAAAATTTCACCCTTTATCTTAGCAACAGGCAAGTGCTCATCTTCTACTACTGGATATTTAAAGAGCTGTGGACCTGATCATCATTTACTGTTTTTGTTTTGTTTTGTTTTGGTCAGTCGTAGGACTTGAACTCTGGGCCTGGGTGTTGTCCCTGAGCTCTTCAGCTCAAGGCTAGTGCCCAGGCTGGCTTTGAACTTCCATCCTCAGATCTTAGCCTCCTGCCTAGCTGGGATTACAGGCGTAAGCCACCATGTCTGGCTTGATTTATACTGTTTTGAGCAGCTGTGTAATTACTGTGTGGTTTTTCACTTCCTTCAGAGACACTCAATTGAGTGGTCGAAAGACTCTGTTAAAGCTCCAGCACAGGACTCTGGAAAGGGGACATTCCATCCCCAAACAAATCTGAGCACAGAGATCTCTCCTCTTTAAGGAAGCAAATATATTCTTAGCTACTCTAGGAAGATTTATACATTGGCAATCTACCTCACAAATTTATACAAAAGGAGAGATTGCCAGTATTGAATCATTCTGTTGTTAAATCAAATACTGCATCTGATTAGTTTCCCAGTAACATTTAGAAAAGGGAAAAATGTTTTTGGAAAAATACTAAAAAATCTGTCAACCCCGAGATTTAAACATTAGCAGCCATTCAGAAACAAGCAGAAGCAACTTAGTACAACAAAAGTCATATAATGACTTCTACTAGTAAATCCTACCAGCTCTCTTCACACTGATTTATTTAGTTTCACAGCATGAGCACAATTAATTTGTTTTTACTAAGAGGTCATGTAAATTTTTATCTTCCCTATAAATATTTTGAAGTTTCTAACAACTATGTAGTACCTTGCTAACCCCTTGATATCTGAAGTTATCCCATGCAACTAAAAGGTTACAAGTACAATGCTCATTAGAGTATTCACTTGTAAGTGATATCACATAATTGAATTATACCAATGACTATAAAGATTAGGAACACTTAGGGAAGAAAGAATATGATTAGATATCCAGAACATAAACATAAAACAGTTGGATGGACTGTGGAGTATTGCATAAAATTGCAAAGGTGCTAATTATTAAGTCTCTTGAATGAAATGGAAGTAAATTATAATTGAATATTACTAAGATTCCAGATCAGTGACAAGCAAGTCTGATTCCACAGTCTGCCCCTTTTGCATATTTGAACTACAATTTCTGGCAAAAGTATTAGCCAGAGGCTGGTGAGTGGCTCATGCCTGCAATCATTGCTACTTAGGAGACTGAGATCAAAAGTTTGTAGCTGGAAGCCAGTGTGGGCAAGAAAATCCATGAGCCTCTTATGACCAATTAACCATCCAAGAGCTGCAAACAAAGCTGTGGCTCAAAGTGATAGAGTACTAGCCTTGAACACAGACATTCAGGGAGGGCACCCAGGTTCTAAGTTCAAGCCCCAACACAGGCACAAAATAAAACAGATGTTTTATTTTGCAGAGCCAACATCTGCAAATAGTGCTGACAGAGATGAAGGATGATGGATCCCCCAAGTTGACAAAATGCAGAAAGTGGTTCTGGCCCCTGGCAGCTCTCTAAATATCAGGGTAAAGTAGGTGAAAAAGAAAGGCATTTAATAAATCACAGTACTTGTTATCATAAATCAAGTGAATACATACTCACCTTTTATGTATTGGTTTGCAGACAGAATCAGTCTGTGGTCTTTCCATATTAAAAACACTCAGTAATCTGGGTGTGATTCTTGTGGAAACTTCTACAGAACTACATAGCTTTACATTTTCTTAACTTCCTATCTGGTATTCTCATGCCAAAGGGCTTGGGAAAAAGATTCTGTGTCTAGCAATGAACATTGTAGGATAGAAGAAAAAGCTTTCTATCTTATCATAGCTTTCTTCCTGTTTTTTTTCTGGGTTATTTGATTCATTTTAATGTTTTTTGCTCCCTTGACTATTGCAGACAGCCTCTACAAACCATGAGTTATATTTGTGTAAAGTAAGAAAGCAGAGAAAATTATCAATGTAAGGAAAAGCTGTACTCCCGAAGTGGCCTAGAATAACTGCTCAATAGTTGGTTCCTAGTAGCTACGCAGACCTAGGTTCAAACATCAGCTCTGGAAAACAGACACAGTGTCATTGCCTATCTCTGGAGATAGATGAGAAAAGCAAATGAGTTCCAATTCAAAGTAAATGCTGGGAGCATTTGAGGCAAGGTGCCTAGCAAGCAGTCAATAAATACTCTCAAACAAAGTTAGTTATCTCAGTCCAATTTCTTCTTTTCATTAGACTAAATATTTAGAGTAGCAGATTATGTTACCAGAATTATCTTTACTTATAATGTGGCTAGAGGATCTCACTTTATCAATTCCCATCCTACCCTCCCAAATTCTGCCATCTCCTTCTCCACTCAAGCACCCCTATTCTACCTTCCAGGATTGTAACGGTAGATGGACTTCTGAATATACAAGCTAAATCTCTGTGACTTTCTCATAAAGACATATGCGAAAATGTGGCATTGTAACCATGAATCTAGCCTAACTGCTTTGGGTTTCTCAGAACTTGACACTGCTCTGCTGAAAAAAGCAAGGGCTGAGAGCCCCAGGAATTCTCTACCCTATTGCTTAAGCCACTTCTCATCCTCTTTGTTTACATGGATACTTTGATTTATAGCAAATCAATGAAAAGTTATTATCTAAAAGTTACCAAATACCCTCCTGCAATCTAGCTTCAATCTCAAGCTGCCATTTTTGTTCTGCTATCTGTGACTTGACATGGAATCTTTCTTTTTTTGTCTGAACCATCTTCCCTCTGTTCTCTAACCACCAGCAAATTATCATGCCCTCAGAGGCTTCCTCTTTTCAGAACTCTTTTCTGGTTCCACAGGAGTTTCTCCAATACAGCACACAAAGTGCTCATTTACCCAGATCTGGCCTGTACCCATGGCTTGTCATGTGCCATTGGTTAGTGATTTCAGACTTTCCTGTGCACAAAAAGCATCTGGGAAGCTCATCTTCATCAGTTCATCCTCAAAGATTCCATCAATAGTATGGAGAGGACCTATGATCCTGTTAACAGACTCCCCAGACAGTTTTGATGGAGAAAGCACTGTGCAGGAAACAATTGACACTCCTGCAGAGACATAATTGTACTTCCTGCTCTAACTTCACCATTCAGTGTAGTGTCTAACATATAGTAGATACTTAATAAATGTTTACTTTAAAAATGTATGATTCTGCTATACATATTGTATATGTATCATATACAACCCAAGGGGATGTGTGTCAGCATTCAATAAAGATACCTGCATACTCATATTTATCATGACACTATTCATAAAAATCAAGTTATTGAATTAGCTTTGGTGCCCATCAACAGATGAATGGATAAAGAAAATGTGATGTAGGTACATTATTATTATATTATTGTATTATTCAGCCATGGAGAATAAAATGATGTAATTTGCATGAAATTGGATTGAACTGGAGATCACCATTTCAAATGAAACAAGTCTGACTCAGAAAGACAAGTATCACATATTTTCTCTCATGTTTGGGATCTAGGCCTTCCAAACAGAAGACTTAACTGGGCCAGGAGTTTTGCCTAGTGGTAGAGTGCTTCCCTAGCATGGATGAAAACTCAGGTTCAATTCCTTGGTCCCACATACATAGAAAAAACTAGAAATGGCACTGTGGCTCAAGTGGTAGAGCTCTAGCCTTGAGAAGAACCAAGGACAGTGCTCATGTTCCACCCATCTAGCCTCTTACTAGAGCCTAGGCTTGTTAAAATCAGTAAAGTCATATTTACTCTCTTAAAAACATTTTTCTCCAAGCAATACCCCTGACAGGAGTCTACCCTAGCTGCGGAACAGTCAAAGGCTGTGCAATGCATGAATGAGAATACTCTTCAAGGATATGAATCACAACCATCATGAGTGGGTTGAGGAAGGGAAACATTTCAAGGCTCCTTGACCTAGAATGAAACAAAACACTGTATGTACATGGAAGGGAATTAAAAAAAAAATCAACTGGGAGAGCATAATGACCGCTGGAGCACTTAGGCAGTCCAAGAGGAGCCTTAAAAATAACACCAGACTGTGTAGAGAATAGCAGCTACACTCTAAAGTATGTTCTTTATGAGCCCTTCATGAAACACCAAACAGCCCAAACTGTCAAGCCTCAGCATGGCAATCAGCACCTTGGGCAGGAGCATCCTGGAGGAGAAGCTATAAACTCCATGCCAAAGTCAGTGCTGGGAGCTCTATTCTCAACTCACCAATGAAGGCCACTTTCCTCTATTCCCAGGGGGAGGAATATATGCGACACAAAAGAAATATTTTTCCTACTCTTAAGAACAATGATTACAAGGTTCTTCCTGCAAGTTCCTGCTTTAAAGAAGCATTTACTATTGAGGTGATAAATCAAATGCAAATAATAAAACACTATTATTTGGAGAGGGCTTGTTATAAAATTTAAAAATTCTAATCTTTTTCTTAAAAAAGTTACTCTTTCTAATGAATGTATAAAATTCCATTACACACACACACACACACACACACACACACACACACACACAAATATTTTCTTGCACCATTTGTTCATTGAGGAACATCCAGGCTGATTCCTTATCTTGGCAATTATGAACAGAGCTGCAATGAACATGGTTGTGCTGGTGGGTTACCTGGCTTGTGGTCTTTTGGATAGATTCATCAAAGTGGGATTTCTGTGTTATATTATAGTTCTGTTTGTTTGTTTTCTTTTGCCAGTGTCTTGGGGCTTGAGTTCAGAGCCTGGGCACTGCCCTTGAGCTTTCTCAAGGCTAGCACTCTACCACTTGAACCACAGCACTACTTCCAGCTTTTTCTGTGTATGCGGTACCAAGGAAATGAACCCAGGGCTTCTTACATGGTAGGCAAGCACTCTACCACTAGGCCACACTCCTGGCTGCTGAAACCTCTATACTGCTTTCCAATTTACACTCCTACCAACAGTGTGATAGGTTCCCCTTTGGTCATATTCTTCCCAGCATCTGTTATTGTTTATTTTCTTGAACTCTGGGCCTGGGCATTGTTCCTGAACATCTTTGTGCTCAAGGATAGTGTTCTACTACTTGAGCCACAGCACCACTTCTCGCTTTTTCTGAATAGTTTATTGGAGACAGGAGTCTCACAGACTTTTCTGTTCAGGCTGCTTCAAACTGTGATATTCAGCTTTCAGCTTCCTGAGTACCTATTGCAGGTGTGAGCCACCCAGCACCTGGCTTTCACGTTGTTTTGATTTGCATTTCGTTTAAGGCCAGAGATACTGAGCATTTCTTCATGTCTCTACTAGCTATTTTTATATCTAAGAAGTCTCTTTTTAGCTCAGCCCATTTAATAATTGGGTTGTTGGTTCTTTCATCTAAGAAATCTCTTTTTTAGCTCAGCCCATTTAATAATTGGGCTGTTGGTTCTTTGAGAGTTTTTTTGTTTTTGTTTTATGCCAATCCTGATGCTTAAACTCAGGGCCTATCCACTGTCCTTGAACACATTTTTGCTCAATGCTAGTGTTCTGCCACAGTGCCACTTTTGGCTTTTTCTGTGTGTGTGGTACCAAGGAATCAAACCCAGGGCTTTGTGCATGCTAGGCAAGCACTCTACCACTAGGCCACACTCCTGATCAAGAGTTTAATTATTTTAAGATCACTGTATATTCTGGATTTTAGGTTCTTGTCTGAGGTAATAACTGGCAAAAATCTTTTCCCATTCTTTAGGCTTACATTGTTCCATTTGTAAAGAAATGGGTGGCTCAGGCCTGTAATCCTAGCCACTCAAGAGGCCGAGATCTGAGGATCGAGGTTCACAGCCAGCCCAAGCACTAAAGTCCGTGAGACTCTTATCTCCAATTAACCACCAGAAAACCAGGAGTGGCACTGTGGCTAAAGGAGTAGGGCAGTAGCTTTGAGCTGAGGAGCTCAGGGACAGCAACCAGGCCCAGAATTCAAGCCCCAGGACTGAAGGGAAAAAAAAAAGAAAAGAAAAAAATTATATTACGTGTAGTAAGTCAAGCTGCATATTTTTTCATGTGTGAAAGCTAGAAATGCCTCACAAACTAATGAGTAAATACAGTTGGTAATATACAAGTATATGCAAATGTATTAACAAATATGGCAGATTAAAAAAGAACTCAAATAGTGTAATTCCTTAGAAAGGTATGGTCAAAGTTCAACAAAATGAATACCAGGAAACAGGTACTTCAAAGGGGAATAGGGTCATGGAGAAAGGGACAAATAAAAGAAGAAGGGAGGTAGAGAATGCAATTAATAATTCAATGTATACCCTACAAAATTGAGAAAAGTGAGAGAAAGGATGGGTTGGAAGGAACGAGTAAGCATGTTAAAAGTAGAGGCATTGATCAAGATACACTTTATGTTTCCATGTGCTGCTTTTTACAATGGTATCTCCTTTTTAGACCATGTAAAGATATTTTTTTGTCAATTGTGACACTTGAACTCATCTATAAACATAGATGTAACTCCTAAGAATTTAAATCATTTAAAAAAGTTCCAAATGATAAGGAAAAGTTGACACTTCATTGTAGAAAAACAGGAATACCGGAAAGCCATTTGGAGTTTAACATCTAAAGATAATGAGTTTTCATTTTTCTACTCCAAAAGAAACATGATTATATTTTAAATGATGTGTTATACTATGGTACACTGAGAGTAAGGAAAGATTAGTTTTAAAGAATAAACACAGACATTCTCTAATTCCACTAATAGAGTTTACAAAGTATGAATGTCAGAAACAAACAGAGACAAGAGATGAGTCCAGAAATTTGGAACTTGATTCAGGAACCTGAATCAATGGCTAATAAATTTCATGCATTTCAAAGAATTCTGAGACCATCTCCTGTGGAGCCCGTTATCCTGATAATTTGTTTAAACATTGCACAAAATAGTAGGCAGTTAATGTGCCTTCCGAAAGGGAGATGGATATAAAAGACATAATTCTAAATTATCTACAGGAGTGAATGGGATGCTATTGTTTAATATGCCTGAAAACTAGAGTACCTGGGTCTGTCTTTAAAATATTAGGGAATGTATCACTGGAATAGACAATACATACCCTCAATGCTCAAAAAATGTTCAAACAATCATCATTATTTCAAAGTCTATTGAATTTTTCCTTTACTTATATACAAAGAGAGCTTTCACCAGCTAAGGATAGCTCTGGCTGGCAACCCATAAAGACGTAAGACCTTGATTTGAGTACAGAATTGAGAAACAGAATTCTAATACTATTATGTGCTTCGAAGTGTGGATCTTAAGCTGGGCATGGTGGCTCACGTCTGTTATCCTACTCAGGACGACGAGATCTGAGGATCTCAGTTCAAAGCCCAGCCATGAGTCCATGAGACTTTTATCTCCAATTAACCACCAGAAAACTGGAAGTAGCACTGTGGCTCAAGGGGTAGGATGGTAGCTTTTTGCTGAAGAACTCAGAGACAACACCCAGGCCCAGAGTTCAAGTCCCATCACTGACAAACAAAAGGTGTGGATCTTGCCCCCAATCAGAGAGGATAGGCTCATGACTCTGCCAATACCTTGATGTTGGCCTTATGAGACTCTAAGCAGAAGACTTAAGTTTGGATATGTCAGACTTCTCATCTACAGAAGTGTGAGGTCATTAACAGATGCGCAAGCCACTCAGTTTGTGGTGATCATCATAGTAGTAATAGAAAACTAATATAGCTGGCTGCCTGTGACAGCAAAGGCCTGTAATTCCAGCTACTGAGGAGGCAGAGATTGGGAGAGTCTTGGTTTGAGCTATTCTAAGCAAAAAGTGAGATCCCCACCTGGACAAAACAAGCCCTACAGTGGAATGCACCTCTTGCCCCAAGTATATAAGTAACATGCATTTAGGGATTGAGGTCTGAGTCCAGCCCTGGGCAAAAAAGCAAGGCCCCTTTTGAAAAGCGACATAAAGCAACAAGAGCTGAAGGTATAGCTCTCATGGTGGAACACCTGCTTAGCCAGTACAAGGATGTGTTCAAACTTTTGTAGTTTTAATAAATAAATGAATGAATCTAATACAAGGGTAGATTGTATTTAATCCTACCTGATTTTGGAATAGAGGGATTCATGGCTCTTTAAAACTACAAAGTGATCACCCTCCATCTTTAAGCGAAATATGGACATATGGCATATTGCAAACTGAGTTTCTAAATGATTGTCATGTTTTCTCATCAAGCAATGTGGAGGGCCTCATTCCTGAGGCCTACTTCAACGCTATCAACACTTGGTTCATTTGCTTTTTCAGAACATTATGGGGAAAATCTGCTTATCAGGCTTTTACTAAATGTTCTCTGTTATAGCTTGGACCTTACCTGTCCTCAAGTGTCCATGTCTTAAAAGTGTAGGAGTTCTACTGGAAGGTGGTAGAAACCTGAGCCTAGAAGGAGTGTGTAGTACTCTGGCATCTATCTCTGTCTTTGTCCCCTGGCTATGAAGGAAGAAGCTTTGCTCTGCCATGTGCTTCTTGTAACAGACCCAAAGCAACCAGGCCAATCAATCATACATTGAAACTTCCACAACAAACCATTTAGCTTTATAAGTTGATTCTCTCACATATTTCTTATGGTGACAACATCCTCTAACACCTCCACTATCCTTCTATAAACTTGTACAGAAAAAAATATTTTGCTTATTCTAGCAAGCCAGGGATATATTGTTCACTATCACTAGAATGGAATAAGAATCAATCTGGCTCTACAAATAGAATGAGAGAGTACTATGTATGTGATAGCAAAACAGGTTGTTACCACTCCTATTGATCCAATTATTCAGTCAAATTGACCTTCGGGAAAGTCTCACACCTTACAACACAAAAAACCCCCTCATCAACAATTAAAACAAATGAAAAAGTCAGTTCTCCACCGATAAAATAAATACCCTTTGGCCTGGGAGGTTAGCCTAGTGGTAAAGTGCTTGCCTAGCATGCACAAACACCCGGGTTCAATTCCTTAGCACCACATACATAGAAAAAAGCCGGAAGTGGTGCTGTGGCTCAAATGGTAAGAGTTCTAGCCTTGAGAAAACCAAAGAACAATGCTTAGGCCCTGAGCTCAAGGCCCAGGACTGGCAAAGAAAAAAAAAAAGACAATGTGAATTTGATCAAAGCACGTTATATTCACTTAAGTATCCCAGCGAAACCATGTGTACGTGTGTGTGTGTGTGTGTGTGTGTGTGTGTGTGTGTGTGTGTGTGTGTGTACGCGCCAGTTCTGGGAACTCAGGGACTGAGTACTGTCCTTGGGCTTTCTCAAGGCTAGAACGCTACCACTTGAGCCACAGTGCCATTTCCATCTTTTTCTATGTATGTAGTACTAAGGAATCAAGTCTGGGTGTTTGTGGATGCTAGGCAAGCACTCAACCACCAGGCCAAATTCCAGGGCTCCCCAGTGAAATCTTTGAACAATCAATTTATGCTAAGTAAAAGATAATCTATGAATACTAATTTATACCTTATTTCTACGACTGTAATAAGATCTAGGGGAAAAAATGAGGTAAGTGTCTAGATTCTTTGCAGACTCATACTCTGTCTTGAAAACAGAATTTATATCACTTAGAAATTTTAGACATATAAATTGAAAACAGGAATTCCCAGAAATCTGAAAAATTACCCCCACTTTGACTTTGGAGTCTCTTATAGCCAAAGAGAGATGCAAGGGGATACACTTGTAAGTTCAGATCATGTGCATGAGCTAGAGAGTAGAGGGATAAGCCTGAGCTCCAGGATGCCTGCTGGGTGCTCTGAGATGCAGGAACCAGAATCCAAGAAGCAGTGGCCTTAAGAGAACTGAAACTAACCCCCCCCCCCCCCGTACACAGTGGACAAAACTGTGTCTACTAGAGAAAGGTCTCCAGCTTTGGAATAGATTCAGGACTGGGACAGCACACATCTTCAAGGGGGCCACAATGGCATACAAAGTTAGAGAACTTTCCCTACAATTTTTCCAAACTGTAAGACAATATGGCCTAACTTCAGGTTTAAAAAGTCACCATGAAGCCAGGCACGGTAGCTCACACCTGTATTCCTAGCTACTTAGGACATTGACATCTGAGGATCGCAGTTCAAAGTCAACCTGGACATTAAACACTGTGAGACTCTTATCTCCAATTAATCACTAGAAAACAGGAAGTGGCACTATGGTTTGAGGGGGACAGCAGTAGCCTTGACATGAAGAGCTCAGAAGCTCAGAGACAGCGCCCAGGCTCAGAGTTCACCCCCCCACACACACACACAAAAGTCACGATGAGGTAAAGACTTGTCCAACAATTGATATGGTGTATCAGAGATTAAACCAAATCAGTAGCTATTAAATATAGAAACAAAGCTAGGTGGTGCTTTGATATGTGACCGCTCTGACGTCAGTTCATGCCAACCAAGTATGTACATGTGACTGAACTGATGGGCAAGGGATGGATGCAAAGAACATAGGAAGTTAGCTCCGAAATAGAAGACCCAGGGGAAAAGGCTTGCTCTCCTTTTGCTTCTCAAAGTTTGCTTTGTTGCTTGTGTTTATGTGTGGAAACAAAGGAATCTGCCATTGGTGGTGGGTTTATCAGTCACCAGTATGGCAGACAACATTGAAAAATAACCCAGGAAGAGTCACTTCCCTTCTTCTGAGAGGAAACATGACCCAGAGTCAGCTTTGATTTATAGTTTGCTCCAGGAGGGACTTGAGCACCTGTATCCTAAGGTGTGATGTAATGTATCTGAACATGTGACTGTGTGCTTTCTCCTGATAACAATGTCCAAATTAGTGCTCAGGAATTATTCTGGACCCTGTCTGCTTCTGCTGCCAAAGAAGGAGCCTGGGGTTGGCATTTGAAACATACAGTTGATATATCTGATAATCTGATATAGCTCATAATTTCTGCAATGATACAGTCAGGTAAACACACTACTTGCAATAAATCAACTGCTGATTTTCTTTCCATTAAATGTTGCAAATGTGCACATGTGCACACACACCTACACATACACACACACACAGAGTGGCAGGAAAATTAAACCCATAAAGATATTTTATTAGTGAAAAGTCACAGCTGACTTAGCTTTCAAAAGTCAGGCAATTCTTAGTCCCTTCTGCAACTTTATCTCACCGACACCACATAAGTACACAATGAAGCATGAAACCCAAATATGCAAATGGTTATACCTATTGCACAAAGAGGCACATTCTTCTGATGATGCCTTTGCCGGTCTCTGCTCTGGGTCTTTAACATTATTTCCAGTAGAGTCACATTCTTATCCTGCATTTTCCTACACCGGTGCCTTCCACATTGCTAACACAGACTGGGCTTAAAGGGAGTATAGTATTTCATGCTAATAAGAAAGTCAAAGCGAGGCACTGGCGGCTTATGCTTGTAATCCTCGCTACTCACTCATAAAGCTGAGATCTGAGGATCATGGTTTGAGCCAGCACAGTCAGAAAAGTCTGTGAGACCCTTATCTCCAATTAACCAACAAAATACTAGACGTATAGATGTGACTCAAAGCCAGTGAGAGAGTAAGGCCCTGAGTTCAAGCCCTAGAGAGAGAGACAGAGAGAGAGACAGAGATAGAGAGAGGCAGTTAATAGTGATTACAGAGATTACAGACAGACTGAATGACTGTTAAAACTTGATTAGTCTTTGGTGGGTAATAGTACAATAAAACCATATTTCGTAGCATTAAATAAAACTGCTGGGTTTAAAGAACTCTCTGTAAACCACAGAGTCAGCAGACCTTTCAATTTAATACACTGAGCTTTAGGAGATAAGGACGATGAATAGAGAACTCAGGAGTCATAGGTCACTCAAAATTCTATGACTCAGTATTTGCTTAGTTTCCTATACAATGAGAAGATAGATTCCATGAAATTGAGCGTGGAACTCTCTTTCTCCCAGCCCAATTATATTCTATAAATGCAAAACTAGACAATATTTATCATATACTAAGTATTCTAGAGGCATTGGTTAACAACACACAGTATTGTCTCTTTCTGACGGAGGCTGGTTTGGGCCCAGCCTGAACCCTAGAATATATAGCTCAAATCCCTTCTATGTAGTATTTGCCTATGTCCTATGCATCCTCTCTTGTATACCTCAAATCATGTCTGGGTACCTTATTAATACCTAACATAAATTCTGTATTAACGGTAGCTCTGCTGTGTTGCCTAAGGAATGATAACTAGAGAAAAATCCTGTGCTATGCAACTGAAAAAACATTTTGATCTGCACTTGGTTGGATCTGTGGGCAAGGAGCCCTTGGGTTTTGCCCACATTACTGACACCCAGAACCAGCTTTGTGGTTTTAAATGGAAATGAGAAGTTTCACAGATTTCCAGCCTTCAGAGACTAGAGAATTGTAGACAATTCAGCTAAGATTTTTTTTGAACTGAGAATGCTAATACCATAGCATTGTACCAATTGCATGAGTCCAGTAGTATGGAATTCAGTCTCTTGCATTTCTAGTCAAGTATTCCTCTGAAGGCTACTCACAAATATAAGGGAAAAAAATCTGATCCAAAAAGTTGAATGTGATAGGGTAAAGATAGTCTAATCAACAAGACAAATTGTATGTCATAAAGTGTATCGTAAAGGTATTGAGTAAACCATATTTTCAGTGTCTATTGAGAAAACTTTTATCCCACAGCATTGAAAATTTAACTCAGGGTTTCATACTTGCTAGGCAAGCACTCTATCATTTAAGCCATACTCCAGTCCGTTTGCTTTTAGGTTTGTCTCTTCCACATAAGTTTTCATAACATTTGACTGGCCAGCCTCGGATCTTGATCCTTCTACTTCTGCCTCCCAAGCAGTTGAGATTACAGATGTGATCTTTACCATGTACACTTGGCAAAACTTTTGGCTTAATGATTTTCCTACAAGAACTAAGTGCTTTGCATATTATTTTAAGGTCTGTATTATTTAGCATTACATTTCACTGAATGTACATGGAAACCTCCAGGTAATGGTGACGTAAATGAAGATGATATTTATTTTTCTGTCGCCAAGAGAATTCCAACAGCAGCACATCCAGAACTGGCACAGAGCTCCCTGGTTGTCAGCGTCCCATGTCTCTTTGCATGCTTCTGTACATCTTTCCCATGTTGGGTTCAAGGTTGATCCTTGAATTCGTCTATATCCTCCGAATTAAGCTAGCAAATAAAAGGGGCAGAGAAAAGGCACCTCATTCTATTTTAAATGCTAAGGATCTTTCAGAGGTGCCAAACAATTTTGCATTCATCATCTTAGCTGGAACTTGGTCATGTGGCTCCCCCTGGCTGCCAGGGACCTAGACAGCAGTTTTTAAAAAATCATGGTGACTTTGTGCCTTGAAACTAGACTAGAAGGAAAAAATGGATTTGATGCAGCTGCAACTAGCATCTTTTCCTGCAAAATATCTGTTTCATACCTACCTCCTTCTCCCTCGAAAATGCTGTTGTAGTAAGTAGAAAGGCTGCTTCAATACGTAAATAATGTAAATAATCTCTATATTAAATTGGAATGCCATGACTCAGATGAATGAGGTAATATGAACCAACACAATGTCGATTCGTATGCAAGGGGTATTTTACTAGAGATGCAATTACTATAAGCTTGCCTCTTTGCCTTAGTGATATTAATAGCAATAAAGCCATTGTAGGACATTAGAAAATTCCTCACAGGGTAAGGAAATGGTCATGAGGTCATTACATCCGTCCACAGAGGTTACAGAGTGAGCAGATTCTTTAAGAGTCTGACCAGCCAAATTTACCGAAGTTCTATCCCTAAAGCCCTGTCAAAGACCAAGTCATTATCGAGGAAATGAAGCTCTTTCCACCCACATCCTCTGTTCATTGTAACCAAACAAGATCAAGAGGCCAGAGATGCTCAGCAGCCAACAGATGACTGGGCTTTGCTCTGTCACAGAAGCCCTGCATCTTGGTCTCACAGGGATTTATATATTGATGACAATTGCAGACAGTATGACTCTTTGAGTTTTCAAAATGAATAAATGCTAGAGATACTTTACATAGCATAGTATTCACTGTCAGTAATACTGTATATACTTAACAACCTTACCAAAGGTGTATATCTAATGGACATATTCTTCACATAGGAATAATGCATAAATTTATGACAAGAAGGGTACGGTGAGAGGCAGAAGTGCAGGCCATAGTTATGTGAAGGTGTGATTGTGGTAATGGGTGTACAGGTGAGTACTCATCTCAGATTCATCAAGTTCACATTTTAAATATATACAGTGTTTAGATGTCATCATTTCTTTCTTTCTTTTCTACCACCTGAGCCATGTGTCCAGTCCTTATCAATCATTTTAATAATAAAAAGTTTGCTGACAATCTCTTCCTATTAGTTCTTTATGCGGAAGAGAGTATGTGGAGGGAACTTATAAAATAGTTAAGTCAAAATTTTGTTTTAAAGAGATATAAAATGTTATTCACTTGGGGTCTAATCAGGTCCTTTATTCTCTTCCCACATTGATGTTCAGAGTAAGAGTATGGCTCTGTACTTCACATCACAAACCAACATTATAATCAACCAAAACTCTTCTGACATAATGTTATAAATTGAGATGATGGATATTTAACATCACCACCAAAACCAATGAAATACACTTTCTCTAAAAAACTGTTTTCTACTTTCCATCCTGCCCATAACCAAGATCTCACTTGTAAATACTAAAGCTATTTTTGACAACTTTCTTTTTTACATGCCTATACTAGGCCTGGATGCTGTCCCTTAGCTTTTTTGCTCAAGGCTGGCACTATATCACTTGAGCCAAAGCTCCACTTTCAGCTTTTTGATAGTTAATTGGAGATGAGTTTCATGGACTTTCTTGCTCAAGCTGGTTTCCAACGAAGATCTTTAGATCTCAGCTTTCCTGAGTAACTAGGATTATAGATATAAACTATGTGCACCCTGTCTTTGACAAATTTGATTCTTCTTCACAATCAATGATAGTGTAATCTTTTGAAATTTTGAAGGCTCTTTTCATCCCCATCTTTACTTTGTGTCTCTCAATTTGTTTAACTCTCCAAATCTCTGTTATCTCATTTGAAAAAGTGAGTGCTTTTAGAAAGATAATCTCTGAAATACCGTGTGCTTCCAAGTACCAGTGTCATATAATAAAAGTGAAGGCTTTAAACTTTCCTGGCAATGTTTCAATAAGAACGACAACCATTTGAAAAATAATTTGACAATTCTTCTGGATGAATTCTTCTGAGGGAGGGATCATTTGTATACATCATTCTGTCTTATCATCTGTTCCCAGACACCAACGAGATGCAATTTAGCATGCCATTTTGAGACAGCTGGTGAAATGAAAAGTGATAGAGCCTCCCAGGTAAGTACCAATTAAAATTATTTCCAATCATTTAAAATGAGTGTTATATAACAGTACCAGTGTGGCTTTTGGAAGAACTATTGTTTTGGTTTTTTTTTTTTTGAAGGAGAAAAGGATCTCCTTGTTTCTCAACTATACAGGACTGTCCCAATCCAGCATATCTACAATGCATATTCTGCAAGCCTCATGATTATTTCAAGTTCAAGGCAGCAAGAATAACAGTGAATGAGAATAGTTGCATCTCCTTTCCAGTCCCCTCTCTGTGCTATTGTTTCTTTCCCCAAATTGCTGTGTTCCGGCTCTATTGCTTAAGGATTTATATCCAAGGGCCAATTTTCATCCATCTTATGACAAGGTCTCTCTAGCAAGTTATACATCTTCAATTTCCAACCACCTGTACATTTGCACTTCAAATTGAAACCATAACAAAACTATTCTCTAGAGCTCTTTAAAGTGGTGTAGATTTCTCAGCCTCTCACTTTTCAGCATCCCCAAACAAGAGTTGGAGAAAGGCGATTATGTCTTAAATACAGTATCTTCCAAAATGTTTTTTTTTTAAAAAAACAAACCTGTTCCTCTTTTGCATAGTTGCTGGGGAAAAACAAAAACCAACAAACAAAAAAATGAGGAAAATGGCCATCTATTACTGGCTTTTTTTTTTGCCAGTCCTGGGCTTGAGCTCAGGGCCAGAGCACTGTCCTTGGACTTTCTCAAGGCTAGAGCTCTACCACTTGAGCCTCAGCACCATTTTTGGCTTTTTTCTATGCATGTGGTACCAAGGAATCGAACCCTGATCTTCGTGCATGCTAGGCAAGCACCCTACCACCAGGCCAAACTCCCGGCCCCTATCTCTGGCTTTTATGTGTTCACACTGGTATTTATCACAGACATAACATTGAATGTGTGTCTATGAAAATGGAAGCAGGTAACTTGAGGGGGGTATGGAGGTAGGAGAGGTGAGGGGAGAAAGATCAAAGGTGATACAGATCCAGATGTACTGTACTCATACATAAATGAGTATATTGACCTGAGACCCCTTTATACAACCACTAAAATAATAATAATAGTAAAAAAAAGTTTGATACTAAGAAATCATTTAAAACTTTGCAGGAGCTGGGTACTGTAGTTCAATATAAAAAGTTGGCTTCACATGTACAAGGCTTTCAGTATGATCCCCAGGATAGCAAGAAAACAAACAACTACTACAAAAAAAACCTTGCATACAGGACATTTATAGCTCAAGGAAAAAAGTTTTGTTTAAGAGATGCAACCTAATTTTATTTTTTTTATATTTTTTATTGTAATTAATAAAAGAGTTACATGATATTTGCCAGATAGAAGGTGAGTTAATTCATATATATTGATACCCTTTCACATGTCTTGGTACCCATTACCCGCCCCTTCACCCCCCTTCTTGGTTTTCCCCCCTTCCTTATCCAATTTCAAATAACCAAGTAGAAATAAATCCAATATATCAGATAACAAAGTGAGATACTGTAACAATATGAGATAACCAAGGGACAGCAAAAGAGATGAGAGAGAACATAGTACATTAAGGACAACAATCATTCATTGTATGGCTTTTGTTTCAATATCCTGGAGGTCTTTTCAATTAGCTTCATACTATATGGCCTTATGTATCAAGGTTTTCCTCTATTGCAGATCTCTGCTAGTAGAGCCCAAGGTTTCTACTGATTATGACAAATGAGGGAAACCATTGAGCCTAAGTTCCTTTGAGTCTGGCTTACTTCACTTAATATGATTTTTTCTAAGACTTTCCATTTCCTAATAAATGGGACGATGTCGTTTTTTTCTGACAGCAGCATAGAATTCCATTGTGTACAAATACCACAACTTGTTGATCCACTCATCAACTGAGGGACATCTAGGTTGGTTCCATATTTTTGCTATGGTGAATAATGCTGCAATGAACATTGTTGTAGTAGTGGATTTAGTATGCCCTAGTTTCTGGATGGTTGGGTAAATGCCAGGTAGTGGAATTGCTGGGTCATAGGGGAGCTCTATGTTTAGCCCTTTGAGGCACTACCATATTGCTTTCCATAGTGGTTGAACGAGTTTGCACTCCCACCAACAATGTAGTAGGGGTCCCTCCTGGCCACATCCCCTCCAGCATCTGTTGTTATTCGTTTTCCTGATCCTGGCCATTCTAACTGGAGTGAGGTGGAATCTTAGAGTTGTTTTGATTTGCGTTTCATTTATGACC
This sequence comes from Megascapheus bottae, assembly GCF_031878675.1. Taxonomy (NCBI): domain Eukaryota; kingdom Metazoa; phylum Chordata; class Mammalia; order Rodentia; family Geomyidae; genus Megascapheus; species Megascapheus bottae. Next base: position 16,328,397 of record NC_143534.1, on the reverse strand, counting down.
AGAGATGTTGAGCATTTCTTTATGTGTCTATAGGCCATTTTTGTTTCTTCTTCAGAGAAGACTCTCTTTAAGTCTTTGGCCCATTTTTTAATGGGATGGTTGCTACTTTGGGGATTAGTTTTGGAGTGATTCAATTGTTTGAGCTGTTGATTTACCAAAAAAAGAAGAGATACCGAAATAAACAAAATCGCACACGAAAATGGTAAAATCACGACAGAAATTACCAAGATCCAGAATTTCATGAGGGAATACTTCTCAAACCTTTATGCCAACAAATTTGAGAATCTAGAAGAAATGGATGAATTCCTAGCCAATATTAACATACCCACACTGAACCAAGAAGAACTAACCCAACTAAACAGGCCCATTTCAATCTCTGAAATAGAAATGGCAATAAGAGAACTTCCACCTAAGAAAAGCCCAGGGCCAGATGGATTCACAGCTGAATTCTATAAGGTCTTCAAAGCAGAGCTCACACCAATACACCTCAAGCTCTTCAACGAAATTGAAAATAAAGGTTCTTTACCAAACTCATTCTATGAAGCCAGTATAACCCTCATCCCCAAACCAGACAGAGATTCATCAAAGAAAGAGAACTATAGACCTATTTCTTTGATGAACATCGATGCAAAACTTCTCAACAAAATAATGGCCAACCGTCTACAACAACTTATCAAAAAATTATACACTATGATGAAACAGGATTCATCACAGGGAGGCAAAGCTGGTTCAACATACGCAAATCAATTAACATAATTCAACACATCAACAGGAGCAAGGACAAAAATCACATGATTGTCTCAATAGATGCAGAAAAGGCATTTGACAAGATCCAACACCCCTTTATGTTAAAAGCTCTGGAGAAACTAGGAATCCATGGAACATTCCTCAATATAATAAAGGCTGTGTATGACAAACACACAGCTAGTATTATACTTAATGACGAAAATCTAAAGCCATTCCCTCTAAAATCAGGAATGAGACAAGGATGCCCACTCTCTCCACTCCTCTTTAACATAGTATTAGAATTCCTAGCCAGTGCAATAAGGCAAGAAGCAAGCATAAAGGGGATCCAAATACAGAAAGAGGAAGTAAAACTATCCCTCTTTGCAGACGACATGATTCTGTATTTAAAGAATCCTATAGACTCTACTCCCAAGCTCCTTGAGCTGATTTAAAACTTTGGAAGGGTAGCAGGCTATAAAATTAACCCTCAAAAATCAACTGCCTTCCTCTACGCCAACAGTGAGAGGAACGAGGCAATAATCAGGAAAGAAACTCCTTTCTCAATAGCCTCAAAGAAAATAAAATACCTAGGAATTAGCTTAACTAAGAATGTAAAGTACCTTTTTGATGAAAACTTTAAAACACTAAAAAAGGAAATTAAAGCAGAACTAAGGAAATGGAAATACCTCCCATGCTCCTGGATTGGAAGAATCAACATTGTGAAAATGACAATCTTTCCAAGGGCTATCTACAAATTCAACGCAATACCCATCAACATCCCAATGGCATTCTTTAAAGAAATAGAAGAGGCAATCCAAAATTTCATATGGAATAATAAAAGACCCCGTATAGCAAAAACACTTCTTAGCAGAAAGAACAGAGCAGGAGGAATTTCAACTCCAAACTTTAGACTCTATTACAGGACTATAATTATCAAAACAGCTTGGTACTGGCACAAGAGCAGGCCTGAAGACCAATGGAATAGAACTGAGGACTCAGATATTAAACCACAGACCTATAGCCACCTAATCTTTGACAAGGGAGCCAAAAATATAGACTGGAAGAAAGACAACCTCTTCAACAAGTTGTGCTGACAGAACTGGTTAAGCACCTGCAGAAAACTAAAGTTGGATCCTTCTTTGTCACCCTGCACTAGAATTAACTCCAAATGGATCAAAGACCTGGAGGTAAAAGCTGACACACTGAAAACTTTACAAGAAGGAATAGGAGATACACTAGGCCTCCTTGGAACAGGTTGAAACTTTCTTAATAAGGACCAAGAATCACAGCAAATAAGAGAAAGGCTGGATAAGTGGGATTGCATTAAACTGCAGAGCTTTTGTATGGCAAAGGACATAGTAAATTAATTAGGAAGCCTACAGAGTGGGAGAAGATCTTCACCAACCAAACAACGGACAAAGGCCTCATATCTAAAATGTAACCTAACTTTAAATGTGGCATTCCACCTAAAGAAAAAAAAGAGGAGTTTTAAAAGGTCTTCATTAACTTCTACTAATTTTAATGTAAATTAACCTTTAAGGAAAACAGTACTCCCAGTCTGAACAAAGGGCTGTTTAGCAAACTTACTGCAGGTTCAGAGGCCGAGAGTTCTAACTTGTCAGTGCTTAGACACCAAATTTTCCAAACACTAAAACTGATCAATTCTAATAAAGACTACCTAATTGAAATTTCTTCTTTCCAATTTTTAAACTTTACCTTGGGACAATAACATTTAAAATGTGATCAGACTCATTAGACGTGGGATACATGAATGAACATGTGTATTTTTTCTTGGCATTGTGAAAATAACATGGTATTTTATGAATATTTTAAAGGATTAATTTTTGGCATCCATTATTTTCATACAGGGTAACAAGACTTTAGTTTCTACAAAGGTCCTGATAAAGTGACTTCATTCTTTTCTCATACATAAAAGTGAGAAATTCTGAATGCAAAATGATGAATGATCTGTATAGCTGAAGGAACTTATGACAAATAAAATTAAAATCCTGCCTGAATTTTAACTCCCTCATAGTTTTACCACTATGATTACACTACGTAATGTAATCATAGTGATCATGTAATATTTTTATGGAATTTAATCTTTTCCCAAGGCACTTTTTTTTGACAGTCTTGGGACTTGAACTCAAGGCCTGGGCACTGTCCTTGAACACTTTCTGCTCAAGGCCAATGCTCTGCCACTTGAGCCACAGCTCCACCTCCAGCTTTTTCTGTGTATGTGACACTAAGAAATTGAGCCCAGGGCTTTGTGCATGCTAGATAAGAACTCTATTCCATTGTTTCAATTCCATTGTTTCATCTACTCACCTGAGAGGTGAGAGGTGAGTTGAGGAAAAACGTTTTTATTCTCACTGGGATGTTTCACTGGAATTGCTAAGTCTTGGGAATTTACAAGAGCCAGAAAATCCTGACCTGGAAAGGTATGAAACAGTGACCTTTCTGCAGCTTTCTAACAAGTGGGGGATGAGAGCAGCATCGAATTCTTCACACTTCACCTTGTGCTTCCTCATTCACACTGACACTAAGTGACAGGGACTGACCATCTACTAAATGATTTACAGCAGCAAAACTAAAACTCAGTGCATACCCATCCTTACAAGAATGGAGACATGACAGACTACAAATAATGGTTTGTTTTAGAGATAAGTCAGTCCACAAAATCTAAGTAGGTAATCACATAGGAAAAATGTAAATGTAAGATGGCTCTGTATTGAAATGGAGGACCATGAGTGAACTGAAACATGGAAATTTGAGAAGTGTCTTGCATGCATATTTTTAGCTTTTCTGTAACTTCCTGAAGTACACTGAGTCCCTGTTTAGGTTATCCTACTGCTTGCTGTCTTGCTGGGGACTCAGAGATGAAAAATATGGAAATCTAGCTAATATTTATGGAGAATGTATGCAGTGATTTATGTACCAGGACAACTCTGAGTTAACAAGCCAAAAAGTAGGAACACCTGAGTTCAGCATCTGTCTATCCATCTCATCTCTGGGATTTAGGTACCCCTCCCAATACAGGACTCAGCTAAAATCCCTGTCCTCCAGGGAGTCCTCAATACAGAGAGCAAGGAGTTCCATGAATCCCTCCTGTAACTATTTTGCCTAAGGTAGGCCATGTTCACCAACTATACTTGTCCCTCCTCCCCACAAAAAAAATCACAAGCTAAGATGTCATCTCAGTGAGAAATTTTTATTAAAATTCTCCCCTCAATTTAGCTCAATATGCAGCTATTTGATTTATTTTATTACATGATAAAAGCCTTATAATTTCATAGTTTTTAAAAAATATTTTCAGTGGCCTATATAATGTCCATATGACTATCATACTGATTATTTATACAGTATTGTGCTAAGTTTTTAGCACTTTTACTAGCACATATTAGGTATGCAAAGGGGCTTCATTGTGATATTTCCATGTGCATACCAAAATGTATCCTAATTCACATCCTTCCTCTTCTTAAGTTTCAGCAAGCTTCATTGTTCTTTCATGCTTGTATATAAAACAATTTGCTCATAATCATCCCTTCCTCCCAGTTTTTTGTAGCTCTGCTTTTGCTTGTACTCACTCCCAAACAGAATGAGTTTTTCATTCCTGTCATCCATTTCTAAGGACTAGATTCTTCATATGAGAACATATGGCATTTGTCTTCCTCAGTCTCACTTAATTTGCCTTGTGTCTGCATCCACTTTCCAACAAATAGCATAATTTCATTCTTCTTTATGACTCCATATTGTAGAGGTACCACATATTCTTTATTCATTCATCAGTGACAAACAAGTCCTTATTTTGGCTATTGTGAACAATGCTGCAGGAAATGTGGCTGTGCAGATGTCCCCACTGTTGGTTGCTTACATTCCTTCAGATATATATACCCAGGAGTGATACAGCAGGACCACAGGTTAGTCCTAGCTTTAGTTTTTTAAGGAACTTTCAAAATGATTCACGCAATGACCCCTGTAATTTCTACTCCTGTGAAGTGTTTAAGTGTCCTCTCTGCTCCTCTCCAACATCTGTTCTTATTTTTATGATGATGGCTTATTTTATAGTAAAAAGTTTCATAACTTCTTAGAGGTATTTAATTTTTTTGTTGCGAGATAGATGTTTATGCAGCTAGATATGTATTCTATTTTCTTAATTGTAAGAATATACTGAGAGAAATTGGAATCTTAATAATGTTTTGATTTGTATTTCCTCTGTACTAAGGACCTTGAACATTTTTTAGATATTGGTTATTTGTCTTTCTTTTGGAAACTTCTATTCATTTAACAATTCATTAACTGGATTATTTATTCTTTTGGTGTTTAATTATTAGAGCTCTTTATATATACTAGATATCAGTACTTTACCACATTAATAACTGACAAAGATTTTCTCCCATTCTGTAGGTTTTCTTCTTATTCTGGTAATTGCTTACTTTGCTGTTTGGAAGTTCTTTTTAGTTCATACAATACCATTTTTTAAATTCTACTTCTTATTTTCTGAGCAGTTGGGGTCAATTCAGAAAAGTGCTACCTCTTCTATACCTTCATGGGTTTTCTCTGTTTTCCTCTAGTGGTTTCAAAGTTTCTTTTTCTTACATTAAGGTCTTTGATCTCCAATGCATTTTTGGACAGGATTCAAGATTGGGATGTAGTTTGAAGCCAGCCTATGCAAAAAGCTAGCAAGACCCCTAGCTCAATCAGTAACCTGGACATGGTGATTATACATCTGTCATCCTAGCTACATGGGAAGTTGTAGGTAGAAGGATTATGGTCTGAGTCCAGCATTGGAAAAAGCAAAACTGTAGGTGCAGTTTGAATTCCTGCCTAGAAAGCATAAAGTACTGAGTTTAAATCTCAGTTCTGCCACAAAAAATAATAAGGAAAAAAAATTAAAAAATGGTGTGTGGGGGGAGGGCAGGCGTGCTCACAGGTATCTTAAATTCTAGCTATTGAAGAGTCAAACATAAAAGGATTGTAAGTTCAAGGTTGGTCTAGGGAAAAGTGCAGGCCCTATCTGGGGAAAAAAAAAAACCTAACTAAAGAAGAAAGGGCTGGAAGTGTGTCTCAAGTGACAGAGCACTTGCCTAGCAGACATGAGGCTCTGAGTTCAAACCTAGTACTGATAAAAAAAAATAATGCCAAAAAAAAACCTATGTAGATATTCAATAGAAATATGATGTGCGCCCCAAAGTACTATCTAATCTCCTTATATTCATGTGAAATTAACTTTTAAAAAGTTTAATTTAACCCAGTATGGTAAAAATAACATTTGTATAAGTAATTAATATAAAATTATTATTACCTTCTTTCCATAAACGAAGTCTTAAAAAATTACTGTGTTGTTTATATTCACAACATGTCTCAATTCCGATTGACCACATTACAAGTACTCAAGCCACGTGTGGCTAAAGGCTGCCATGTTGGACCGTGCAGGTACTTACTTTAAATATGGTAGTAATAATGTAAATGTGAAATTATTGTACTTTAAGTTTTTTAAGATATTTAGAAAAGTGTCTAATATAATTACACGTTTATTTTTCTTCATCTTCATTTTAAATTTGCTCTATAAAACAACTGTTCCAATTTGATATGCCAATGATTTCTTAAAGAAGAAATTATGTGCCATGAAAATGCCATGATGCTTGATCATAACAACACATCATTAGCAATTCCTTTTTCAGTTGTTTTCACTGGATTGTGAGCTGCTCCTTCAAAATAATAGCCAAAAGATATGTTAATTGTATACCTTTATTCATTTGTTACATATTATTATTATTATATAATTATGTATATTAACAGCCCTAGGATTATGACCTGTCTATGCAGCCATCTTCCAATACTTACTGGTACACTTACTAAATTATGATCAATCACAAAAAATTAGAATGAAGCATTCCTTTTCTCCTTATATTAGATTTTAGCATTTGACTCTGTTCCAAGCCAGCTATAAATTACTGTATTTCTGAAGAATATAGAAAATAGAAAACAGTATTTGCCTTTGCTAAATTTCTCCAATTTCTGAGTTATCTTTTAATCTCCACAAAAAAGAACCTGTACAGCAAGAGAAGCCACAAACCCCACTGAAGCAAGCCATTGAATTTTATCCCAATGCCATAGCCCTGTGCAGAAAGGATGTTTAGCAGGCATTAAGTTCCCAGAGCCCATCTCTCTGCTATAAGGCAGCATTTGCCTTGCCCTCCTTGAGAAAGAAAGCCTGCTGGGGAGATGGCTGTTACAGTCTGTGTACTTCATTAGAGGAGCAAGTATCGTTCCCTGGACCTAAACAGATCCTAACTGCTAATGGCCCAAGATGCTATGAGAGTCGTTAGATTTACTAGAAATGAGAACTAAACAGAGAAAAAATACCTTAGGAAGCAAAGAAACTGCAGTGATAAGCTTCAGTTATATATATATATATATATATATAAATAGCAAGTGAATCAATAACTTGAAAATGCACAACGAAGGGCAAAAAGGAGTTGATTGCAATCTTCAAAGAGCTGGCAGAAAGAAAGTGATGCAAATTACACTCATTCAGAAAAGTAAAGTCAGTTGACTCAAACCTAAGAAGTTTCAGCTAGGCTAGTATAAAAGAGCAACATTGTAGGAAGAGAGGACAGAAGAATGTTATAGCACATTCACTATGAACAGCAAAAAAAAAAAAACACCCAGATATTTGTTTTGAGTTTTCTTCCTAGGTTATAATTCATGAGAATGCAAATAGCACTCTGAGGATGGTGGGAGAATGTAAAACTAGAAGGTCATTACCAAAAGTAAACACATTAGTAATTAGAACAGGATCTAAAGAAATGAAAATTATGCTGAATCTCTCATTACACTATTGGCTAGAATAAAGCCTGTTGAATAGAAAACAGATTTTATCATTCATTTCTTATTTATTATTCAATTTGGACATGTTTATCTACCATTTTTAATTTGCACTTAGAAGTGCACATTTTTATCTCTATGAATTTTGTCACAGAACAATGTAATAGACTCAGCAAGGACAGAGCATTTTATTTCCTTCCAGGGCGCGCATGCACACGTGTACACACACACACACACACACACACACACACACACACACACACACACACACACACACTGGTAAAGGCAGATATATATAGATCTGCTCAGCTTTTTCTAGAAAAACAACTTGAGGCATTAAGTACAAGATCCATACTTCTGTTACCTATGTGCATTGAGTTAATGTTTTAAAATCAGAAAATTTTTCCCAAGTGAAAAATCCAACCTTTATTCCTATCTTTCCAAAGACCTGGTTGTTAACAGGGATGTGAACTGAATGCCAAGCACCCCAGGGAGTGGTTCCTCTTGCTTAGACTCACACAAACAAAAGAAATTCAATCAAAGGGACCTGTCACCCAGTTCCCCATCCTTCCCACTTCCATGAAACGTCAGCTAAGTGAAGGAACTCAGGAAGATTTACCCACTGCCTGCAGGACTCACATTTACCCACTGCCTCCAGGACTCGCAAGCTGTGTGCTGCATGAAATTATAGCTTTCCCTTGGATGTGCCAATAGTTGGTGAGAGGCATTCTTGAGCAGTTCCATTTTTCCTACTCTTCTAATAGCTAAGAGAGCCAGGAGGAAAGTAGAAGGAAAGGCTGGGCCCAACACAGGGTACAGGCAAAGGCCTCACACAGCACCCCAAAACTATAGCAGTGTCCAAGGCCACATTTCCTTTGTCTACATTTTATCTATATTTATATCTGTGTATTTATGTATGCAACATGCTTTTCTCTTGTATATTCCTATTACTACTTCTGCAAAAGTATGTCTATTTTTTGTATGGTGGTTTTGGGGACTGAACTCATAGCCTTATTTATACTTGTTGGGTAAATCCTTCACCATGCTTCACCATGCTTTTGACTTGTTTTTCAGATAAGGTCTCATGTTCTAGGTCCCATTGTTCAAATTGACCTGGAACTATGATCTATCAGCCTCTGACTCTCATTTAGCTAGGACCATAGCCATTCACCACCTTGTTTTATTTATTCATGTTTTGTTTTGCCGGTGCTATTTACAACTCTTGAACTCAGGGTCTCACAATCTCCCTTGGCGTTTTTCTTCAAAACTTGCTTTATTCCACTTGAGCCACACCTTCAGTTCTGAGTTTTACTGTAAATTGGAGATAAGGGTCTAATTGACTTTTCTGCCCAGGCTGGCTTCAAACTGTGATCCTCATACCTTAGCCTCCTGAGTAGCTAAGAGTTAGAAGCCATCAATGTCCAGCTCCCCGCTTGTTTTTGAGATAGTTCTAACATTTGCCCAGACTGGCCGAGAACTGTGATCCTTCTATCTCAGCCCACTGTGTTGCTGGAATTGCAAGATTAACACCAAACCTGACTCTAACTAATTTTAGATAATCACACATATTCCTATGACTGGGAATCAATGTTTTTGTAGTTGTTATGTCCTTCCATGTGCACAGGACCTCTACAAACCCACAAGTCACATCAAAGCACCCTCATAGTCGTTTCATCAAGACACAATTTAAGATCCATTTCTTTCCATAAAGCAATTAGAGCTCTAGATCAAGAGCTAGAATGGTGGATTGCTGGAGCTCCAGTATAAAGTAAGAAAGCAATCATTCACCAATCGATGAGGGATTTTGGAAACAAAGAACAGATGTCATGATTCAGGATACCCAAGAAACAGAATATGTCTGTGAGATGCTCTTTGGGGAACACCTTGAAGCAGGATCCTAAGGAGAGAAGTGTGACAGGGTAACGGGGGACATTGACTGTGATTCTGTTATAAAACAGGCCCAAACCATAGGCAGTGCTGGAGATGGGATGCAGGTGGCTCTATAAGGATGTCCTAGATAAAGACACAGGACCTGGGTCCTTGCAACCTGCCTTCATATGGGAGGTGAAGGAAGGTGTGCTTGCAAAGAAGCCCCTTTTCATGGGGAGCAGTGATGAGGGATGAACTTGACTGGGATCCATTGTTCACGTCTGAAGGGGAGCCAGGGCAGTACAAGAATGAGGTATTCCTCAAGACCCATGAGTCTACCTCATTCTTAAAATAAGAGGTACAACTAACTGCTATAAATTATAAACCCTCTCTCACAACAGATACCCTATCTAACCTTCGTGATTTTTTTCCTTCTAACAATCTGACTTTTTTGATCGGCAAGTCATTCAGTCCATCTCTTCCACGCAGACTACCCTGTTCAACCAGCTGAGAAATCTGGAATAAAACGGAAGCATACTTGGTGGAAAGAGAGCAGGCTCCATCTCCCTTTTATTTTTTTAAATGAAGCAGGATGGTAATAATTGTACTGACCTCATGGAGTTTGCAGGAAGAATTAAATTATCCATGCAAAGATTTTCAAAGAGTTCCTGTCACACAGTCAGCTATTACTAGCATTATTATTTTTGAAAAACTGTGAATTTAATATTTGCTTCATGGTTACTATTGCCTATTCAGAACCTGCTGCAAAAATGACTTAGAGAGCTGATCACTAGTGGCTAACACCTGTAACTCTATCAACTCAGGAAGCTGATATCTGAGAATCCTGTTTCAAAACCAGCCCAGGTAGGAAAGTCCATGAGATTCATCTCCAATTAACCACCAAAAAGCGAGAAGTCAGAAGTGGCTCAAATAGTAGAGCACCAACCTTGATCAAAAACACTAAGAGGTAGCACTCAGGCCCTGAGTTTAAGCCCAGTACCAGTGCACATTTCAGGCTCCCTGGTATTTCTTACCTACCTCTTTTTAAGTAGTAGCCAATGACTTCAAACTATCTTGGCTGACTTTCATGTCATTCAGAAAAAAGTAAGATTCTATTGCATACTTGATTTTATTGCCAGAAGATAGGCTTCAATGGACAGTTTCATTGCCACTAAGAAAAGAAATGCTGGCCTAAGGTCAATCATTTGAAAATCAAAGCCATGATAAGTGCCAATGTCTTCCAGCTTTTCTTTGTTCCATCTAGGGGGGTTGCCAGGAAACAATATCATTTCATAGTAGATAACATTATGACTGCTTTCTTAGAATATTCACAGGCAATATTGAACTGGAGAAATTATCCTGACTACAGGATTTTTAAAATATAATTTTATTGTTAGTATTAAGATGTTGTACGGAGGGGTTACCATTTTCAAATTTAGGTAATGAGTGTGATTCTTTTCAAGAAATGTTGTCCCTTCCGTTCCTTTGCTTTTCCCCCAGTTTCCCTTCCCACAAGTTACATAGTTCATTTTCCACATGATGTGTACTGAATATTATGACTGCATTTGGTCAACCTTTTGCCCTCCATTTCTGTATGATTATACAGGTCAAACTATTGTGGGGCCTCACTATTTCATCCTTGCTTTGAACAGTGAATTTATGCTAACTTCTCAACATGCTCAGTGAAAGTGATCCCTAGTCACCTTTGATGAGAGATCCATGGCCTTCTTAACTACCCAAGCTCATGGACATATAAACACACCTACACCCTGGCTCTACCATCAGGAAAGGCCCTTGGCTCTCTGCTCCCCATCTCAATCCTTCTGAGAAAATCATTTCCAAAAATGTCCTGAATGACATTCGATTTATTATTTGAGGGAGGAAAGATTTATTTTGGCTCATTTTTCAGAAACATAAGTCTATCGTGGCAATAAGGAAATGGTGGAGTCGAATAATTTTTTTCCATGTCACTGTGACCAAGAATCAAAGAAAGAGGTATATAGGAAGGGGCCAAGGCAAGAGATAGCCCTATAAACATATCCTGGTGCCCAAATTCCTCCAAGCAATTACTGCTTCCCTCTTCGCAGCATATCCTCATTATACGATCAAGTTACTACCCTATCAAGGGACTAGCAATTCATTGGGCCAGAAGCCTGGTTATCTAACAATGGAAACAACCTCACTGATGCTGCCCAGAAGTGTACTCTGTTAGCTCACTGGCATATCTGAATCCAATCAATATGACAAGATTAACCTCTGTAAATATACACCCTGTCAACGTGATATCCAAGCACACCATTTCACACCATCACATCCTAGCAGATTCTATCTTGGGTCTTCACACTTGGGGTTTGTCATTTATTTGGAAGAGCTTCAAGGGAGTGTGTGAATCCTGTAAAGGCAATATGTATATTTTTTTGTGATTATTCCCTATGCACATCTTTCAGGAGACAGAGTTTAGCAAATGACTTTGATCAGAGAACAGTATTTAAAAGCTTTGTCCTAGGCAGGTCTTTAAATTGACTGGCCAACCCAAACTTAGAACATCTGAGGAGACATCTGATTCCATGCTTGTTGAGTCTTTGACCCTGGATAAGCTACTTTTTTTCACAAGACCTCAGAAGGGCTAAACACAGAAAGCTTCCTCTGCAGTTGCTACCCAGAGTTAGTGAGATAATCCCAGGTATCAGAGCACACTGTGCTCAGTTCAGACATGCAAGTATGGAACCCTTGTTATTCCCTTACATGGAGTCATGTCCTTGTGAATAACACTCTCTCTTATTTTTTTAAAAAAGATGCTGTCCCTTGGTTATCTCATTGTTACCGTATTTTACCTTGTTATCTGATATATTGTATATATGTTTATTTGAAATAGGATAGGAAAGGGGGGAAAACAAGATGAGGGGCAGGAGTGGGGGGAGGGAAATGGGGACCAAAACATGAGAAAGTTTGTGAAGATACCGTTTCTATCCGGTGAATATAATGTAACCCTTCTATTAATTACAATAAAAAATACATGGAAAAAAAGGATAGGCCATGCAGAATTATGTCATTGACCTTTTTCCAGGGACAGGTCAAGAGGCTGACCACATGATGTCCACCATTGTATTTATGGCAGAGGAAGACGGAGAACCATTACCACACAGGTTCCTCTTTGTCAAGCTGTATAGAAGAAACATCTCCACAGAAAAGGCTTTAGAAAAGCCACTCTAGTGAAAAAAGCATGAGTATTCCTTTCTAAGATATGGGAAACCACATGAGGAATGCTCAAAGGGATCTAGAAAGCTAGGAACCATGTGAGGTCCAGCTTCAATAAGGCCATAGGACCTAAGGCAATAACACCACCTCGCTATTCCTTCTTTTCTAACTTTATCTCCTATGTTTCCCCTCCATTGTTGAATTAATCTTGTCATCATTTATATGCTTTTATGAAATACTTCAAATCCACTGGGGAATCAAGCCATTGCATATATAAACAGAGAAAGAAATCCATGGTGTATGGATTGGTGTCTTGCTGCCTGTTATGCTATTTGCTCTGGTTTATGGGGACTCTTCCCTCCTGCTTAAATGAATTTTGATCTTCTATTGTTGGGAAAATATGAGAAGCTGAGGTAGGTTGTAAATAGATGACAAAGCAATCTAGAAATTCCTAAGATGCCTTGTGGTAATAGTTTTCAAAGCAAACCAATCTGCCTCTCAGACAAATATTATACAAAGAAAAAGAACTCATTGTAAAATTAATCTTGTTTATATCCTATAAAGGCATTTGGGGGGGGAAGTTAACATGTTCTTAGTTCTTAGTCTGAGAAAGTTTCTTTCCAGCCTGTTTGAAACATAAACCTTTTTCAATGTTTTTAAACTGACATTCCAAAGGGAGTGCTCCTCAGGCCTTTATTTAAGTGGAAAACTGGAAGCTATCAGGTCTCCTTTACCATACCATTTCTACTTCATTCACTAGCCCACTGGCCTAAGTATAAGACAAGAGTCTTATAAAAATTCTTCACCAAGCTTCTTAGGAGTCCCTCAGAAAAATGTGAGAGAGAAAAAAATTAGGACAGCCTAAGTCCTTCAAAGAAATGCTAAGGATAGCTCATTCTCTTTTTTTATAGTCCTATGGTAGTAGGGCATTTTTCCATCTTCATACTTTCTGTAGAGAAGCAGCATTATCTGTGATGCCCCAAACCCAGAGAAACATTAGAGACTCATACCTGTGATTCTAGTGACTCAAGAGGCTAAAATCCAGAGGACTGTCATTTAAAACAAGCCTAAGAAGAAAAGTCTTTGAGACACCATCTCCAAGAACAATAAATCTAGGCTAAAGACATGGTGTAAGTGTAGAGCATCCGCTAAGGAAACACAAAGTCCTGAATTCAAATCCCAATACTGGCACACTACAAAATAAAAACAGAAAGAAAAGTGGAATAGGCTGAATAATAATAAAATGCTGTGGGTTGTGAAACACAAGTTCAAAGGGTTAAAATGGCAACAGGAATATCTCTGGGTATGCTCAGCTTGTATGCTAAAGTTCTTTCTGAAATAAAAGAAAAAGATATTCTGAAGGTACATTAATAAAAGAATTTGCTCCTTAGAGTACCTTCCTGGCTCACCAGCTGACACATCATGTCTATAGATTCCCTCATGTCTACTTTTGCCCCCTGTCAAGGTGAGATACAGAGCTGCAGTATTCCAGCACTGCTGTTAGTATGGTTATATTAAAATATACTCATTATATTAAACTATACATTTTGCAGAGTTTCTAAAGTAGTCTGTTCCATTGAGTAAGGGTTCCTGGTAGGTAGAGCTGTTGTCTAGTCCAGTGAGCATCTGACTAAAGACCAAGACCCTGGAACCCTCTACTCTTCAGGACATCAGGGGAACATGGGAGACAAGTAAAGTGAGCAGCCTCTGAAAAAGGTGAAACTTGTCTTTTGTACCTACTTTACAAATGGTAAGACAGGCTTTGGGAAGTGAGATGACCTGAACAAGGCCATCTGAAGAGTAAGAGGCAGAACTCTCAGAACCCAGTTATCCAGGCTTCCTAGGCAAGTGATCACCGCCAGCCCACTGCTATATACTCTAGACTCCAGAGCAATAAGCAACCACGTGGAGCTAACTTTATATTCCAGATTCCCTTGAAAACTACACAGATATAAGCCCCAGGGGTAGAAGCTGAGATTGTCTAGAGACTATGAAGTTTGGGGACTGGGAAGGGAGGAAAGGAGATCAAGAGAAAATGAAATTGGCTAAGAAGACCTCAAAGAATACTTCTTCAGGAAGAGAGTTCTCTCTCTGCAGCCCCCAAGTGGTCCTTAAAGACCATTACAAGTAGGAAAAATGTTAAACTCAATGATCCAGGCTGACAGGATGAAACAGAAGCTGCCACCCTGACCTGGAAACAGCAGAGCCAAGGGGCTCCTGAGGAGAAAGCTCTGGAAGCTACAACACTCTGACATGGGGAGGTGCTGAGACAGGTCAACTGCAATAGCTCACAGATGATTCACCCAACTTCATGATACAAGTGATAAGTTCAAATGGCATTCAGGTGATTTTAACAATCATGGTCACAGAATCTAGATGTATGAATATATAAGCAAAACATCAGCTGCTTTCAGATCTTTGAAGGATCTCCGGCCCTCACATTCAAGTCATTAATTATGCATTCACATTTATTTAATCACCTCCATAGAAGATAGGTTTATTCCACATGGAACACATCATGTATTGTGTATTTATCTCAAGGAATCTAGAATTTTCTTCCTCAATCTAACAGAATGAAAACCAAAGCCCGTGTCCCATATGAAATGACTCACAGTGGTTAACAAATATCACATATTCCTGAAAATAGATCGCTGCAATTTTGTCAGTGAAATGAAAACATTAACAAACAGCTCTTTCTGCTTTTGTAAGCAAAAGCCTGGGGGAAAATATACTTTTCTCTAGTGAAAACTTGCATTTGACTTAGTTGCTGTAATCAGGAGAAGGTAGGAAGGCTACATCAGCTTCCTTCTTAACCGGTTTAGCTCATGAGTCAAGTTACTGCAGGACAAATTCTATCCCTCAATGTTACAGGGGCTAAGATGTTCCTCCAAATATTTAAATTCTTTCTGATCACAGAAATCAACAAGCATATCTGAATGACTGGACAATGGAGAAGCATATACTTTAAAAAGCAATTTTGAAAGGCTGGGCATGGTAGCAAAGGAAGGTAATCTTGGCTTCTCAAGATGTAGAGAGTCAGAGGATTGAGGTTTGGACCAGTCCAGGCAAAAAAGCAACACTTCATCTCAATCAACAAGCCATGTATTTGTAGTAGTGCAAGCCTATAACCCAATCTATGTGGGAGACATCGGCTTGCCATCTGAGGCTATTCATAAGCAAAATGCCGAGACTCTATCAGAAAAATTACCAAAAAGAAACAGGGGTGCAACTCAGGATGCAGGGTGGTTGCTAAGCAAATGTGAGTAAAGTCCTTAGTTAAAAACCCAGGATTGTTAAAAAAAAGTAACTTTTAAAAGGCAAGAAGACATAATGTATGATGTATCTCTCTTTGCACTCTGGTCTCAAAGTGAATGGTTTAAAAGCAATTTGAGAAGCAAGTTTTAAGAAGGTCTAGAAACACTATGATCTTGTGATGTTAAAGGATTTTTTAATTGAGTTTTTGAAAGTCCAATCATTCCTTATAACAAGCATTTACATCCTTTGAAAAGTAATGATTTTACAATGATAGTCAAAAGGCTTTTGATGAATGACTATTGAAATTAATTTCACCTTACTTGAACCATGGAGAGAAGGTCAAAATAAAATAAGCCCATAAGCTTTTAAGTGCTTTTACTGACAGAGGCCTAACTTGCCTCTGTAGGCTCTGGGCCCACAGCTTGAGGATACTTGTCTATGGCTGGCCTGGGAGTCAGGTCAGGGGAAGGAAATTGCTGTGGTAGCCACAGCAGCAGAGAGAGCAAAGAACCTGGGCCCAAACAGCAGGTCCTTAGGCGTTGACATTTTATATGCAAAAATGTGCACGGTTAGTAACTATCAGCATGTTTCAGGCGGGGATTGCTGGCTAAGGAATTATTTTCCTTGCCAAGAATGTGCTCAGTAGAATTGTGTTTAATAGTGCTAAATCTTTACTGAATAGCTGAATTTTTTTCCTGGAAGTAATGCAGACTGTCCAAAAAAAACATATCAAAACCTGGAAGAAGAGAAGGATAGAAGGAGGAAGGTCTAAGATAGGAAGGTGGCCTTGGATTACACAGACATTTCTCTCCTTAGTCAAGACGCACCAGTAGCTGGGCAAGGGTAAGCCTGTGCCTATAATCCTAGCTACTCAGGAGGTTGAAATCCGAGGACTGTAGTTTGCAGCCAGCCCAGGAAGGAAAGTCCATGAGGTTCTCATACTCATTGATCACCAAAAGGCTAGAAGTAAAGGTGTGGTTCAAGTGGTAGAGTGACAGCATTAAGTGAAAAAGTTAAGAGAGAGCACACCAAGTTCAAGGCCCATTACTGTCTCCTAATCCTTCCCAAAATAATACCATCCTGTGAACTACCTTTCTATGAGTACAAGTGAATTTCTGGTTTCTCTACAATCACTCGTGGCTTCAGTATGGCAACCAGGCAGAATTAGAGATCTCTTCCTGATGATACAAATGAGAATAAACTGCACCCCATTATTAATAAGTGCAACAATAGGCAAAATGTTCACACCCCTTTTTCCCCAAAAGGCGAGATCTAGAGATGAAAAGACATTGCACTTATCCTTCGTCTTCCCTCTATGAGAGGTTATGTTTCCTGGACAATTATTTGGCTCACTGTTCACAAAAATAAGGTGATATAAAAAATGGCTTAAGATGGCCGAGAGTTTGGTCTAGTGGTAGAGTGCTTGCCTAGCATGCACGAAGACCCAGGTTCAATTCCTTGGTACTGCATACATAAAAAAAGCAGGAAGTGGTGCTCAGGCTCAAGTGGTAGAGTTCTAGCATTGAGAGAAAAAGTCCAAGGACAGTGCTCAGGCCCTGAGCTCAAGCCCAGGACTGGCAAAAAAAAAAAAATGGCTTAAGAATCATTGGTAAAACTAAGACAACTCAGAGAAACACAATTTTGTGTGTGTGTGTATGTGCGTGTGTGTGTGTACTAGTACTAGGGCTTGAACTCAGCAGCTTATTCCTTTGTTTAGCTTTCACTCATGACTGGCACTCTTAACACTTGATCAATAGCTTAACTTTCAGCTTTTTTATACTGAACTGCTGGTGCTGAGCTTTAGAAATTCTAAGGCTCTAGACAAATTTTTTCCATTCTTTTTTTTTAATTCATTGTATCTTTATTTCTAGCTTCGAGGAAGACTTAAATTACTAGGTAAATATATACAAGACTTTTTTGTTGGTCATGGAGCTTGAACTCTGGACCTAGGCACTGTCCCTGAGCTTTCTCACTCAAAGCTAGCACTCTACCACTGAGCCACCACTTCAGGTTTTCTAGTGATTCATTGGGGATAAGAGTCCCATGGCCTTTTCAGCCTGAGTTGGCCTTTGAACCACAATTCTCAGATTTCAGCCTCCTGAGTTACAGGATTACAGGTATGAACCACCATTGCCCGGCTACTCTTTCTTTTGTGGTGGTGCTGGGAGATGGAAGCCCAGGGTTGGTGTATGCTACGGTAAGTGTTGTATCACTGGGCTCCATTCCTAGTCTAGGATTCATCACATTTTGTTTTTTTTGTTTGTTTTTTTTTTTGCCAGTCCTGGGTTTGAGCTCAGGGCCTGAGCACTGTCCTTGGACTCTCTCAAGGCCAGAGCTCTACCACTTGAGCCTCAGCACCACTTCCGGCTTTTTTCTATGTATGTGGTACCGTGGAATCGAACCTGGCTCTTCGTGCATGCTAGGCAAGCACTTTAACCACTAGGCCAAACTCCAGGCCCCGGATTCATCACATTTTAAGCTTAGAGAGTGAAGGGTCCCCTGTTGGGGCAGCTTGGGATAAGCTCATCTTCCTGAAGTAAGAAGAGGACTTGGTCTTTTGGTGGCCTAGCCTTACCAGTTATGAAGACATTCTAGTACACCTCAGCCACGTTACCAACAGGTAATTACATGCTTAGTGTTTAAGAAAAACCAGAAACCTGTATGCTTGAGAGAATTCTTAGAGAAAAAAAAATAACCGTGTGACCCCTGAGATCTGGTATGTATTGCTAGGTATCATCAGAACTTGGTGAGGCAGGAGGGTGGCGGGCTGGGCTCTGAGGTCTGGGTAGGAGATCTGTGGCTTCCCTGCCCCAATGTCCTTGTCTCTGAAGCCAGCAGGCTGCATCAGTGCTTGGATTCAAGTGTCTGGTGAGCATCTTCCTTTTCTGGAAATGAAATGACTGACACAGAGTCCCAAGGCATCCTCTGGCGAACTGTCTTTGTCCAAAACCTCTAAGATAGGTAGAATTGGGTCCTTCAAATACTCTTCTATTTGTGATGGGATTTTTGGTGGAGCGTGAAACCAGTGTTTCACCTGGTTTTTATATTTCATGAAAAGATAGTGACCAGCCAGTGCCAGCAATACCAAGAAGGCAGCCACAGAGATCAGGACCACTTGCTGTACCTTGGTAGAGGCTTCTGCCATTGTTTCATAGCAAGTTATGTTGCTTAAATGTCCAGGTCTGGAGAATGGCCAAAATAGACATACCCCAACTTGTAAACAATATACTTTTAATGGCTTCAAATTATCCAACAAGATGGAGCTGCTCTTCACAAGGCCTTTTACCTGTTGGACCCCTGCCACTGTAGTAGACATAATACAAAAACATGGTCTTGGAGCTGTTGAGGTCAAAGGGAGAGGAGAGCCTGATGGCGAGGAGAGAATCTGATCCTGGGGATACCAAGATGTTTGTTGGAGGCCCGACAGTAACATTCTGATAGTACTGAAACCAAGGCATTGTGGTCCAGGCAGAAACAATCTCTCCCAGTTCAGCTCGAACTCGTAAAGACATATTGAAATGCTCTGGGAAGCCAGGTATGGCTCCCGTGAAGTTACACTGTGTCTCTGGGATGCCAGTACAGTCCACTCCTATGGTCTGGACTGTGACATCGTACCACATCAGGCTCGTGGTGTATTTGAATTGTACACGGTAGACCACTGGTCTTGTGTCACTGTTTGAGGATGATGGCTCCCAGCTCAGAACTTGTTCTTTGTTGTATAGGTGAATCTTTGGGTTCTGAGGGGCAGCGAGCTGGGAAAAGGAGTCCAGATGGGGAACCGCGGTGCGCCGACAGTTTAGCAGCAGCAGCCATCGCCATGGTGGAGCCCGGCCGCATGGCCGGGGAGGTGGGCGCAGCCCCGCCCCAGCTTGGGCCCTGGAGAGCAGCTCACGGTAATACCATTACCCAGGCTGCCATGGCGGGTGCTGGGCGCTCGGAGCCCGCCTCTTCCATTCTTTTTTTTTTAAATACCCACTCTAACTTAAGAAAAGGGTAATATCTAGATAGTAACGGCCATGAAGTTAGATTCAAGTGAAAAATGATACCATATGGATAATCAGGCACCAGTGGCTTATACCTGTAATCCTAGGTATTCAATCATAGCTACTCTGAGAATCACAGTTCAAAGCAACTAGGCAGACAAATCCGTCAGCCTCTTGCCCAGCAAACACTCGGAAGTGGAGATATAGCTCAAAACTGATAGAGTGCCAGCTTTGAATGAAAAAGTGATGTGATAATATCCAGACTCTAAGCTGAAGCCCCAGTGATGTACACACACACACACACACACACACACACACACACACACACACACACACACGGAGGCTACTGTGTGGAAAAGTGTTTTAAGAGATCTGAATGAATAATTATTTGATCAAGGTTCTAACCATTGCAAAAGGAGTACCTGAAGTTCTTCCAAAGCAGGTTTCCTTGGCCACCAACGATGTGCCCTGGCTTTGAGAAGATGATAGATATGTAGCTATTGTAGAATTGTTGCAGCAGAATGGAAAGGTTTCCCTGACCCCACTGGTCCCAGTCAGGGTTTGTTTTGCCCTCCAGTATCCTGGTTTTCAAAGATAAAACATCTCATAAAATGATCTCCCCCAAAGAAAGAATTTCTATTTAATTTATTTCCAGGGTACATATCACTTTTAGAGCTGAAGGTTGTGAAAATTTCTATAGATATCAATATTTTCCCCAGACAGAATGTGGTTTAGATTTAGCTCAAATTGCAAATCAAAGGAGGCTTTCCTAACTGTAAAATTGAAAATATAAATTATCCTGCATTAGGCTAGAGTCCAGATAACAGAAGAGAAAGAAAATCGGTTCTTTTATTCAGTAGAAATACACTATGGTATGGCCGATGCTGGCTACTATAATTTTAACCCCTAGAAGAAAGTTCTCTTTTCATAATATCGAAGGTATCTAGATACATCCATCAGATTCCTAGAAAAATTCAATTATGAAAGGCATTTGCTTCAATATTTTCGGTGGCATAATTTTTACTTCCTGGGGACAATTTCAAACAACTCCTATAGTGTATCACATAACACAAATTTACAATAAAATTACTTTTTCATACATTCAAAAGTGGGACTCAAAGTATAAAACAATGCCCACAAAATGACCAGAGAAATGAGAACAGACTGGTGAATTTAACTTTTTACAGGTGTGACAATGCTATTTTGGTTTTATTAATATCCAAGGGTCCCTAACCTCTAGTGATAAAATTCAAAGCATTTAGCAATGAGATGACATGATGCCTAGCAGTGGGTCTCAACAAGAAGGCAGGGGATATTTTAAGGCCAGGTATATAATCTTAGTTGTTGAGTTTGAGTTATGTATACACAGAGGTTCATTACACTCTTTCCTATTTTTTGGAAAAAATACCCCAAATGAACAGAACTCATAAAAGACAAGTACTTACAGATTTCATAGTCTTTTCTCTCTCATTTACCTCAATACTGCAATGAAAAAAACATCATTTATTCTGTAAAAGTGAACTATATTGGGTGCTGGTGGTTCATATGCAATTCTTTCTAAGTAGAGGAAGCTGAGAGGAAGGTAGAGGAAGAGGAGAGGTTTGAAGTCTGGGGCTAGACCAGGCAAAGAAGTTCACTAGACTCCATCTCAAAAATAACTAGCATCAGGACTTCAGTCATGGTGTGAGTGGTACAGCTATTAAATACATGCTTCAGCACTTAAAGAGTTAGATCTCAGGGTCAGTGCAGCTGTGAAAGCAAAACATCGCAAACTGTGGAAAATTAGGGAGGAAAAGCAATTTATTATTAGTACTTTTTCATAGCATTTCCAGAGTTCTCAGCACAGGCTAGGTACCTTTCTAGAGTCTTGGCTCACTTTTTCTCTCTGAGTCCTCATAGATATCCTGGATGTCCACCATCTGACACCAGACTTGTCCCACTGTGCAGGTGAGAAATCAGAAGAGTTTCAATGAATTTGCCCAATGTCTTTTGGGGTGTGAGACAAAGCTAGAGGAGAAATCCAAGAGAGCACAAGACTCCAGAGCCTGAATCCAGATGAGAACTCTATGCCTACAAGGAGCCAAAAAGCTGAGAAATGATGCTTTCCATTCCCAGATGATTGGTATTTTGTACACTACCAGTCCACCCACATGCTAACCTGTTGTAGAAATCACTAAAATAGGGAAACGAGATTTATCCTTGTAGTTGTTGTTTTTAATATGCTATTTGAAGTTATTTCCTTACTCTTTTTCTCTTTTTCTTTTTTCCCCCTTATGGTTTATTCTCTGTTGTTGCTGTATCTGACTTTGGTACCTGCTGTATTGTATATACATTTGTTTATTCAAGTCAGGGAAGGGAAGGGAGAAAACAAGATGATGAGACAAAGGACAAAGGATGAATTAGTGTAACAGTGATATTCATAAGACAGTATGTTGGAAATGAACTTTACAACTTGGGAGGGGTGACAGGAGGGAAAGTAGGAGAAAAACATGGGACAGGATAAAAATGTCTAAGAAGTAATGTTTACCAATGTCATTGTAACCCCTTTATACATCACCCTGATAATAAAATTTAAAAAATTAAAAATCATTGATGATTAAAAATAAAGGTCACCAATGCAGGGATGAATTAGAAGCCTTTTGGGTTCATGATTTATGTAGGTCGATTATAATAAACGCATAAAGTGAAAAGTAAAATAAAAAACATTGATAAATGTGTTTGACAATGAGAGAAAAGGAAACCGTATTTTCTCATCTTGTTTCAGTAAGTTCTTGTTAAGAATTACAGAGAAACACAAAAGTGCTTTGCATTTTGCTTCTGATAGTTCATTGACACACTCACATCACAAACAAGCATTGTAATAACATGTCCCTTTTGACGTCCATCTCATTGTTTAAGGTCACTGAGTTCTTGGACCATCTGAAACCTGAAGTGAAAGGACCTTGAGAATAAATGGAATCAACTCTTCAGCTTTATCTAAACCATTCTGCTGCACATTTTCATCAAGAGTAACATCACGTGGGTGTTCTGTCCTTTGGGCCCTTGTTCTTCTCCCTTCTTCCCAGAGTGGGCTAACAGGTGTTGACTGTGGTCATTAGCCATGTAAATGAGCACTGTCCGGAAACTTCTCTCCCGAAATGTGCACACATAATCATTTTCAATAATGTATATTAAATCCCATCAGAGCGCAGTGGCTTGTTACTTGATCTTCATAATATGTTTCAAAGACCTAACTGGAGGAGTACAAAAGTGGAAATAAAAGACAGTGGACTTTGGACAAGAAAGTAGAAGATGGCTACCATGCCTTGATTGGAAAATAGAAGACTGAACTTCATGTGGGCTACTGATTGGACCAGGATGGGGGCACAACCTCAGACAACTTGACAGCTTTCTGAGTGAACCAAGACCTGTGAATTCAGGGAATTTTCAGTACAGAAATTCTATGCTTCTATCATTGAACGCTCTATAAGTGGCAAGGTAGAATCTTACTTTTCTCAAATAACCAATTATGTTTAAAAGAAGACTTCAAAGCGACAAAAATACAAGATATAAGCCAACAGCTTCTGCACAAATTCCTATCCCATAAGATAGACAAAATTAATTCTAGAGGATTAATGTTGACAAATAATTGTTTTATCAATCAGTGTGGAGAAATATCAGACAAACAAGGACATTCCTATAAAACCTGTGCCTGGCATGCTGAATTTGAAACTTGAGCAGTATGGAGGATTCTTGTTTTGTCTTCTCATGTTTCCTTGCCATACACTGTGTCCTGTTTTCTTTCATTCATGCAATTTCTTCTCTCCGGAATCTTATCTCAAATCTCTCCTTTGATTTATACTATTTTACTTTACCAGCTTATCTTTTAGGGTCTTTCTGGACTCTGAAGACTGGGTTACCTTCCTGTAAGCTTCTGAAGAATCTTGTGTGCATCACTATGTTTACTTGTCTGACCTACATATGTGAGCCTCTCCTTGCTCTTCCTGACTGTCAGAGAGCTTTCTGTACTATCACCTCAAGACCTAGACTTGTATCATACCTACAAATAACCATCATTTACTGAAAATGGAATGATGTGAATCTTTTATAATCTCCCATATTCTCATTCTATGGCCAAAGGGAAGAAATTTTCTACTATTAAATTCAATACAGATGACCCACATATATGATGGTTTAATTTAAATTTTTGATTCTGAAGTGGTTCAAAACAATATAAATTGAATAGAAACTTCAAGTTTCAAATTTTGATCTTTTTCCAGCCTAACAATACATTGTATGATATACTCTTGGTATGCCAAACTCTTGGGTTAATGTTAAGTTTTCTGAGCACATTTAAGGCAGTGTAGACTGAGCTATAATGATTGGTGGGTTAGTTATGTTAAATGCATTTTAGACTTACGATATTTTCAATTGATAATCAAGATGTAGTTTCATCCTAAGTCAAGTAGCCTCTGACTTTATAATACATTGCTTGTGAAATGTTTAGAAGTAGGAGATAATTTATAAAAGAGAAAATTGTTTTCTACAAAACTTAAATAATACTCTAAATGTTGATTTTTCTGTATGCTATATTACTTATAATACAAAGGCTGATTAAAAGATTTACTTTAAATTTTAAAATGCTACTAGAAGGAAAAGAGCATGCTATTAAACTCTCACCTTTTTTAAATGTCTATAAAACAGGAAACACAATTTCCCTTTCTTATTGTCATATTCAACCTTCTCAATGGAAGACCTTTGACAAACACAAGAAGATAGCTGTCATGATCCTTAAAGGTTAGGCTTTGATGACTGGAAAATACTCTTTCACTGGAGGAACTTAGATGTCTAGGCAGCACAAGGAGGGAGAGCAATTCTCTGTTGTTAGGTACAATATTATAAAAGGCTATTTGGGTTTCCTAAGCCTGCTGATTTTTGGCACTTCATTTAGTTTCTTCTTTGGTCTGATTATAAAGACATTTTGATCCTTCCTTAGTACACGTGGTTATGAAAGCTTCCCTCACCCACACTTAATGATTTTAGAGCTTGTCTCCCAGTCTGGTTATTTGTGGCATGGGAAGAGGCTAAAACTGCAATACTTATATGTCACAAACAGTGTGTGCGGGCTCACACTGATTATCTAGTTACTCAGGAGGTGAAGGTCAAAAACATCATAATCAGAAGCCATCCTTGACAAAAAAAAGTCAAGAGTCCCATCTCAACTAACAAAAAGCTGTCTGTGCAGTGTAGGAAATAAGAGGTTCAAGGTTCAGCCAGGCCTCAGGAAAAAAGTGGTTTTATTTGAGGAAAAAATGACTCCTTCAAGATCCTTAAACATAAGCACAAAAAGAAAACTGAATGATTTGTGTTGGATAACATGACAACTTTCAGAAAGTGAATGCCTAAGAAAAGTATTTTTACTAAAATAAAAGTATAGTTATGTAATATGTATGTGCATGTATATATGAATGTATGTATATGTGTATGAGTAGATGCAGTATATATTCATTTTATTTTAAATTTTAAAAAAAGACAGATTAATATTTCAGGACAGTCCCTGCCTATGAAGGACCCACAGGCTAATAGGGGATGTGAGTATGTTTCTGATTACAAATGCTTTTGTTAAGTGCCATAAGGAAAGGACATAGAGCCCCAGGCAAAATAAGAAGGTTCCTGATCTTATAGGTGAGATAGCAGGCTCTGGACCTGCTACACAGAACAGGTTAATCTCAAATTGAATTGTCAGTGAACTAGTTATAAAGATTTTTTAAAAAAGGATCAAAGGGACCTAATGGACATTTACAGTACAAACTACCCCAAAGCAGTGGATTATAATTCCTTTCCAACAGACAATGGAACACTCTTCAAGATAGATCAAATGCAAGGCTACAAAACTGGTTTTAATTAATTCAATCTTAGCAAGTAGCTATTGTCCATCAGTGTTATAAAGAAAATAGTCTTCTTTTCAGAACTAGGCCATATTGCTTGGCTTTTTTACTTAAGGTTGGCATGCTACCACTTAAGCCACATTTCCACTCCCAGATGCCCAGGCTGGCTTCCAATTGCGATGCTCATATCTTACCTTCTAGAGTAGCTAGGAATCCAGGCATGAGCTAGGAATCTAATATGGGAATGAGGCTAGGAATCCAGTATGAGAGTCTGGTATGAGAAAAAAAATTGGTGACATTACTCTTTTAGATATTACAGTAAATGAACCAGTATAGTAACGGCATATAAACAAATGCTCGGACTAATGAAACCAAAGAAAAAGAGCATGTGCATATACGGTCAACTCACTTTTGACAAGGGCATTAAATGGGGAAGGGACAGTCTGTTAAATAAGTGGTGGTCAGAAAACTGGGCATCCATACACCAAAGAATGAAATTGTATTATGATCTGTCACTATGCACAAAAATCAACTCATGATAGACCAAAGACCTACAATTTAAGGCAAGAAACCATAAAATTCCTCATATATAAGAAAAGGGAAAAGCTCCTTAACCTGGACCTTGGCAAACTAGGTAACAAAATAAAAAATGAGCAATAGGAATTACACCATATGAAAAACTTTCTGCACAGTGTAAAAAACAACAAACTAAAACAATAGCATGTAGATAGTGATTTTTTTAGCCACTGATTAATAACCAGATTATATATTTTTTATTGTAATTAACAGAAGGGTCACATTATATTTGCCAGATAGAAGGTGCATTACTTCACATACATTGATACTCTTTCTCATATCTTGGTCCCCATTTCCCTCCCTCCCACCCCCACCCCTCATCTTTTTTCCCCCCTTCCCTATCCAATTTCAAATAACCAAATACACATTTATCCAATATATCAGATAACAAATTGAGATACTGTAACAATATGAGATAACCAAGGGACAGCAAAAGAGATGAGAGATAACATAGTTCATTAAGGACAACGATCACTCATTATATGGCTTTTGTTTCTATATCCTAGAGGTCCTTTCATTTAGCTTCATACTATATGGCCTTATGTTTCTAGGTTTTGCTCTACTGCAAATCTCTGCTAGGAGAGCCCAACGTTTCTACTGATTATGACAAATGAGGGAAAACATTGAGCCTAAGTTCCTTTGAGTCTGGTTTACTTCACTTAATATGATTTTTTCTAAGTCTTTCCGTTTCCTAATAAATGGGGCAATGTCATTCTTTCTGACAGCAGCATAGTATCCCATTGTGTACAAATACCACATCTTGTTGATCCACTCATCAACTGAGGGACATCTGGATTGGTTCCATATCTTTGCTATGGTAAATAGTGCTGCAATGAACATCATTGTGCTAGTGGATTTAGTATGTCCTTGTTTCTGGACAATTGGGTAAATGCCTAGTAGTGGAATTGCTGGGTCACAGGGGAGCTCTATGTTTAGTCTTCTGAGGATCTGCCATGCTGCTTTCCATAGTGGTTGAACGAGTTTGCACTCCCACCAACAATGTAGTAGTGATCCCTCCTGGCCACATCCCCTCCAGCATCTGTTGTTATTAGTTTTCTTGATCCTGGCCATTCTAACTGGAGTGAGGTGGAATCTTAGAGTTGTTTTGATTTGCATTTCTTTTATGACCGGAGATGTTGAGCATTTCTTCATGTGTCTATAGGCCATTTTTATTTCTTCTTCAGAGAAAATTCTCTTTAAGTCTTTGGCCCAGGCCTGAAGACCAATAGAATAGAACTGAGGACCCAGATATTAAACCACCGACCTATGGCCACCTAATCTTTGACAAGGGAGCCAAAAAATAGAATGGAAGAAAGACAGCCTCTTCAACAAGTGGTGCTGGCAGAACTGGTTAAGCACCTGCAGAAAACTAAAGTTGGATCCTGCTTTGTCACCCTGCACTAGAATTAACTCCAAATGGATCAAAGACTTCAAGGTAAAAGCCGACACACTGAAAACTTTACAAGAAAGAATAGGAGATACACTAGGCCTCCTTGGAACAGGTTGAAACTTTCTTAATAAGGACCAAGAATCACAACAAATCAGAGAAAGGCTGGAGAAGTGAGACTGCATTAAACTGCAGAGCTTTTGTATGCCAAAGGACATAGCTAGTAAATTAATTAGGAAGCCTACAGAATGGGAGAAGATCTTCACCAACCATACAACGGACAAAGGCCTCATATCTAAAATATATCAACAGCTCAAAACAATTGAATCACTCCAAAACTAATCTCCAAAGAAACAATTATCCAGATTATATTTTAAAAATTTACACAACTTGCTTAGTACCAGTGGTGGCTTTCACCTATAAATCTAGCTACCCAGAAAGTTGAGATCTGACGGTCGGGGTTTGAAACCAACAGGGCAGGAAAATCTGTGAGACTCTTATCTCCAGTAAACTGCCAAAAAGCCAGAAGTTCTATGACTCAAGTGGTAGTACACTACTTTGGGGAAACAAAAAATTTCAGAGAGAGTCCTCAAGCCCTAGGATGGCACAGATGTACACACACACACACACACACACACACACACACACACACACTCAATAGCAAAAGAATTAGCAACACGATTTCAAAATGGATGAAGGACCTTAACTGATATTCTCCAAAGAAGATATAAAAGTAGCTGGCTTGTTGACACCCGGGCCCTGGTCACCACACCTGTAATCCCTGCAACTCAGGAGGCTGTGGTTTAAGGATTCGGATTCAAAGCCAGCCTGGGAAGATTCACTGGTAGACATTTATTTCCAAATAACCAGCAAAAAGGCAGAAGTGAAGGTGTAACTCAAGTGGTGTACCAGCTATAATTAAAAACTGAGCAAGAGAACATGAATTCCAGAGCCCAAACCTCAGTGCTGACACTCAAAGTAAAATAACAAATATATGAAAAGGCATTCAGCATTGCTAATCAATGGAAATGCAAATCAGAACCATGAAGTACCATCCAGAGCCTTTTAGGCTAATGCTGAAAAGATAAGAGATTGAAGTGTTGGCAAGTACAAAATAAAGAGGGCCCTCATACATTGTTGATGAGAATGTAGATTGGTGCAGCTGTTATGGACATCAGAATGGAGTTTCTTAAAGAAAATAAAAATAGAGCCAGAGCTACCACTGTCTCACATCTATTATCCTAGCTACTGAGAAGACTGAGATTCAGAGGGTCATGGTTCAAAGGCAGCATAGGCAGAAAAGTCCATGGGACTCTTTTCCTCCAACTAACCATCAAAAAACAAGTTATATGCAGAATCTATAACAGAACCCCCAAGCAAACAAGAAACAAAGAATGAAAATGGGATTAACAAGAGCATGCTTGGTGGGGGCTCTGAGAAAATGGGAATTTATAGATTGACAAAGTTTAAAGAACTAGTGTATTACATAGAAATTAATGTAGAAACTTGCCAAGACAATAGATTTTTAGATACTCAACACAAATAACTATTCCAGATGAACATTATTAATTTGCTTAACAATACTAGCTATTTCACTTCATGTGAATGTATCAAAGCATCAATATATACATTAAAAATAAAATAAAATATTTGATAATAGAAGGAAGGGTCACAACTTTATGTTGTAAACTCCCCCACACAGTATTTTTTGAATATTTTGTATTCACATTAATGCCCATTAATTATCTGGAATGAGGTAAAGAGCTAAAGAAAATCCAAGAAAGAAACACAGGATCTATTACAACACTAACATCCAATATGCTTCAGGGCTTTTAAGAGATGGTAAACATAAAATAAGCTGGTTGACAATTACTCAATACCAAAGGTTCATCTTAGAACTTTCCATCAATTTAATCTCCAGTTAAGTATCTTATTAGTCACCTGGCCTTGACCAAGAACACTTACACAGAGTGAGCTTTATATGACAATGTCCTAAATTAGGCACACTGAATGAAGGAGGAACAGGGCAGCTAAAGGACACATCCATTATGGCAGTGCTGCTGCCTTCCTGATTCTCTCCAGAGGAAGAGGAGCTAGGGAAAGAGGGAATTCACTTAAGAATTTAAAGGGTATCAATGTATGGGAATTAATGTACCATCTATCTGGCAAATATCATGTAACCCTTCTATTAATTACAATAAAAATATATGAAAAAAAGAACTTTTAAAAACTAAAGTGATTTTCTAACTACAGAGAAGTCCTAGATGGTGTTTACTAATTCTACAGACATTTGAGTCTGCTTTTAAAGTTATAGCACGTTCAGTTTGTTCAAAGAGAAAACTCATTTTTGTCTAAAATATAGAAATCAGGCATACCAGCAAGAAAGTTAAAACACCAAAGAGAAATGTCTTCTACAAATACACATGAATATACAAACACACATTAGCCAAACCATACATAAAAATAGTACTTTGACTGGGACCTGAAGCCACTGTCCAGGAAGCCAATCCTTTTATCTCCAGTAAACACTAAAGGAAGCCAGCCTGCTTTACGCTGTCTTCAAGAAAGCAGGCGCAACCCAGGCACAACCCAGGATGCTAAATAATAACTTTTCTAACCATTGGCCCCAAATAGCCAAGACTTGATTATTAACTGGCAGCTCCCTCAATTCTTATCCCTATTCCAACTTAAGACCAGAGAATGCCAAACATAGTTCCTGAACTAAGCATATATGTAGCTTCTCTGCTTTTACCCATTCAAATTCCTGCTATCCCACTTACTGCTTCCCCCAAGCCAACAGCCTCCAGGCAAGAAGTACATGGAATTTCTGTTAGCACCATAAAATTGTAATATTTTACTTAAAGACATCAATCATGTATTTCTCAAGTAAATCCAACAAAATTTAATAATGCTGGTATGCTTTTGTCTCTGGGGTTTCCAAGACATTAAAAAGAAAAGCTCATGGCAACTTCTCAAATTTTGGAATAAAAGTAATTTTTTAATATAAATCAGTAGGTGCTTCTACTCAGCTGTACTTAAAACTGGTAAATAGTGACTTTTAAAAGAGTTAAAAACCAAGTACTTTTTTATTTTAACATTTGCTGGTGTGATTTATTTTTCATATATTTTATTGTAATTAATAGAAGGGTTACATTATATTCACCAAATAGAGAGTGCATTACTTCACATACATTGATACCCTTTCTCATGTCTTGGTCCCTATTTCCCTCCCTCCACTCCCGCCCCCTCATCTTGTTTTCCTTCCTTCCCTATCCGATTTCAAATAACCAAATATGCATATATCCAATATATCAGATAACAAGGTGAAATACTGTAACAATATGAGATAACCAGGGGACTGCAAAAGAGATGAGAGATAACATAATACATTAAGGTTAATAATCACTTGTTATATGGCTTTTGTTTCTATATCATGGAGGTCCTTTCATTTAGCTTCATACTATATGGCCTTATGTATCTAAGTTTTGTTCTATTGTAAATCTTTGCTACGAGAGCCCAAGGTTTCTACTGATTATGACAAATGAGGGAAACCATTGAGCCTATGTTCCTTTGAGTCTGGCTTACTTCACTTAATATGATTTTTTCTAAGTCTTTCTATTTCCTTACAAATGGGGCAATGTCATTCTTTCTGACAGCAGCACAGAATTCCATTGTGAATAAATACCACATCTTGTTGATCCACTCATCAACTGGCACAGGTCGAAACTTTCTTAATAAGGACCAAGAAACACAACAAATCAGAGAAAGTCTGGATAAGTGGGACTGCATTAAACTGCAGAGCTTCTGTATGGCAAAGGACATAGCTAGCAAATTAACTAGAAAGCCTACAGAGCAGGAGAAAATCTTCACTAAACATAAAACGGACAAAGGCCTCATATCTAAAATATATCAACAGCTCAAAAAGTTGAATCACTCCAAAACTAATCTCCAAAGAAACAACCATCCCATTAAAAGATGGGCCAAAGTCTTCTCTGAAGAAGAAATAAGAATGACCTATAGACACATGAAGAAAACCAAGTACTTTTTATAACTTGACTTTCTTCCTACCCAGAAAGCATGAGGAAATACTGACAGTTGCTACCCTTTTAAATTATTTTGGCTTTCTTCTTCTTTCTATGGAATATGTAAGTTTCACAGCACATACATAACCCTAGGGATCTTGGCACTCAAGCTCTTCTACCAGCTATTTATTTTATGCACATATTTTCTTTTTCTTTTTTTTTTGCCAGTCCTGGGCTTGAGCTCAGGGCCTGAGCACTGTCCTTGGACTTTCTCAAGGCTAGAGCTCTACCATTTGAGCCTCAGCACCACTTCCGGCTTTTTTCTATGTATGTGGTACCGAGGAATCGAACCCGGGTCTTCATGCATGCTAAGCAAGCACTTTAACCACTAGGCCAAACTCCTGGCCCGTGCACATATTTTCTTTTAAAAATGCTACATTTCTTTTTCTAAAATGTAAGAATCATATGTTGGAGAAATTTTGAAAAAATGTAATTTATATTCTATGAAAAATATAGACCATTCAGTATACATGGCTGGTCATCAAATCATTGAGTATATTTAGCATCAACTTTATGCATATAGTTTATTTGTGAATAATGATAGAAGTCAGTCACTGGTGTCTCATACCTATGATCCTGATTACCAGGAGGCTGAGATTTGAGGATCACAGTTTGAAGCCAACCTGGCAGAAAAATCTGTGAGACTCTTTTCCCAGATTAACCACCAAGACACGAGAAGTGGAGCTGTGGCTCAAGGGTCTGAGCACCAGCCTTGGTGTGAACAAGTGTGTGTGGCTCTGCTTCAAGCTCCAATATTCATTCATTTTCTCTCTTTGTCTCTCTCTCTCTCTCTCTCTCTCTCTCTCTCTCTCTCTCTCTCTCTCTCTCTCTCTCTCTCTCTGTGTGTGTCTCTCTCTCCCTCTCTCTCTCTCACACACACACACACACAAACACACAGTAATAGGAGGCTTTTATTAATATGTTACTGAGATACTAGCTTCACATAGTATCCACAGCCAAACTAATAATCATCCTTAACCACATAACTTTTCCTTCAAAGAAATTGCTGAACATAGCTGAACATAGCAGAGTATCATGCACAAATATATGAAGTAAATATATGAAAAAAGCAATAATGAATTAGGTAGGAATGTCAGCTATACCATCATCAATAAAATTAAATACAATAAATGTATATATATTTTTAAATAATCTTCAAAGTTCATTTATTTAGCACTGATAAAATTCCTTAAGGAATTAGGTGGTAAGCTATACTGCTGCCAGTGTCCTTTAAGAAAGAATCCTAGGGAATCAGAATCAGTCTCACTAGCAGAGACTGAAGTCTCAAGGAAACATGGCTTGCCTGTGAACTCAGAGCGCACCTGCTGATCATCACCAACAGTCTCAAGAATTTTGGCAGAGCTGGTGCCAGTAATCCTAGATACTCAAGAGGCTGAGATCTGAGGATCATGATTCAAAGCCAGCTTGGACACAAAAGTTCATGAGACTCTTATCTCCAATTAACCACCAGAAAACCAGAAGCAGTACAATGGTTCAAAAAAGGTAGGGCAACAGCCTTGAGCTGAAGAGCTCAGGGACAGCAACAAGGCCCAGAGTCCGACTAAAAAGAAAAATAGAATTGGTGGCATTGTAATTCCCTTGCTATATATTTGATTCTTTTCTGAACATAACTTGCCCCTTAATTTTGGAAATCATTTAGAAGGAATAAACCATTAGAGTTATTTCATTTTATATGACTCAGTGAATGTCATTTTGATTCAAAGTTGCTTTCATAACATTATCTGATATGTCTGTGGAATAATTATGTATTATGGTTGGTTGTAGGAGTTACAAAAATTAACACACTTCAACATGGAATGATTTAAATCAAGAACACATAAAATACAGACTGAAGACAGTAACCAAAGGGGGAAGCTCTGATGGAAATGGTCTGCAGAGCAAACTATCACATCAAAGGGAAAAGACCCAGATTTATCCCACATGTAGTGTAATCCATCTAGACAATAAATGGGATCGCCAAGTAGCCTCATGCTACATAAGATCCTAGTATCATCTAAAGTGCAGAGTCTGTAGTGAAGTTCCAATCTTAACTCTAACACTTAGTCCACCTTAGTCAAAGGGGTAATAAAAAGGATTATAATTTATTTTGTCTGAAATGTTGATCAGCTCTCAGGTGCTACAACATATAGTGTCTGAGGATGAAAGGATGGAAAAGACTGAGCTCAGCTCTGACTTCACTTTCAAGTGCCTACTACACAGTTGCACCTGGTTGTCATCGACGCCTCCACTTAGGATACAGACATTGGAACACATTATCTGCTCCCACCCCTTCCCACAAACACAGCAAATCCTCTTTGCCTTCCACTTTCAATCCATATCAGCCTTGCAATTTCCCAATGATATAATATTCTTCTGATAAGTCCTAAGTTTATACCTCCCCATCTTCCATTCTGTCATCCCATACTTAATTCTTTGCTATGGTTTGAATTTAGAGAACGCTCTCAAATAGAAAAAAATGGTACATATTGAAGACTGGGTTTACCTGTTGCTGGTATTTCTAAGAGGTTACTGAATCATTAGCCCATCCATCAATGAATTAATCCACTGATGAGCTCATAACTAAATGACCTATTAGAAATTGGGACCTGGATAAAAGTGACTGGCTATGCCTTTGAAGATAGCAATTTCCCCCACTCCCAATCTCCTCCAAACCCCCAGGAAGTGAGCAACTTTCGTCCACCACACCCATCTGTCTCACTTCAGACTTAAATGCATAAAGCCAGGTGACCATGGATTGAAACTGCTGAAAATGTCAGCCCAAACAAATTCTTCTTCCCTTGTTATTTCTCATGTACTCTGTTACTGTGACAAAAACCTAATGTACTTCATTATAAAAAGTAGAAAAATGCAATAAATATAAATAATAATGAGAGTATTCTTCAGTTCTTTCATAAACAAACACTAAGAATGTTTGTTAGCACTTCTAATGTTTTCTTAAAATAATAACCTACATCACTTTTGCTTATTATTTTTTAAAATCTTACAAACTTTTTTAACATAGGCTCCAGAATCACAAAATAGCCAATGGTAACATGAACAGATGTGAATGACTAGAAAGTCTGTCAGTGTAACAATGCACTGGTGAATTATCATGCACACAGGCAGAGGTGAGACTAGCTGGAGTTTCTCCTAATTCTGAGCTCATAATCAGAACATAGCACTTTCCAGTGACACACAAGCATGGCCAAATTTTCTTGTTCTAACTTTTGACTTTTGTATTTTATTCTTGCTACTATATTCCCATAAGAACCTATTAAATCTCCCTCTGGGGTTATTATTTTTCTGTTTCTCCTCTCTGCTCTCTGCTCATCTCTCATTTGTTTTTGCTTTGCATTGGTGATAAGTACTTTATTCCTTATTAGAGGCCACTGGGGAGAAACACTCATCTCTCTGCTGCAAAATCTGCATGGTTGTACCAATAGGGCCATAGAAATCTTGAAAGTTAGTACTGTCAGGAACTTTTTATGACCACTGAGAACACCATGGGTTAACAGCCTTAGAAAAGATTACTATGGAAACTTGGTGATTGAGTTGAAATTAAGCCAGATCTCTTTTATGACAAAAGATCTGTGGTTTATGTACTGTCAGATAGATAGATAGATAGATAGATAGATAGATAGATAGATAGATAGATATCATACACACATATATTTATGATATATGATCATCGTTATCATATATGTGGTATCATGTAAGAGAGATATTTATGATGTACATTACATACATTATGATACATAAATGATATTTCCTCTTCCTATAAATTTGGGTTCCTAGAGTTCCTCCAGGATTTTAATTGCTCTATTTGAGTTTCAAGGATCTGTTATCTTCTCTTCTAGAGTTTTTGTGTCCTTTGCTCTATGGCTCAGGGAAGAATCTGGGCCACAGGTGGAGGCAGCTGGGAGGAAAGGAGGCCACAGGGAACAGCACAGCGGCAAATCCTTAGATCCTGGGGGTTAATCCTGACAGCAAGGCAGTCTGTCATTTGCCTGTGTATTTTCATAATGAAGATGAAATTCAGTTGGTATTTAATTATTGTTTTGATAATTTGGTGGTTTTAAAATCATTTTTAAAATTACTTTTCCTTTGAGTGTGTCTTTCTTTTAATGGGGAAATTAAATACCACTGACTAAGGCTTACAAATGGAAAAAATTAGCAATGCTCATAACAAAAAATATTTTAGGAAAATGTTCAATGGACCCCTGAGAGAATGCTCAGAAATTAAGAAGAATGGTAAAGCAAGAAGAGAGACACAAACTGAGTGTCAGGAGTCAAAGGCCTTAACAAGCTCTTAAGAGTGGAGAAAGGAGAGGGATAGACTCTCCTGAAGGCCCAGCAGGAAGGGGAGGGAAAAGAGAAGTAGGATGAGAGAGAGAGAGAGAGAGAGAGAGAGAGAGAGAGAGAGAGAGAGAGAGAGAGAGAGAGAGAGAGAGAGAGAGACTGCAGCTTTGAAACCTACAGCCTCATAGCTTGAATCATGCTAAGATTGCCAGGAGCAGAATGTCAAACAAGGATTGTCAGCAACCATAGTCAGAAAGATTGTCTGCTTCTCAAGATTAGCTTTCAAAAGTTTGACAGACTATCTGGCACATAACTAAAAAGCATAAAGGTTTCATTCAAGTGGTAGAACACCTGTTTATCAAGGGCAAGTCTCTAAGTTCAAACTTCAGTTTTATAGAAAAAAAAAAAAAACAAGAGACCAGATGTTCAGAGCTAAGGTCTTATGTCTATTAATTGCCAGTAAGTAAGATAGGTACTTAGCTTCTTTGTACTTTATTTCTGGAATTCTAGGTAAGTTAGTGGTGATAATACCTCTGTTTCTTATAGGGCTTACATGTGAAATATCTATGCTATTTATAATATAATATATTCAGTTTAGCACAAAGCTAACCCAAGGAAGGCACCTGGTCAATACCTATTTACTTGGGCTCATGATAGAATTCTTTCTAAAATGTCAGTCACCTAAAGACATTAAATAGATTATCATGCTTAAGAGTTAAGATGTAACTCCTTCATGCTTATACTGATTAGTACATGTCATAAGTAATGATTTTGATGGAAGAGAAATGAGCATTGTTTCCAAATAAACAGTTATACAACATCTACAAAAAATACAAAATTGCATGATAGTAGAAAATCATAATGAGTCTTAATCCTTTGTTAATGAAATAAAAGCAAATGTCATATGTGGTTATTTGAGTTGGAGAATATATGTCAAGGTGTTAAAGAATAGTCAAATTTTCAGAAATAATTGTGAAGCATCCAATTAACATTTGGACCAAAGTATATTTGTCCCCTCTCATTCAAATCAACAAAAAAATCAACCTGCCTTGGGAGCTAATAAGTAATTTATTCAATGACCTCCACTTTTAAAGAGAACACTGCTTACAAATCGCATCCAAAGAGTAAATGAAAGGTGAAGGTCTTAGGGATTAATATAAAGAGAGCATCATCATTGTACATAACACGATCCTCTTGACTTGCTAATAAATAACACGCTGAGATTCCAGGGCTGAGTGGAAATGCCCTTCAGTGAAATTCAACTGGGTTCTTCATGGAAACTATGCTGGGCTTGGCAAGTGATATGAGATAACTCAACCACTGAAGAAACCAGAATCCATTGTGGCTAGGAGGGGCTTGTGCTTACCAGTAATGCTAATAGCCCGTTTTCCTTGCTAACAGTAGGTGACACAGACTCCACTGTGAAAAGCAAAACAAATAAGCACTTTGGGCCTAGAAAAACCATCTTCCAGAAGTTTTTCTTTTAGAAGCCAACAGATAGGGGGAAAATATCTGCTGTTCTCCCCTCATGGCAACATTTTTCCACCCGAAAAGTCTCTGCCAGATTTCAGTGCTCAGATTTGTCACAAATATCTTCAAGACAGGTAATCTGACAGATGCCCCTAGGGATGTATGAAAATTCAGTAATGGGAGTCAGGAGGATAAATTACTTCTTCACATTCTTCTTCATTTGCTAAACCAAGGAATTTTTTTTTTATTTTCAGGACTACTAGCCTCAAATCACAAAGTCATTTTTTTTTTGCCAGTCCTGGGCTTGAGCTCAGGGCCTGAGCACTGTCCTTGAACTTTCTCAAGGCTAGAGCGCTACCACTTGAGCCTCAGCACCACTTCTGGCTTTTTTTTTTCTTCTATGTATGTGGTACCAAGGAATCGAACCCGGGTCTTCGTGCATGCTAGGCAAGCACTCAACCACTAGGCCAAACTTCCGGCCCCACAAAGTCATTTTATCACTCACAGTGCAAAAGGATGAAATTCAAGTACTTTTTTCTTCTGGCACTGCTAGAGTTTGAACTCAAGGCCTCACACTTGCTAGAGAAGTGCTCTACCATTTCAGCCAAGGCCCTCAGCTCCTTTTTTGTTTAGTTATTTTTAAGAAAAAGCTGGCCAGAGATTAGGCCTTTTGAGTGAGTGGGATTACAAGCATGGGCCCTTACTCCAGGCTCAAGTAACGTTCACTTCAAAAGTATGTTCAACGTCTGTAGGGAAGAAATGGCATCTCATTAAACAAAAGACATTTAGCAGCTATAAGGACCTTATGACTCGTGTGTGAGAAAGTTAAATCCAGAAGATAAATTTTCAGTAGATATTTCTAAACACATTAGAATATATAATCCTCACTGATTAAAATTATTTAAAAATATGATTGAATAAACCTCCTACATAACACATGTGTTTTGGTGCATAGGACACCTTGCATGATATTGTAAAGAGGAGTTTAGGGCTGGCATGTCATGATGGATCACTGAACTTGACTTGAAAGCACTTGAGCACACTAATGATAACACCAAATAGGACCAAAATCCTCACTGGGCCAAGACTGCTAATGGAACACACTTGTACGAATGTCCCCATTAGTCAGCCTCAGCCTCTCCTCCAAGCTCTTCATTAGGCTTTCATTAACTCAGCAAGAACATTTTGAGCCAGGTACAGTCTGAAAGTTAAGAGTTGAAAAAACCAAGTAGTGGTGTGGAGTTCAGGCAGAAGAGGGGAAGTTAGGTTATTTATTCTGTGCCAAAAGCTTAGACCTTCATGAGGATAATGGATGATATAATCAAGATATTCATTTTAGAAAGATGATAGTGTGGTTATTAAGTTGGATAAGAGCTGGGAGTAGATATCAGCAAAATACTTTGGGAAAAAAATTGCAATAAATGTTGTTGGCTGGAAGTGGGCATGGGGTTGAAACTGGAGAAAAGGAAACATGTTAGAGATGGGGAAGGTCAAGGAAGGAACACGAGAGCAAGCAATTTAAGAAGACCGAGGAATGATGTATTCAGCGTGAGACAGGTTGAATGTGAAGCCAAGGTGAGCCCTTGGGGTTGGGGGAAAGAGGACTAAGCACTGACGGAGCAGTCAGTTATCTATGGGAACTACATAATTTGAGTTCAGTGCTAAGCTGCACTGAATGCTAATGAGTTTGTTTGCAAATGAGTATTAAAATTACAGAAGTGGCAAAGAGCACATAGGTGGACAGGACAGAGAGTGGGGAAACAGGACTGGCACTATGCAACATCAGTATTTTAGAAATAAGAGTAATGGAGGAAAAGGAGAAGAAGTGGGAACTAACAAGGTGAAACCCAAAGACAAGCAGTGCAAGAAGGACGAGGAGGCTCATGTTTGTATTCCTAGCTACTCAGGAGGCTGAGATCTGAGGATCTCAGTTCAAAGCCAGCTGGGGAAATACAAAGCCTTGAGACTCTTTTTTCATATATTTTTATTGTAATTAATATAAGGGTTAGATTATATTCACCAGATAGAAGGTGCATTACTTCCAAACATTGATACCTTTTCTCATGTTTTGGTCCCCATTTCTCTCCCCCCACCCCCACCCCTCATCTTGTTTTCTCCCCTTCCCTATCCTATTTCAAATAAACATATGTACAATGTATCAGATAACAAGGTAAAATACTGTAACAATATGAGATAACCAAGGGACAGCAAAAGAGATGAGAGATAACATAGTACATTAATGACAATAATCACTCATTATATGAAAGCCGAGAGACTCTTATCTCCAATTAATCATTAGAAAATGAGAAGTGAGGCTGTGCCTCAAGGGTCAAGGGTCGGTGGTAGCCAGGAGCGAAGGAGCTCAAGGATAGCACCCAGGCCCAGGGCTAGGGCAGTAGGCTTGAGCTGAATAGCTCAGGGACAGTGCCCAGGCCAGAGTTCAAGCCCCACGACATCCCCCCCAACACACACACAAAAGAAGGTGGTAGTAGCCCAAATGGCAAATACAGCCATTTTCTCAGCTGAAATAAAGGCAGAAAAGAGCAGCAGAATTTCACTGCAAAAGGAGAATGGTAGGACTTTGGTGCTACAAATGCTCAAATGCATTGAGTTAAGATGCACCTAGGACATGAGAAACTGGAGACAAGAATGTAAAGGACATTTTAATGGCTGCGAGCAGTGACTCATACCTATAATCCCAGTTATTCAAGAAACAGAGATAAGAGAGCTGCCATTCAAAGCCAGACTAGGGGTGGGGGATGGGGGATTAATGAGTCTCTATGTCAACAAAACAAGGAAGCATAAATAGAATTGCAGCCAATACTAGCCCTACACAAAAACTATGAAACCTTCTCTAAAAAACAATAACTGAAGCCAAAAGGGATGGAGGTATGGCTCATGTGATAGTGATAGTGCACCTACCTAGCAAGTATAAGGCCCTGTGTTCAAAACCCAGTATTGCAGAAACAAAGGAAGGGAAGGGGAGGGGAGGGGAGGAGAGGGGAGGAGAGGGGAGGAGAGGGGAGGGGAAGGAAGGGAAGGGAGGGGAAGGGAAGGGAAGGGAAGGGAAGGGAAGGGAAGGGAAGGGAAGGGAAGGAGGGAGGGAAACTTTCATGAATCCTAAGCTTCATTTCTGAAAAGGCATACTGTAAGATCAGAAATATTGCTGGCACCAGTGGCTCATGCCTGTAATCCTAGCTCCTCAGGAGGCTGAGCTCTGAGGATAAGAGTTTGAAGCCAGGCTGGGCAGAAGGGTTTCATGAGAGTCTTGTCTCCAATTAACCACTCAAAAACCAACAGTGAAACTGTGACTCAAAGTGGCAGAATGCTAGCCTTAAGCAAAAGAGCTCAGACAGCACCAGTCCAAGGCCCAAAACCAAGGGGAAAAAGAACGAACAAAAATGCTCAGTGTAAGAGGGATGAAGCCAGGAGGAGGGCAGTGAAGATAAGATTTGCCGAAACTGAGACTGTCAAAGACCACAAAGCTGAAACATTGAGCAGGTCACTATTTCAAACACCACTCACTCAAGACTTGAAGGAGCAAAATGGAAGGAGTTAGTGTAGAACCTTTACTACATGAAGGACAGAGATGTGGGGGCAGATGCTCGAGGTGGGGGCAGCCCTGTGAATGGAGAAGTGGATCCTCCCAAAGACATCAACAAGAGTTTCTTGAGTATTCCATTGGTCCTCAGGCCTGTTCTTGTGCCAGTACCAAGCTTCTTTGGTTACTATTACTCTGTAATAGAGTCTAAAGTTTGGTATTGAAATTCCTCCTGCGCTGTTCTTTCTGCTAAGAATTGTTTTTGCTATACGGGGTCTTTTATGATTCCATATGAAATTTTGGATTGCCTCTTTTTTTTTTGCCAGTCCTGAGTTTGAGCTGAGAGCCTGAGCACTGTCCTTGGATTTTCTCAAGGCTAGAGCTCTACCACTTGAGCCTCAGCACCACTTCCAGCTTTTTTCTATGTATGTGGTACCAAGGAATCGAACCCAGGTCTTCGTGCATGCTAGGCAAGCACTTTAACCACTAGGCCAAACTCCCGGCCCAATGGATTGCCTCTTCTATTTCTTTAAAGAATGACATTGGGATATTGATGGGTATGCATTGAATTTGTAGATAGCCCTTGGAAAGATTGCCATTTTCGCGATGTTAATTCTTCCAATCCAGGAGCATGGGTGGTTTTTCCATTTCCTCAGTTCTGCTTTAATTTCTTTTCTCAGGTTTTTTTAAAGTTTTCATCATAAAGGTCCTTTACATTCTTAACTAAGTTAAGTTAATATCTAGGTACTGTATTTTCTTTGAGGCTATTGCAAAAGGAGTTGTTTTCCTGATTTCTGCCTCGCTCCTCTTGTCATTAGCATACAGGAAGGCAGTTGATTTTTGAGGGTTAATTTCATACCCTGCTACCTTGCCAAAGTTTTGAATCACCTCAAGCAACTTGGGAGTGGAGTCTATAGGGTTCTCTAAATACAGAATCATGTCATCTGCAAAGAGTGAAACTTTCACTACATATTTCCCTATTTGGATCTCCTTTATGCTTGCTTCTTGCCTTATTGCTCTGGCTAGGAATTCTAACACTATACAAAAGAGGAGTGTAGAGACTGTGCATCCTTGTCTCATTCCTGATTTTAGAGGAAATGGCTTTAGAAACACAAATCAAAGCATCTTTGAGATTCTACCTCACTCTAGTTAGAATGGCCATGATCAAGAAATCTAATAACAACAGATGCTGGCAGGCATGGGCCCAGAAGGGATCACTTCTGCACTGTCGGTGGGAGTGTAAACTCGTTCAACCACTATGGAAAGCAGTATGGCAGTTCCTCAAAAGACTAAACATAGAGCTCCCCTATGACCCAGCAATTCCACTCCCTGGCATTTACCCAATAGTCGAGAAACAAGGACATACTAAAGCCACTAGCACAACGATGTTCACTGCAGTACTATTTACCATAGTGAAGATATGGAACCAACACAGATGCCCCTCAGTAGATGATTGGATCAATACACAATGGTATTCTATGCTGCCATCAGAAAGAATGACATTGCCCCATTTGTTTTTTTTGTTTTTTTGTTTTTTTTCATATATTTTTTATTGTAATCAATAGAAGGGTTACATTATATTTGCCAGATAGAAGGTGCATTAATTCACATACATTGATACCCTTTCTCATGTCTTGATCCCCATTTCCCTCCCCCCCCACCCGTCATCTTGTTTTTCCCCCTTCCCTATTCAATTTCAAATAACCAAATACAAATATATCCAATATATCAGGTAACAAAGTGAGATACTGTAACAATATGAGGTACCCAAGGGACAGCAAAAGAGATGAGAGATAATATAGTACATTAAGGACAACAATCACTCATTATATGGCTTTTGTTTCTATATCCTAGAAGTCCTTTCATTTAGCGTCATACTATATGGCCTTATGTATCTAGGTTTTGCTCTATTGCAACCATCCCTCTCTTTTTTTATTGTAATTAGTAAAAAGGTTACATGATATTTGCCAGATAGAAGGTGCATTAATTCACATACATTGATACCCTTTCACATGTCTTGGTACCCGTTTCCCTCCCCCCCCACCCCCCACCCATCTTGGTTTTCCCCCCTTCCCTATCAAATTTCAAATATCCAAATACAAATAAATTCAATTTATCAGATAACAAAGTGAAATACTATACCAATATGAGATAACCAAGGGACAGCAAAAGAGATGAGAGACAACATACTACATTAAGGACAACAATCATTCATTATATGACATTGCCCCATTTGTAAGGAAATGGAAAGAACTGGAAAAAATCATATTAAGTGAAGTAAGCCAGACCCAAAGGAACATAGGCTCAATGGTTTCCCTCATTTGTAATAATTAGTACACATCTAGGACTCTCCTAGCAGAGGATTACAGTAGTGCAAAACCTACATACTTAAGGCCATATAGGATGAGGCTAAATGAAAGGATTTCCAGGATATGGAAACAAGAGCTCATAATGTATGATTATTTTCTTAATGCACTATGTTATTTCTCTTCTCTTTCGTTGCCCTTTGGTTAATCTCATGTTGTTACAGTATCTAACTTTGTTACCTGGCATATCATCAGAAATGTAGGAATATGAAACATTTCATACCTGGAAAAACAATCTTGACATCAGAAATTTAAGAGCTGAACATCTTCCAAGAAATTTAATGAACAGAAATAAATATTCAAATACAGTCTCATAACGCTTAAAGCATAAAAAATTTTGTATATAGAGATTCCCTTCTTGAACACTTGTTTGTTAAACTTGTCATTTGAAATATGATGTAAAAATCAATGTTAATAAATTCTTTAATAAAAAATATTTTGTAAATAAGTCCTAAATTAATTCACTAGGATAGCTGCCATTTAAAAGAAAAGGGAGGCCGGGAGCACAGCCTAGTGATAGAGTACTTGCCTAGCATGCATGAAGCCTGGGTTCAATTCCTAGGTACCACATATTTAGAGAAAGCGGAAGTGATGCTGTGGCTCAAGTGACAGAGCACTAGCCTTGAGCAAAAAGTGTTCAAGGACAGTGCCCAGGTTCACAGTTCAAGCCCCAGGACAGAAAGAGAGAGGGGGGGGGAGGGAGGGAGGGAGGGAGGAAACAAGGAAGGAAGGAAGGAAGGAAGGAAGGAAGGAAGGAAGGAAGGAAGGAAGGAAGGAAGGAAGGAAGGAAGG
Source organism: Megascapheus bottae (assembly GCF_031878675.1). Classification (NCBI taxonomy): domain Eukaryota; kingdom Metazoa; phylum Chordata; class Mammalia; order Rodentia; family Geomyidae; genus Megascapheus; species Megascapheus bottae. Next base: position 16,284,155 of record NC_143534.1, on the reverse strand, counting down.
AAGGAAGGAAGGAAGGAAGGAAGGGAAAGAAAGAAAGGAGAGGGAGGGAGGGAGGGAATCAAGGAGGGAGGGAGGAAGGGAGGGAAGGAGGGAGGGAGGGAGGGAGGGAGGGAGGGAGGGAGGGAGGAAGGAAGGAAGGAAGGAAGGAAGGAAGGAAGGAAGGAAGGAAGGAAGGAAGGAAGGAAGGAAGGGAAAGAAAGAAAGAAGAAAGAAAGAAAAGGGAGGTTTATATGAGTGACTGTTGTCCTTAATGTACTATGTTATCGCTCATCTCTTTTGCCATCCCTTGGTTATCTCATATTGTTACAATATTTCACCTTGTTATCTGATATATTTTATATGTGCTTAATTGGTTATTTGAAATTGGATAGGGAAGGAGGAAATCAAGATAAGTGGGGGGAGGGTGGGAAGGAAATGGGGACCATGTCATGTCATAAGAAAGGGAATCAATGTTTGTGAAGTAATGCACCTTCTATCTGGTGAATATAATGTAACCCTTCTATTAATCACAATAAAAATTATTAAAAAAGAAAAGGGAGGTTTATGATGTAGATCAATGGTAGAACATACATTTAACAAGCATGAGGCCTCCCAGTTCAGTCACTAGCCATACAACACATAAGGGCCTCATATCTAAAATATACGTATAGCCAAGAAATTAGATTTCCCAAAAAACAAACCCCCAAAGAAACAACCACCCCACTAACAGGAGCTAAAAGACTTGGAAGACTTCTCTGAAGAGGAAATACTAATAGCCAAGAGACACATGAAGAAATGCTCAACATCTCTGGACGAAAAAGAAATGCAAATCAAAACAATTTTGAGATTCTACTTCACTCTAGTTAGAATGGCCATTATCAAGAAATCTAATAACAAAAAATACTGGCAGAGATGTGGCAAAGGGAGAGAGCTAGTACACTGTTGGTGTGAGTACAAACTTACTCAACTACTCTGGAAACCAGTATGGAGATTTTTCAAAAGACTAAACATAGAGCTCCCCTATGATCAGCAATCCTATAGGTACCCAGCTTGTGTGTGTGTGTGTGTGTGTGTGTGTGTGTGTGTGTGTGTGTGTGTGTATTTTTGTCAATCATGGGACTTTAACTCTGGGCCCGGGCACTGTCCCTGAGCTCTCCAACTCAAGGATACAATCCTACCCCTTGAGCCACAGCACCACTTCCAGTTTTCTGGTGGTTAATTGAAGATAAGGGTATATGGCTTTGAACTTCGATCCTCGGAACTTAGCCTCTTGAGTAACTAGGATTGCAGGCATGAGTTTCTGCTCCTGGCCATGTGTGTATATTGTTAACCTTACATTATATTGCTTAAATATTTCAGTAAAATATTTCAATAAATAAGTAAAATTAACGAAACTGGGAGAAAAAAACAACTTCAGTGACTTTCCCAATATCTTCCCCGTAGTAATACCTGACAACACAGCATAGGAAAAGTTAATGATTGGAGGATTTTATAAATATTTATGCAGTGGGGTAACATGCATTAAATGATCTCACATGCAAATGAATAATATTTAAAAAGAAACAAATTTAAGAGATTGTAAAGTCTTATAAACTTGGACCCAAAGTTTTACTAAAATACACTCCAAGTCACCAAAAGACTAATAAAACCAAGACATAGAGGTATTTTAGTAGAAAATAATCTGTCAGTAGGTATTGAAGCTATTTAGAAATACATAAATGAATACATTAATTGCTCTGAGAAAAATTCTTCTAACAAATAGAGGTAATTTTCATTCTTTTTTAAAAATGTTTTCAGGATTTTTATAATTTTTTATTGTAATTAATAAAAGGGTTACCTGATATTTGCCAGATAGAAGGTGCATTAATTCACATATATTGATACCCTTTCACATGTCTTTGTCCCCACTACCCTCCCCTCCAATTCTCCCCGCCCCGTCTTGGTTTTCCCCCCTTCCCTATCCAATTTCAAATAACCAAATACAAATAAATCCAATATATCAGATAACAAAGTGTAATTTTCATTCTTATCGAAAATAAAACAATGAAAAAATACATGCACTGAAAGAGAGGAAATTTCATTGCAAAATCATTGTTTGTGTAAAATTCCAGATAAAACTGTGACAATATTTTGGGAACAAGGAGAGATGAGTAAGGATCACAGAAAATGAAGGATTAAAAACTGTGTTTAAAATGTTAATGTAAAGACTACTAAAATTTAAAATATACTATCTTTGTCTTCAATACAGAACATCTGGTAATTAGCTCATCAAATTATATTCAAGACATACCTGGAAAAGTTCTAAAACCTTTTGCAAATACATTCAAGGTTTGAATGAAGAGAAAGAAATGCCATGCCTGTGGGTCAGAATTCGCAATTTTGTAAAGAACTCAGTTCCTCTCTGAATGATCTCTGAATTGCACAGAATTCAATAAAAATTGCTGCAGTCCTTTTTTATGGAACTTTGCAAGCTGATTTTAAAATTTATATGAAAGAACAAAGGCCAAGAATAGCCCTGAAAGTGCTGGAGAAAAATAAAGGGAGAAGCTGGCCCAGCAGCTGTTAAGATTATTGCAGACCTGAGGTGAGGAATCATAACAGTGGCACATAGGCTTAGGACACCAAGCAAAGCAGAACAGACAGGAGTACCTGGAGCCTAAGCTGCAGGAGAGGGGGATTCATGGCAGAGATGTCATTAGGGACCACAAGACAAAGATGGTCTCTGATAGAGACAGTTGCCTGTATGAATGGGAGACATTGGAATTATATCTACCAAACTTATACTACATGCACCCCACTAAAGGACACAGTTGAAACATAAAATTCCTAGCCATACAAGAGAATTTCACTATGGTTTCACATGCAACAGAACAGAAGTAAATGATGTAGTCATTTGAAACTTTAAAACTAAGAACTTCTGTTCATAAAAACAAAAACAAAACAACAATAACAAAAAAAAACCCTCAGGAGGCTGAGATCAGAGGATTTCAGTTCAAAGTCAGTCTGGGCATGAAAGTCCGCAAGACTCTAATCTCCAATTAACCATTAGAAAACTAGGAGTGGTGCTGTGGCTCAAGTGTTGCTGAAGAGCTCAGGGACAGCACCCAGGCCCAGAGTTCAAGCCCCATGACCAATCAAAATAAAACAAAAATGAAGCTCTGTGAGTTGAGGTACAAAATGATATGATTACTTTGAAAAATTATTTGACAGTTTCTTGACACTTAAAACATTTGCCTACCCTGCACTTGCCTATCTGGCCATTAATTTTTTAATACAGTGTCACCCATGGGTAGTTCAAAGTGGACATGTAAAATCCTGTAAGTACCAGGTGCTATAATATTGGTAAAGAATGAATTATAAAAACATTTTTAGTAGGATGGGAGCGAGGTCAAACCGACCACCACAAGGTCCTATATTCAAATCCTAGTAACAATCAAAAAGCAGAAAATCATCTTGGCAATCCAGAGGTGTTCTTGTATTTTGATCTAGATGTTTGTTTTTTTAGTTCATAACCATTAAAGGTAATAAATGTTTAACAACATTAAATATACTGAGTAAATCATATGTCTCTTCAAAATTATGGCTTGCAGATATTACAGTTGCTAGTTTTTTAAATTGTATTTTTATTGTTTTTAAGAGATTGTACAAAGGAGTTACCATTCAATAAATCAGCTTATGAATACAATGCATCATTTCCTCCATCCTTCCTAACCCAACTTCTCTCTTCAATGTTCTTAATTTCCTAGGCTATTCATGGAATATTATTACAACATCTCTAAACAAGTAATGTGAAAATTTTGATTCCCACATTACATTATATGTGTGAGATACACAAAAGGCAGTGCTTAGAGGGAAATTCATAGCATTGAGTGAGTATTCATCCTATGTCAACTTGAAAGCCGGGACACATTGTGAGAAATGTGTTCGGCAATTTCATTGTTGTGTGAACACTATAAAATATGCTTCTACAAACCTATTCATCTGGCTATACAAATGGTACAGATTTTTTTAATAGATGCTAGCATTCTGCGGTAGGCAGTGAGAACACTGTGGCACTTATGCATCTAAGCAAACTGAAAACAGGAAAGATATAGCAAGAATATGGCAAAAAAAAAAAGAGATAGCATACCTAGACAGGGCACTTCCCTGAACAAGGCTTGCAGAATGAGAAGCTGCTTTGAGAGAATCAATGAGTGACTGGGAATTCTTGGGACATAACTGTACACTAGTATAGTCTATAGGATAGGGTTCATTTGGACTATATTACATTTATTTTTAAAATACTTCTTCTACAATGAGTGATGAGAGTAAAACAGGCTCTGTCAGGAAAGAAATTATCACCCGAGCCTGAGTGAAGTGAAAGATAGAAGTAGTTATATGCGTGGATAAAAGCTGTTGAAACTGTTTTAGGAAGAAGAAAGGGGAAGAGAAGAGAGAAAGAGGGGGTGAAGTGGATGAGGAACATCATATGAATGTATGGAAATGTCACAATAACCTGCCTCTTACAATTAATGTCTTCCTTATTTAACAATAAATTAAATTTAGCTTTCTGTAACTTTTTATCTTTATGAACTCTATTTTTAACTATTTTACTCTTATCAAACATAGCTTGATACACAAACATGAACAATCATAAAGAATTTGTTGTTTCTATAACCTTGTTCTATATTTTAAGCTTTTAAGATTTTCACTTCTTAAGTTTCATGTAAAAACTTTGGCACAGAGGGACCCAAGCCTGTTCCCATGCAGGTCACCTGACCCACATAGGGTCAGGATTATAGCATCATGATCAGCCTTGTCCATTTTGTATTCCATTGGTCTTTGGGGCAACACAAAGCATGGACATGTCACTTCCTGTGCTGATTGTACCTTCTGGAATTCCTCCTACAAGACCTGCCTGAGGCAGCTTTAATTCAATCTTCTCATTTAAATAAGGAGTACATTATAAAAATCATAGCAAAAAGTGCCTCATAGCAACATTGTCAAATATTGTTGGTTTCAAGCATTGTGTGCTGGAGGTAACAGTGTGTGCTGTACTTTTCAGTGACTGGCCACACATTGTGTGTGCTCACACCAGTATCACTGCTAACACAGGACATGGAACTACACTGCACAGCAGTGCTCCACCCTGCAATGCTAGGATGGCTAGGATGTCACTAGCCCACAGAACTGCTCAGCTCTATTGCAGTCTTTGAGGATCAGGAGAGATCAGTGGTTGAGGCTGGGGCTGTGGAAGAAAGAGATGGACAAACACAGACTTTGAGGACATTGGAAACATACTGACTGACTGTCATACCATTCTGCACTTCCAAGTCCACAGAAAGGACAACATTATGAGTAAACCCTACTGTGAACACTGGACTTCTGCTGCTAATGATGCGTTGGGCAACATCAATTGTGGCCACATACCATGCTGGTCAATATTGTGGACAACTGGGCAGTCTATGCATATGTCCAAGTGCTGAGTATGTGGGAAATCTCTGTACTTTCCTCCCTGTTTTGCTTTGAGCATAAACAATATATTTTGAAGTTGTTGTTGGACTTGACTTGGCTAGGCAAGTGCTGAGAGAAGAGGATACAAGTTCAAGACTACCTAGGTCATTTAGTGAGTTCAGGTATAGCCTGGGCTACATAGCAAGACCTGTCTCCACAAAAGAAGACAGAGAAAGAGAGATGGGGGGAGAGAAGAAGGAAGGAAGGGAGGGAGGGAGGGAGGGAGAAAGGGGAGGGAGGAGAGGTGATAGAGGGGAGTAAGAGGAGGTGATGGAGGAAGATGAGGTGATAGAGGGGAGGAAGAGGAGGTGATGGAGGAGGAGGAGGAGGAAAAGATGGAGGAGGAGGAGGAGGAGGAGGAGGAGGAGGAGGAGGAGGAGGAGGAGGAGGAGGAGGAGGAGGAAGGGAAAGCAGGAGGGAAGGAGAGAGAGAAAGGAAGTGGGAGAGGGAGAGAAAAGAAGGAGGGAGAGGGAAAGAAAAGAAAGAGGGAAAGAAGGAAAGAAGGAAGGAAGGAATAAAGAAGGAAGGAGTGTATGTTAGTTAATAAAAATTTTTTAAAAAACACTAAAATACCTGGGTTACTTTTTACAAATATATTTACATTCTTGTAAAAGTTCTAGGAATTTTATTCCTGGGCACTAAAGAAAAGAATATCAAACTAAACATCAAGAACAGTTAAAGGGCAATTTGATAGCCATGTCAGAACTTCAAAGAATTAAGAATGAGAACCTAAGTTTACTTGGAATGGTGAACACATCAATGAAGGCTTGCTTCCTGGAAGTCATGTAACCAGGAGACAGGCAGGAAGGGATTGAGAGCTCTCATCTCCTTCCTACACAGAATGATTTGTTTACTGAGAGAGGAAATAAAAGAACAGAAAGCTCAGAGCATAATTTTCAAATTGAGAAGTTATATCAAGTTGAACTTGGTTTTGTAAGGTAGAGGAAACATCAAGAGAAGAGGATACAGAGTGAAGAGCTGTATAGATCTCTTTTAGCAGACAGCTGGTTATAATTTTGATTTGGAGTTGGAACTCTATTCTTGCAAAAACAAATCCAAACATGTTCAATCTATAGCAGATGTGACCAAGGGTTTATCTTTATCATTGTACAATGCTAGTTTCTGCAAGTCAAAAATTTAGTGGATAAATAAGAGATGTATACATACACATATATTCATATGCAAAGTCACATCTATGAATCAAATAATGTGTTCTAATCAATGGAAGGCACTAAATACTCATTAACTTTAAGGTTCTTGAAGAAAGGGGACAACTAGCTCAAGTACTGTATTGTATCTAATCCTGGTTTATTCTTACAGATCTACATAAATGTATAGCTATCCGTACACAGATCTATACAAGGACAACGTTCAACTTAGCAAGGTGGCTAAAAATGTCACAAGTTATTATTCACCCATCTATCAGTCTTTAGCCAAAACAGAAAAAATGTTTAATTCAAGATGTACATACAACATGGTATCTTGAAAATGTGTCAGACTTCCTACCTAATCTGCCTACTTGTGCTCTATGATTCCCTGTCTATAGTTTCCCATACCCACTCTCAGAGCAAGTTTCCAGAAAAATCTCTCCATTAGTTACACCATTTTGGGGTCCTGCTGCAGGTGATGGATGCGGAATGAGCCAACTTTATCAGATGTCTGAAGGGACAATAGCAGGAAAGAAAGCTCATTGTGAGAAGGACCTGTGCAGTGCTCCCACTGTGGAGAACCAACTCCAACCCAATCACACCTGGACCTGGCGATGGATGAAGGTCATGCAGGCACACAGAAAGACAAACTCATCAGATAAACACAGCATGCCTTCTCCGTACATCAGTCAACTTAATGACAAGTAATTAAGTCATAGGTGGTATTAAAATAATTACACATATCACAGAGAGAAATGGAAAATTTGCATGATTTTTAAGTTGAAACACAAAACAAAGAAAATTGGTTTTTAGGACCAATAAGAAATAGTCCCCCAAACTTTGCAATTAAATTTCCATTGTCTTCCATGTATAGGGATTCCAGGGGCTAAAATCAAAGAGATTTGGAAAAGTTATCCAGACTGGCAAAAAAATCCTTGCTCACCTTTGAACTTTATCTCCACCATTATTAAATCTAATATCATTTTGAATAATAACTTTGACCACAGCATTTTTTTTTAAAAAAGAAACAAGAAAGATAAGCCATACATGATTTAAAATCACAGGTGTAGAAAATGTTTGCTAAAGCTAGGTGCTGGTGGTGTACATCTGTAATCTCAAATACTCAGGAGGTAGAGATCTAAGGATTGCAGTTCAAAGCCAGCACAGGCACAAAAGTTCATGAGACTGTTATCTCCAATTAACCACCAGAAAGCTGCAAGTGACACTGTGGCTCAAGTGGTAGGGTGCTAGTCTTGAGCTGAAGAGCTCAGGGACAGTGCCCATGCCCACGACCAACCAAAAAAAAAAAAGTTTGCTAATTAGATTTAACTCAAACTTCATAAAAGGAAAGATTAAAATTTAAAATTAACAAGATGAAAATGTATACACAGAAATAGCATTAAGACACTTAAATGATAATATCAACTCACAGGAATTATCAAGTTATAAAACTATTATAAGCCAAATTTAACTTTACCAATGTATTCAGGGTTTTTTGGGGGGAGCGATTCTGGGGTGTTCAACTCAAGGACTTGTACTTGCAAGGCAAAATTCTACTCCTTAAGTCACGGTTCCTTTTCCTTTTATCTTTCAAGTAGGGTCTTCATTTGGCTGAGGGCCATCCTCACACAGTGATCCCTCTATCTCTTGCCTCTCAAGTAGCTGGGATTTTAGGCATGTTCCACCATATCCCTTCTGATGTATTCATTTTTTCCCAGATAAATTTTCTATATATTTTAAAATCAGCAAACTTCAAAGCTGTCATGTACAAACCACAAAGACATCTCAACAAAAAGTCTCTAAAATACTAAAAACTATAATTCTGCTAACTTCATAATAGCGCTGAAACATGTAAAAATATTACATGTTCTGTGATGTAACTTCAAATACTCGCCATTTAAAGTGACTCATGAGTAATTCTAGACTGCTGAGAAACAGAATGAACAGTCAGGAATCTGAGCCATAAAAAAGTGAGGATTCAAGTGGCATTTATAAAGACTTTCATGCTCTTTTCTTAGGATAGACGAGCATGCCCTCACTATTTGTCTATTTTTAAATCTTTAAATAAAGCTCTAAAAGGATAATGTTTCTCATTTTCCCAGGACACGGCAGCTAGTCAACAGATAATGGAATCCTCAGAGAAGGAGTGGAAATTCTGATAGGAATGGGAAGGTACAGCTCACAGGAATAGAGAAACTAGAAGAAGTCAGGCATGGTCACTATGACCCTAGAAGCACAGGACCAGTCAGGACAGAAACCATATCCTAAGACATTCAAGATGTGGTTGGCATGTTGCAGGAGAAACAAAAAGACTACCCTGGTTAATTAGGGCAGACATCTCATTATTTATTTGACCCCTAAATCTAACTAAAGGACACCACTGCTCCACCCAGAGAGTGGCTAAGAATGAGTGTGTGACCTCTCCAACAAGGTGAAGAGGATATGAGGCCAGCCCCAAAAGAAGTACAAGATCGTATCCAAAACAAACTAAAGTAAAAAAAGGACTAGGGGCACGGCTAAATTGTTCACCTAGCAAACTAGGGGCCCTGAGTTTTATGCTCAGAAATTTTCAAAAGAGAGTGAGACAGAGGAATGAACAGACAGACAGACAGACAGACAAAAGAGACAGAGAGAGAAGAGGAAGAAAAGGAGAAACAATTCTTTATCTATTTTGTTACCAGTCTGAAGATGAGGCTAATACAATGGATAGGGAAAAATCTAGGAAGGCTCAGGGAGAGAGCTAAATTCAAGGTCAAAGCCTGCCAAACAGAAACAGAATATGTGGACTGCATTATCTCCTTGTGGAACCCAATATGAAGTTAGATTTCTACTTTGTAAAATCCAAAGCTTCTTATTACACAGACCACGTTCAAATCCTGGTTTTATCCCTGACTACTGGAGAGAGATCATCTAAGCCTCAGTTTCTTCATTGGCACATTAAGATTCCTGTTGATAATTGTGTGGATTTAATGAGCTAAAGAAGGCAAAATATACTATATGCCACCTGGTCTGTTCCTCCACATTATGTAAAAAAAAAAAAAACAGAAGTACGAGTAGACCATATTTAAGAAGCTAGAAACACTTTGGAAATACCTTTATCCAAAATTATTTGAATTGTAAAGTAACCAATTAAAATAATAGCAAGAATTCTTTCTAACTCAACTAGACAACTGGATATTCATACCAATAGAATACCTTTTGGTAGACTTAGTGGGAAAGTGTTTATCATTCCACTTAATCATATATATGTATATATTTAAATTTTTGTAAAATACATTATCACATGCAATTTACCATTTTAACTACTTTTAAACAGAACTCAGTAGCATATATGTCACCATCATGGCCACTCATTCACAAAAGTGAAACCTGGTGCCCATTATGCAATTACATCCCATCCCCCTCTCCTTCCATCTGGGGCAACACCCTCTCTATCTTCTGTCTCTGCCAGAAGCCTCACACAAGTGTAATACTAAAGTCTCCTTTGTGGCTGGCATATTTTACTTATCAATGTGCTTTCAAGTTTTATCCATGTTGTAGTATATGCCCAATTTCTTTTTTCAATGCATGAGTAATATTCCTTGTATGTAGTTACCACATTTCCTTTATCCACTACACTGTAAATGGATATTTGTATTTAGATAGAAAATAATTTTTAAAGAAAAGAAGATAGGATTCCTATACTTTCTTGTCTTTACTAGTACACCACATCACAATACTCAAGTCATAGAATCAGCCTAGGTAATCATCAATAGATAAATGGATTTAAAAGTATGGTATATCGTTTAGGATTCTCCTAACAGAGGATCAGAACAGCTCAAAAGCTATGTACATATATGACCATATAAGATAAGGCTAAGCAAAATGAACTCCAGGATATGGAAACAGAAGTTTATCTTTGTGATTGTTGTTCTGAATGTACTATGTAAAGCTGTTTCTTTTTTCTTCTTTTCCCCTTAATTTTATCTCATGTTGTTACTGTATCTGACTTTGGTACTTGGTATACTGTATATATATTTATTTGTATATTTGAAAAAGGGAAGGAAAGAGAAAAATAAGACCAGTGGGAGGGGTTAGGGGAGGGAAAGTGGGAGAAAAACATGGGAAGGGGTTAACAACGTTCAAGAAGTAATGTACTCACTACCCGATGAATAACCCCCTGTATATCACCCAACAATAAAATTAAATAGAAAACAAAAAGAAGTATGGTATGTGTGTACCAGGAGTATTATTAGGCCAGAAAAAAGAAAGAAGTCATCTTTCTTGCAGAAAAACAGACAGAACTGAAGATCATCATATTCAGCAAAATAAGTCAGTCTAAGAAAGGTTAGTATCACAGGTTCTCTCTCATATCAGAATCTAGAAAAACAGGGGCCGGGAGTTTGGCCTAGTGGTAAAGTGCACAAAGTCCCGGGTTCAATTCCTCAGTACCACATACATAGGAAAAAAATGCCGAAAGTGGTGCTGAAGCTCAAGTGGTAGAGTTCTAGCTTTGAGAAAGTTCAAGGACAGTGCTCAGGCCCTAAGTTCAAGCCCAGGACTGGCAAAAAAAAAAAAGAAAAGAAAAGGAAAAAAACCAGAATCTAGGAAAACAGAAGGTAGCAAGAGGACACTTGGGGTAGAGGAAAGTAGTCAGTAGAAGGAAGAAGTCTAAGATAGCAGAATAGGGGTATAAATATGATAAAAGTATATTATGTTGATATATGAAAATGACACAAATCCATTATTTTATATAATTAGTATATACTAGTTGGGATAAAGGCAAATATTCTTTAAGAAAAAATCTGGATGGAAGCAAAATAATAAACCATAGGAATCCTATGCACCTAGCTGAAGGGAAAAAAGAAATTTTATTTTTCTTAGAAATCTCCACTTTTTGTTCTTACGTTAATTTCTCCCATTGTACCAGCAGAAGGAAAATATGGTTCAAAAATGAGAGAAATATATCTGAAAAAAACTGTCTAGGAAAATTTAACAACTTATTTACACTGAAGGCAAATCTACTCAAGAGAACATTTTTAATTATCTTGATTAGTTTGGATTGGCTTATGTCACCACAACTGAGTTATTTATGGAGCGAACCATATATACCAACTGCAAAATCCATAGTAGGAGTTCACCATGTGGGTTCAGAAGAAGGGACAGAGAGCTGTTTACTAATCACCCAGATTACGAAAGAATACAGTTTCACTCTACTTGACCTCACCTGTCCAATGCATGGGTCTGTGAAGCGATCTGGGGAAGGTGCACAATTCAGGGACATTAAATCACAAAGATATCCAAAACAGAAGTCCTGGCATGACTTCCCATCCCCATGGTATCTGCAGTCCTTGGCATAACTGATTAGGGAGAAACACAGGAGTGGCTTCATGTGGCAACTGAAAATTCCCAGAGTCACTGTGCAAGTTACATGTAACATCTCAAGGACACTTGCTGGCTAATTTCCCAGATGTTGCATGTGGCCTTCACAAATATTGTATTCTAAAAATGATTTTTAATGGGCCTAAAAAATAGGAATCAGAGACTACAAAGCCTCTACAGAATTATGTAGGTAGAAGCTATGATAAATGCCATGAAGGTAAAAAAAATATTCTTAAGATTTTTGATAACTTCAAAAAGGTGTCAGTGGAATGTATACCTTTCCATTTTAATTTTGTAAAAAAAACCTAGAATCACAGTTTTCAGCCCTTAGGGAACATGACCCATTTCCAAATGGGTGATATATGAAAGTTAGTAGAATAAAGCTAGATTACGAATAGTGCATATCATTCTTTCTGATGGAAGCACAGAATTCCATTGTGTGTGTGTGTGTGTGTGTGTGTGTGTGTGTGTGTGTGTGTGTGTGTGTGTGTGTGTGTATGTGTGTGATTTTCTTGATCCATTCATCCACTGAGGGGCATCTGGGATGATTCCATACTTTCGCTGTGGTAAAACGAAGTAAGCCAGACTCAAAGAAACACATTGCATAATTTCCCTCATTAGTACTAGTGCCTATAAGTCTACAAGTAAATGCAATTGATAGTAAGCAAAAAAAATATTACACTTAGAACTGCTAAAGTGAAAAGTCATACAGTGAGACCAAAGGTGGATATTCCTAGGAAAAGATCACACAGGCTCAATAGCTATGGGCATATGATCAATAAAATGATCTTTATCAAAATGAACTCTGAGAAATGGAAACAACAGATTTTTTTGTTATTTTGCTTTTCTGTTTTGTTGTGTGTGGGAGTCTGGGTGTGGATGTGTTTCTCCTTTATTCCTGTGTTCTTTTTTAATTTCTGTACCTTTTGTCTTGATGTAAGTTTATCTATTTTGGGGAGGATAAGAGGGAGCAGAGAAGTAGTGAACAAATGCAGCAGTGACAGTCACTAGACACTATGTATAAAATGAACTATACAACTTGTGGGGAAGGGGAATCAAGGGGGAAAAACTAGGAGAAAATGAGGGAAGAGGTAACACTGTTCAAAAAGAAATGTCCTCATTACTTACACACCTGTAACCCCTCTACATCATTACTTAGGAAGTAGAGATTGAGAGGATCATGGTTTGAGATCAGCCTGGATAAAAAGTTAACATTTCAAAAAAAAAATAAGCCAGCCATTGCTGGGGGCAGGAGGGAGGGAGGGAGGGAGGGAGTAAGGGGGAGAGGTTTACTTGTGATCCTAATTATGGATGAGATATAGGTTGGAGGATAGTAGAACAAAGCTAGCCTTAGGCAAAAACATGAGACCCTATCCAAAAATAAAAACTAAAGTAAATGAGGGCTGAGGTAAATTGAAGGGCTTGTGTGGTTGGGAAAGATAAGGAAGAATGATAGAAAGAGGTGGCATTGGTCAAGATGCATTGTATTCACAAATTGACATATTGAATTGAAACTCCTTGGTATAGGTACTTAGGAATAATTTTACAAAGAATATATTTTAAGTGAAGGAATATGAGTATATTTATATGTGTGTGTATTAAAATATTCACACATGTATTTAACACTGAATTTCTCAAGTTTCCATGTTAGTCATTCTGCTTAATTTTCCCTTCAACATCTCTCAAGTATATATTTGAAACCTCATATGATGAATCATAAAGAAATGTATGCATAGCTACATCAAAGAAGCAGTGAAAGTGGTATAACTGTTACCATTAGGTTATATAATGACCACTTGTAATGGAGTGATAAGCTAAAACACGTCTATTTGCATCTTATATTGCAGGGAGAACCTCAAGTTCCTCATAAATTATTTAAGATAACAATACGTACAAAATCTAGTTTCATAGAATTTTTTACCCATTTTCCCCTATGTCATTCACTTCAATGACTCAACAAGTATAGAACTAAACACTAAATGAACAAAAATGAAAGGTCTGGTTTCTTCTCCATCATGAGAAGAAGCAGACATTGTACTGCTGCAACAACAGGGGCTACACAATACAACAGGCATTGTCTGGAGCTGAGGCACAGGGCTGTGACAGCAAAGAAGGAACTACTCATTAGCCTGAAAAAACCACCCAAATCTTCAGATTTGCACAAAGCATCCTCCACAGAACCTTGCATCTGTCTTCAACCTTGCTTGCTTTCCTCTTTCCTCCTGTCTTAATTTCCTCAGTCTCCATAAGTCTCCTCCTAGAAAAATTCTGTAATAAGTTTCTGGCACTTAAGTTTTCCATCTCCTCTTAGGGTCTGCTTTTTAGGAAAGCCATCACTGTTGTAGTAGTTCCTGGGGAATCATTATGTACAATGCAGAAATATGTGGCAGAAAAGGTACAGAGGATTATGCCTCTAATCCCAGCTACTTGGAAAAGAGAGGTAGGAAGATCACAGACTGAGGCTACCCAGACAAAATGTGAGAGACTGCTTGAAAAATGAACTAAATGCAAAAGGAATGGGGGAGGGGCACATGGGGCAAGAGGTAGAGTGTTGTTGAGGCTCTGGGTTCAAACTCTGGTTTGGAATCAAGGTCATAAATGAAATTACCTAGAGGCACTAGAAACAGGTGGTCATTCAAGGAATAGGCAGATCTAAGCTGATATTTTTAGACAGCCTTCACTTCCAAAATCATACCATATGTCCAAGTAGAAATTAAACTTGAATACTATGTGTTTTAATGACACACTTTGGTAAGACCAGCACTCAGGAGGCTGAGGTAGAAAGAACTTGAGTTCAAAGTCAGCCTGGACTACACAGCAAAACGTTGACCTTTCCCCTCCGCCCCAAAAGCCCTACTAATATATTTATGCAAATCAACATAGACTCCTAGACACAAATAAATTCACCACAACCTTAAATATTAGGCCATGCAGAACAGCACCTCCATGTTCCATGTTCTAAATTGGGTGTGCAGAAAGGCTACTATTTGGACCAGCCTCCTCACCTGTGATAGTTACCTGGCCAAGGACTAGATGAACTCAGCCATTGGCAGGACAAAAACAATGAGTGCTGATGGGAAACCTGAAGGAATTGAACATGCTAGATTCTGTTCAGGGCCTTGTAGTCTTAGAAATGAAGAAATAATTTAGTATGTTAGCCAGGGACAAAAAGTCAAGGAGAAAGATTTACCAGAGCAGAACCTATGCTGCATAGGTCTGAAGAAACCATCCCAACAACATGAGGGGATAAACACAGTGAAAAATTTACTAAATTCTAATACTTCTGTTCAGGAATTTGCTAGCAAATTTGTGAAAATGTGCCCTGTGCTCCTATCTATAATTTTTCAAATAATCTACCAAACATCCCTCTCCAGTTCTTTCCTAAACTCTGGTTCATGACTTGAAATCTTGGCTCAACTGTCACCACTTCACTCAGATTTTGTTTTCACTGAGCTAGAAGATGTTTTCTTAGTAGCATAAATGATTGTGAAAAGTAATTTATTTCATTGTGATATTTGCATCTATATACATATATGTATGATGTACTTTGATAACATTCTGCCATCTGTTACTATTTCTGAT
Source organism: Megascapheus bottae (assembly GCF_031878675.1). Lineage (NCBI taxonomy): Eukaryota > Metazoa > Chordata > Mammalia > Rodentia > Geomyidae > Megascapheus > Megascapheus bottae. The sequence goes on along the minus strand of NC_143534.1, from coordinate 16,268,592 downwards.
CACCCCTTTCCCTTTTCTCTTTCTGCATTCCTAATAGTCCCCTTTTACCTTTGTATTCATTTTTTGTAAATTCCATATAGGGAAGAAAACATACAATATTTGTCTTTCTGTGCCTAGATTATTTTGCTTAAAATCATGATATCTATTTCTATTTTCCTACAAATGTCATTTCATTCATCTTATTGCTAGGTAGTATTCTTTTATGCCTATATACCCTATTTGCACTTCAGCTGAATCCATAGCTTAGCACTATGAATAGTACTGAAACAAATAATATCTCTACTGAATATTGACTAGAAGTCCTTTGGTCATATATACATACTCAGCTTGAAAAGGGTGGAAAATATGGTAGTCCTATTTTTTTCTTCCTTTTCTTTCCTCGTGCCTATCCTGGGGCCTGAACTCAAGACCTGGGCCCTGTCTGAGCTTCTTTTTGGTCAAGGCTGGCTCTTTTATCACTTGATCCACAGCTCCACTTCCAGTTTTTTGTTGTTTAATTGGAGATAAGATTCTCACAAGGCTTGCTTGCTCAGGCTGGCTTCAAATCATGATCCTATATATCAGCCTCCTGAGTAGTTAGGATTACAGGCATGAGCTACCTGGACGTTATATTTTTAACTGAGGAAGACCCATACCGATTTCCATAGTGGTTGGACTAATTTACATTCTCTCCACCAGAGTAGGAGGGTCTTCCCCCGCCCCTCCTCACTACAATAATTCAGCCTCACTTTGTTAATTCAGCTGGTCCCCATGTCCATCCTCTGGTACTATACACCAAAGTAAATGCCTGCAAAAGCTCTAGCTATCCACAACAAAGGCAACTCTGTGCTCCTAAGAGGCAATTCAAGGTTTGCCTAATAGATAGTATACAAATTTTCCCGGAATACTAGCTTGACTATATAATAAAGAGTCATGCTGAGTTGGTTCTTATATTACTTAATCACCTGGTATCCATAGCTATTGATAATTAGATAGCAGCAACATGCATGCTCTCACCTTTTAAAAAGTAGAAATAATGTCATGGTAACACTTGATTTCTAACAGTGGACACAGAAGTTCAAAGGCGCTGTGGAAATAAAATTTGACTGTTCCTGACATTTGCAAGGAATATTATTTGGCTTAAATTATTTGTTAAAAGCTTCAAAGAAAAGTACCCTTGAAATAAAGTAGGTTTAAAATATATAGCTAGTAAGGTGCAGGTAAATTATAATGTAATCATCTTAAATTTATCTGCTAATATTCAACATCACATCTGTCTTCTGTCTCTTCTAGACTGAGTGACTACACAGCTCACCAGGAAGTGAAAGAATTTTCCAAGGCCAGACATGCCCAGGTACTAAGGAAATGGAGATTGACCAAGAAGCTGGGCATGATAGTATAAGTCTGTGATGGCAGCTACATGAAAAGTATAAATAGAAAGATTGAATTCCTAGGCTAGCCCAGACCCCAAATGCAAGACACTATTTAAAGAACAGCTAAAGAGAAAAAGGATCTGCTGCATGGCTCAAGTTTTAAAATGCTTGCTTAGCAATTACAAGGCCCTGCACTTTAAGTCCCAATACTTCAATAAAAAGTATGCCCATGGACTGAATTAATAATGTTGGCTGAGCCACTATGAGGACACAGAACAGGGAGGGGTAATAGGTTCCTCTTCCCTTCCCTCCCATCAAACTATAGAGAACAAACTTCTACTGAGATCTCTTGACCTTCAGAGGGGGAAAGTTTGGAAACTCCTGACTAGGTGATCCTAATAGGAATCCATCATTGCAAAGTCCTTTGGTGAGATGTGCAAGAAGGATGTCATCATTTATCAATGGTGGCTGAAGGCCCACTCTTGTACTGATACACACAAAGGAAGATGGAACCCTGGATTCTGGACTCCTCTGAGACGCCTAGCAAAAAACTTCTCTGTAACTCCCATACTTCCTACTTCCTGAGAGTGGTCACCAGGACTTGGCTGCCTCATCCTCCAAGAGTTGTGGTTGTCTAGCAGATAGACTCAGACACTTTCTGTCTAGGACATTGTTTGTATTGCCCTGTTGAAGCTTTGACATGAACTAGACCACATTTCCTTCCTTCTTTTCTGGGATCATGCCCAGAAACTCTCTTATATCTCTCATTCTCTATGTAATATCTAGACAGATTCTTGAACCTTTTGCATTAGTTCCTTCTTGTTGCTAAAATGAAATTCCATGAATTACCATCTGTTATTTATTTCTGGAGTTCTGTAGGTCACAAGTGCCCTGGGCTAAAATCAAGGTGTCACTCACTAGGTCTTTCTTCTTTCCGAAGATTGTAGGGAGAATCTCTTTCTTCACTTTTTCTAGTGTGTTTTCCATCACCCCAACCTCTGTTCCCATCATCCCATCTCCTGATGTGATCCACTTTCCTCCTTCTTACAAAGACTCCTAGGAATCTAGGTACCAGTGGATCATGCCAGTAACCATACTACTCAAGAGGATCAGAACTAAGGATTACAGTTCGAAATTAGCCTGGGCAGGAAAGTTGAGATTCTTATCTCCAAATAACCACCAAAAATCCAGAAGTGGAGCTGTGGCTCCATTGGTAGAGTGCAAACGTTGAGTATAAAAGTTATGGGACCACATCCAAGCCCTGAGTTCAAGCTTCAGTGCTAAAAGAAAAGACTCCTATGATTATACTGGGACCACCCCTCCCCCAAACCTGGATAATCAACATTCACCTCTCCATCTCAAGATTCTTAGCCAATCACATATGCAAAGTCCTTCATTCCATGTAAGGCAAAAACTGCCCCAAGTTTAAAGAGATGGAATATGGATATCTAGGAGGAGATGAGCATCAACCTACCATCCATGCCATCATTATAGTACCAGCTTCATCCACATATAAGCCAGAGGTATTTGGGGGAACCATGAAGATCTGGTCCCTTTCTTCCTCTCTTCCTGTGCAAGCACACTTGAGCTACGAAGTTCAAATTCTGATAAAGAGTAGTACCAGAGTCCCACTTCAGATGAATCTTAGAGCATGCTTTACTACAGACTGGACAATACTTTGCACAAAAGAGTATATCAACATGCACAATCACTGTCTATTTCCCATCTGGCCAGCAATCCTAATAGAAGCGGTTTATTTTATTGAACAAGCCCTAGAGAAAAGAAAAAAATAGAGGCTAACACAGTCCCTATATTCACTGTTCCCACTGCACAGATAGATGATGAATGACCTGGAGATTCCTTTGAAATAGAATTTGTTTCTAATGTAGCCATGCTGTAATTCAGATCTTGGTACGACACATTTTTCATAATCAAGGCACACCTGCATAAATCTATATTTGAGCAAAAGTTCAACTCAACTTGAACTGTCTGCAAAATATAATGAATTTTCCAAAAATACCTTCACCACTTGACACTAAAATACAGTAAAACTATAGCACCCAATCTTTCTCAACTTCATATCAGCACAGAACAAAAAGCCTGTGAAGGCTGATCAATGAGGCTACTCTATTTATTCACGCCAGATTAGCAAGAGTACATTTATTGTTAAGATTGCTACAATTTCTTCAGCCAATAAACTCCTCATTAGTTATCACGACATTCATAACAATATTTCAATCAATATCAGATGTAGAAATGTCCTTGGTAACAATAAAGAACTGGGTTAAAGAGCACAATACCTCCCTGTATAGAAGCATCATGATCAGCTTGGCTGAGAATAGTACATTATTTGATGAGCACACACCCAAGGTTTAATGAAAGTTTTTAAATAAAATGATGGCAAAGCAAGATGTTACATCAGCCTGAATTAATGCTCAGGGACTTGTTGGCCTAGAAATAGTGCTGCCAGTATATGATAAACAAAGGTCACACTACACTCTTGTCACTTGCCCTTCCTTATCCATCCATCCATCTACCCATACATTATTCCAACCATCCATCCATCCTTCCATTCACCTATTCATCCATCCATTCTCCCATCCATTCATCTTTCCATCTATCCATCCTTCCATCATCCATCCATCATTCCATCCATACATCTCTTCTTCCATCCTCCCATCCATCCATCCATCCATCTATCCATCTTTTCCTTCCATTTATCCATCATTCTATCCACCTATGTTTGTCCATTCATTCCTTCACATAGTCTGCATCTCTTACATGCTCAATCCTAGAGACAGGATATGAAAGCAAATAGCACAGGTCCTCCCTTCCATTTCCCCAGGCACTGGAAGTAAGAATGAGTTAGTTGCTCTCCTCACAGAGCTCCCAACAGAAGACAGCAATGCAGTGGTCATATATATGTGGTAGGCTACAGAATGTTGCAGGGCTTTTAGTGTTTCTTCAAAGCACTAAACATTGTTACCATATCACTCAACTCATCCACTCTTTGATATATAGCCAATAAAAATGAAACATACATCCACACAAAAACTTGAATGCAAATTTTCATAGCCCAGGACTAAAAACAATGCAGTCATACATTATCTGATAAATGGGTCTGGAAAATCCATACAATGGATGATGATTTGACAATATAAAGAAATATAGAAAAATATGGTTCAATATGAATAAACTTTGGAAACATCACAAAGGCCACAAAGGAAATGATCCCAGTTATATGATCCATCCACAATGGGCAAGGTCACATGGACAGAAAGTAGATTAGTGGTTGACAGGCTGAGGAGCCAGGTGGTGAGAAGGAAATCACTACAGAGTGCTATCCAGTGCAGAAGATTCTTGTAAGAAAGATAAAATGTGATATCCACACAATTATGAATGTATTCAACAATTATATCTTGCTTTTTACATGGATATGAATTAGGTCATGTGAATTATATCTCAATACAGATGTTTTAGAAATGAAGGAAAGAAAGAAGAAAGCTGAAAAAAGGGAGAAATATAAGGAAAAGAAAAGGAAGGAGGAAGGAAGGTTGAAGATACCCCAAGTTTACAGTCTTATTCCTCACCACTGCGCTCAGTGACCCTCGGCATCTTCCAATCTTCCTGTTTCAATCCCCAGAAATATAATCAATCTAACAGAGACCCAAGCCTAGAAGAGTTGTAAGTGAAATGTTCAGGAGACTTTACTCATTGTGGACTTTTTCCCTCAAACACACACACTACCTAGGTTTTCTGAAATTTAAGGATTTACCTGATCTAAAGATGTGGTTTAACATTCAACCTGTGTTGTTTCAGTTAGTTTTGCATCCCAAAGTGTTATTTAAAGATAATGAATAACAAAAGCCTGCTATAAACTGCAAAGTATAAAACATTTACTTGCTCTCTTGCCCTTAGAAGAAGTTTGCCGAGTCTTTGGTCTATACCTTTTATTTTCCCACCATTTATCATATAGAAAAGGTCAAACAGAGGAGTGAACAGGAGGAAACCTTAACCTTCTTTACAACATTATTAACAATAAGAATAGTAGAAGGCAGAAACCAGCTTGGAGACATTCACCAGAGCCAACTAGGAACATTTTAAGAGTTTTTCAAGCCAGTTGATGTGGTGTTGGACTTGGGTATGGTGGAAGTATTTTCAACACAGACAGGACAGCAAGCAGCATGTTGGGACTTCTTCCTCTTCTAGATAGCCAGTACATTTCTAAGCAAAAACTCCCGGAAATCTCACTCTGTACTTTCCAGAAATCGGAAGGCAGGAATTGATTTTTGGTCCACAGGAATTTTCATGTGGGACTCCATGACATAAAGCTAGATGTGGATAGGGCAAAATGTGTACCTTCCCCTCACCCCCAACACAAGAAACCCCAGAGTTCACAGTGACTGTCCTGTACCTGCTCTGAGGAGATACTCTATGCAAGTGACCACAAAGGAAATCCCCACTCTTAGATCTCTGCAAACTGCTAGGGCAAGAAGTGCTCTGTCAACAATGCCAGGACCTCTGCAGGTTAAACCAAGCTGTCCTTAATCAGGACCCAGAGGGAAGGTTTTTCTGTTTGCCACTAGGGGGTGGGCTGGGCACATTTTGCATGAAGGCACTCCACGGACCAGAAGGCTGAGGCCTTAAAGGTAGATAACCAAAGACATAGGCCAAAAGGAAAGGGAGGCAGGAAGATGGCAGAAATAAGAAAAGTAATGAACATTGCTTGGTCTCTTCTGCTGTATTCAATGCCAGAATTTTGACAGGTGAGACTGAGAACTCTTATCCTAGTAAGTTTCCACCAAGCCACAAACCTCAGGGGAAATCAGCAGGTCATCCCATTTTCTCTGATACTACAAGAGATACTGAGGGACAAATGCTGACTTCACATTTCACCGCCTGATGCGAATTCTCAATGATTTCTACATAGTTAATGTTGACTCGGTATTTCATTCATTTTTTATTTAATTGATGTCATTTTATAAGCTTGCTTAGAAGGTAACAAAGAAGATGCAATATTACCTATTCAGCAGATTATATGTATTACAAGCATATATACTGTCACAGACATAATGAATATATAGTAGATTCAGTTATGGAAATCAACAGTGAATGCTACTGATATATGCAATTAGTGTTATAATACTAAAGTATATACAGACATATTTTCTCCTACTCTACTGAATAAACCAGGAAGAATCAAGCAAGAAATGACTTATGAAAAAAGCCAATCTAGAGCTTTATGGTATAAGATGATAGAAATTGAGATTTTATTTAATTAGATATGAAAACTCATTTTTTTCATATGAAAAAGCAAACTACGCTAGTAGTTTTATATTGCTCAACAATGCATTAAATAAGATTTGCTCAAAGGTACCTGGAAACCTAAATCTCACATTCAATGTTGTCTCTACAGAAATAAAAATAAATAATGTATTCACAAAGAATATTCAGAATCTGGGCTCATGCTTGTAATTCTACCTACTCAGGAGGCTGAGATCTCAGGATAAAGGTTCAAAGCCAGCCTGGGCACAAAAAGACCTGAGACCTCTAGAAAACAGGAAGTGGGGTTTGGCTCAAGGGTAGGGTAGTTGGTAACCTTGAGCTGAAAAGTTCAGGGACAGCACCCGGACAGAGTTCAAGCCCCATGACCCACCAAAAAAAAAAAAAAAAAGAATATTCAGGAGAAAATGTGCTTGTGAACTGGTGGGCAATTGTTTTGAAATTAAGTCATCCTTTATTTTTGTTATTAGGACAATTTGTGTTTCTATGATTCTCATACAAACTTTCTATCTCTCATTCTTTCTCTTCCCTATAGATTTGTCCTAGCTTCATCTTTTATAGTTACAGGAAAACAGGTTTTCTCTTAATGTCCTTCAAGTTTATTGGCCTCATTTTTGTCTGTCTGTCTTTCTTTCTTTCTTTCTTTCGTTCTTTCGTTCTTTCTTTTTTTTTCCCGCAGCTGTGGTGGCTTCTCCATGCTCCAGGAAAGGGATAATCAACTAATGTAAATTAGACAAGGTCACAGGACATGCTAAGAACAAACCCAGTAATCTACAAGTACTAAGCCCAAGTATTAGTAGAGCAAGTTCAAAGTTGGTAACATGAAGGCAAGGGTGTCTCTCATACAAGCAGAATGACCAGTCTGGTAAAAGGACAATAATTGAGAGGAAAATAAGATTAGAAGGGGCACTATAAGCACTTCTACTGTGAGTGAGAGAGATGGGAAGACTCTGTAATATATAAGTGAACACTATCTGACTTGGGCTTTGGTAGTCTTGTTCTGGCCTGTGTGTGGACCCTGTTACTTCAGGTCACAGTTTCAGGCAGACAAAGAAGTGATTACACCACTGTGATAATCCAGGGAAGCTTGGACTAGGCTGGCTCCTGAACTGCAATGCCTCATGGGTTGAATGCTAGTTAGAACAAAAGACAAATCAAAGATGTGTCCAAAGTTTGGGCCTCAAGCAATCAGCAAACAGGATCTGCGATGTACAGGACAAAGAAGGGACAAGTGAGAGAAGCAGTTTTCAGAAAAAATGTCAGGTTCTCTTCTATCCAGAAAGTGATGGTGATAAAGGAACATCAGTATTCCAGTTGTAGAAACTACTCTTATGATTAGGATTCTAATCTTGCCCAAGTGATGTCTTCTTGTCTCAATTATTTTTTTACCCATTCACTCACCCATTCAGTCCACTGTATGCCAATCTGTATGAGGTCTTATATATGCAATGAGCAGGGAGAATTTAGTTCCTTCCCCTATAAAATCTAGACTCTAGAGAGAAATCAGTAAGCAAATGCTTATGCAAGTACCTTATTTACATAACAACCTGTAAAACAAAACAAAGCTAAATTTACTAATAAAGAAATAAAGGAGCCAGTACTGGTGGCTCATGCCTGTAATACTAGCCACTCAGAAGGCTGAGATCTAAGGATCATGGTTCGAAGCCAGCCCAGGCAGAAAAGTCCATGAGACTCTCATCTCCAATAAACTACTCAGAAAAGGCTGGAAGTGACTTTGAGGCTCAAGTGGTAGAGTGCTCGCCTTGAGCAGACGCAGTTCAGGGTCAGCACCCAGGCCTTGAGTTTAAGCCCCAGGATGCGAAAGAGAGGAGGAGGAGGGAGAGAGGAAAGAAGGGAGCTGTGTTGGACAATTTGAAGAGAGATGAACTAGAACCTGAACCGGAGGCTCACTCCAAAGCCCACAAGTCTATATTATGGAGTCCTTAAAGTCAGTGCTTTGTCTCAGTGGGTGGAGCAAGGGAAAAGAAGCAATCCAAGAACTCCTATGCCAGCGCCCTGCTGTGAATGACAGAGAAGCAAGGTTTCTTATCCAAAAGAAGGCATGAGCCAGGTGATCTTACAAGTCCAGTAACTGGGCTCAGTAACTGGATTCTTTGGTAGTCACTCACGACCAAATGGAGGAAAGAAGATGTGGGGAATACCGAATCTAAGTACCCAATCCAGCACCACAGTTCCAGGACCAGACCTGTGCTTGGCACTAGGCTCTATGGAACCCCAAGCAAGTCATTTGCTTCTCTTCCTTGTCAAGTACAAAGATGGCAACAGGAACTGACAGAACGTGGGGACTTTCATAGGACCCTTTTCAGAGATGAGGGCAGGAAGTAGTTATGAACTGAAGTGATAGAAGAGAAAAAATAATTCAAAAAGCTAACCCATTGTATTGCACCTACAGTTACCTCTCCCAAAGGCCTGGCCTCCCAGCCCACCCATGTACAACCTAGGGGACACTTGTATATATGACTTTGATACTGGGTTCTGGTTTTCTTTTGGGCAAAAGGAGGCTAGCTAATTTCTAAACTTAGTAATGCTCAGCATTTTTCTACCTTAACTACATTTCCAAGTACACTTCTCCCCCCAGGAGTGTAGTTTTTGCTAAATCTGCAAAGACTTGTTCAAATAGTCATTTCATCTAGCAATGCAGTTCTGGAAAAAACCCAAATCAAACATCTATACCAGAATAAGTAGCTTAGTGTGGCTAAAGAATTTTAAAGGTGTTGTTTTGTTTTGTTTAATTAGTTGTAGGGCTTGAATTCGGGGCCTGGGCCCTGTCCCTCAGCCTCTTGTGTTCAAAGCAGGCACTCTACCACTTGAGCCATAGTGCCAATCCATTATTAATATTTCTTTATGTTAACCTCTAAGTTAATGACACTAACCATACAAAGTCCAAAAGTAAGTTGTACTTTACATTAATATAATCTGATTTCAGCATCTAATTAAATCTTATAAATAAAATACCATTTGTAAAACAAGTCTACTAAAAATTCCACTAAAGCTCTAAGCACAAGAGAGCCCCATAACTAACCAATATTACTTGAATAAACTATAGACTCTATGATTGCCTTGCTATTGCCTTGTTATAGACTACTGAAAAAAGTAGTCCAAACAATGTTCTTACCTATAATCCTAGCTACCCAGTGGGCTGAGATTAAGAGAAATGTGGTGTAAGGTCAGCCAAGGCATAAGAGTCTGAGAAATTCTGTCTCCAGAAAAACAGCAAAATACTGGGCTGGAGGTGTGGCTCAAATGGTAGTGAGCCAGCCCCAAGAAAGTAAGGTAAGAAATTATGAGTCTGACTTTAAGCCTTGGGTTTTTTTTTTAATCCAGAGAAAGTAATCCTGTTGTGCACATAAAAATAAAACCTTACTTTTCTGATTCAAAAAAATAAAGCAAAACTAAGGAAGGAAACCCCTTTTCATTTACCTTGGAATTTATAATGTTCTATGTGACAGAAATAATGACTTGGATTCAATGAATTCAACCAAAGACTGTCTTACATATATACATTTAATCTTCAAGGGTAAAACCTATATATAAATAATTTAAATTTGTTTAAAACACAAGGGTAGCATGCACACAATAAGTAGCTAAGTTTTACTAGATAGATAAAATAATTATTTTGATGACTCTAAAGTTTTGGGTATTTTTTTTGCCAATCTTCCTCACTTCTTTAGGCGCATTAAAATCATGAAATTAACAACATATCCCCCATAAGATCTACCTGGCAAGAGACCCTGTTGCAAAAACTTTGCTTTTTAATCTCAATATCCACAGAGATGCATGCATAAATTTCATAGAGAAATGAGTCAGGTACTGATAATTTCCACTGAATGACAATTAAAAATTTTACTTGTTGAAGAATATATACTTTGGCATGTTTAGGACCTTGTCTCCTTTCCTGTCCCATCCTCTTCAGATACTTTAACCTCGTCCCTTCTTGCTTATTCACTTCACTCATTTTGGCTTCCCCCAGCATGACACCCTGAAGTCTATGAATACTTGACTAGTGCATTTATTCATTTAACAGTGTTTATTAGTGATCCACTATAGAGCTGGCACTGTTCTGGCCTTTGGGTGCCCAAGATAAATGATAATGACCCTGCCGTCCAGGAAAATGCCATCTAACCCATTCCGTAAGTGAGCTACCAGTCAATCACTATAGCACTCCGAGGTCCCACATGCACACTTCCTATGACACATGGGATCTTCCACCTGCTTTTCAGACCACTTCTCTCACTCATTAGAAATTCCCATGAATGCTGAGACAATTCGCCAAGGGTCCCCTCCCCTACCAGCATCTATCTCCATGCCTAGGAAAGAGACCCCATGAAATGTGATGTGTGGTTGGGTGGATAAATAGATGGATGGATAAATGGATAACTAGTATCTCTTAATAATGACAGAATGACAAGTTCATTAGGCTCAGCTTTTAATTAACTTCTTTCCCAATGTATCATGCTTGTCATGCTTACTTTCAAAATCTGGGTGGCATTTCTGTTCCCTTGACAAGGACAGTATCAGAGATGATGTCTTCATTGAAATCATGTCATTGCGTTTTACGTAAAACTCCGGAGAAACCTCCCCCAGAGGACCGTGCTGTCCTCGCCTGCCCTCTACAGGCTCTGACCCTAAGGAAGAGAACTTTTTTTTTTTTTTTTTTTTTTTTTTTTTACCGTTTGGAAGTTTGGTCTGTTAAAGAGTAAAAGCTCCTTTGGAGAACATGGTTGCTGGAGGGGGAGCTCTACAGAGCTGATTGAACCAGGACAAGCAAGCAGATATTATGCTAAGTCTCCTATGAGCCTCTGGGAGTCATACAAAAGCCCGGAGGGACCCTTAGCATGGAAATGAGGGCCCTAGTCCCTAGGCTCCAGGAGCCCCATCACCCTCAGAGAAGCCGCCCAAAGGCAAGAATTAGCTACTGCGCCTCCCAAGACTGCCGAGATCAAGTGCAGCCGCCCGAAGTGGCACGCCCCCTCCTTCTTCAACCTTGCTGTCTCTTTCAAGGCTGGAGAGCCTCCGAGGGCCCAGCACTCCATGAAAACCCTGGGTGCTGACCGCTGGCATCCCCACCCTCTGGTTCCCGTCTGGTGTCAGCTCTCCTGTCTTCCAGCTGTCAGGAAACGCACACAGGAAGCCAGGCATATCCTAGTCGCACCAATGTCCAACCTCTGGTGAGTCCCTGGCTCCCCACTGGGGGCGGGAAGAGACCCAAGGTCACCAAAATAGGGATGACTCCTCCAGTTTCATTCTGTAGCTCTTTTCCCTTCTGAGACCACTCCCCCACCCCGGGTTCCATTCCTTCACCCCATTTGGTGGCCTCTGCCTAAGCACCCCAAAATCCTTCCACCAGGAACACCTCCCTCCCCGTGCTTCACTGTGCCCCTGCCAGGTGGCTCACTACCGCTCCGGCTCAAGGTTCCCTTGCCAGGTCTCCCCCGTCCTCACCCCCGTGTACCCGCAGGCCCGGGTGGGGGGGGGCGCGGAGATGTGCCTCCCACTCGCACCGGAGAGCTGCAGGGGGACCGACGCAAACTTCTGCTGCACTTACTTCGGGCCGAGGCTGCCGCCCCCTCTCCTCTGCTGGCTCTCCCACTGGCAGCTGCTCCGCGGCGGCGGCGACCTGGAGCCCCAGCGCTCGCATTCCCTACACGGACGCAGCTGCCAAATGCGCAACAACACCAGGAAGGGGATCACTGGGTGACCAGCGCGCCCAAGGGTCCGAGTCTGTGATGGAGGTCGGGCTGGGAGCTAGCAAAGCAGTGGCCGCGGGCAGCCGCCTGTTCGCCGCCCAAGATGCTGCGCCCCGCGCCTGGCTTCCCGGCCGGCTCCTGTCCGACTTGCAGTTCTAGTGCAAGCCAGGTCTGCAGCACCCTGCGCGTCCTTCCCCGGAAACGACTTTCAATTCACCTGGAGGCTGGCGAGGCTCCCCGCGGGCGGGCGGGTGGGCAGCGTGACCGCGGGTGCAGAGGAGAGGGAGGAGCGCGGGAGCCGCGGCTGCCGGAGCAAGCGAGCGAGCCAGCGCGCCTCCAGCTTCCTGGGCGAGAAGCGCGCAGCCCTCTCCAGCCGCTCTCCTCGGGACTGCAGTCCTGACGTCACCTGCCCTCCCCTACCCCCCCACCCCGCCGAGGAGTGGCGCCGAGGGTGGGGTGCAGGGAGCGAGGACGCGTGAGAGTGAGCGGCAGTGGGAGTGGGAGCATGTGCACGAGCAACTGTGCCCCGCAGGGCTAGAGACGCGGTGGCACCGCAGCTGGATCCCAGAAGAAGCCTGAAACTGAGCCTCTGGCAAGAGGGGCTTGGCCTCGAGGTTGGGGCCGGGATACTCGGGACACTGAGTTGGGATGTGACCGATGGGACGGTTGGGAGAGCGATGGGCATTCTAGCCCCAAAGTTGGAGAAGCCCAAACGCCTTTCCAGAGGTTGAGGAGTAGAGGGGACAGAAGAGAGGGGGCAGATAATGGGGGTCAGGTTTACTCTCCCAGACGCGGTGAAGTTGGAGGGCTCTTGAGGATCCTGTTGGCCCCCATTGCGAGTTCCCAAGAGAAAGCCGAATTTGGGGTGTCTTGCGTCCCTTTCACTTCAGTCGGCTTAAGTTGCTACAAAGAGATCAAAACAGCCGCCCCCCACCTCGACTCCCCTCCCCGCATGACCCTGGCGCAAGCATTCCCAGCAAGCAAAAAGAGGCCAAGGCCACCGCAGGGCTTTGTGGGTGTGAGGCCCCATTCCTGGATCCGGGTTCTGGATCCGAGGCTGGAGTGGTGAGAAGTTCTAGCCTACCTCGAGGTCTCTGTCACCCTACATTATGCCCTTCTACCCCAAAAGGACCCATCTACACAGCCACCAACTTCCTTCTGCTAGGAAACTGCCTCCGGGCCAAATAAAAAAGACTTTCTGCAGACGCGCTAACTGAAGTCTCTTCAGTTCTCAGATGGCTATGGCTGTTTCGGGAGCATTTGTCCCTTAACAGACCTTTGGGAGCAAGTGCATGACCTCTGCGCTCCTCTCTGCTGTGAGGAGTGCCCAGCAGCCTGCCCGCTGCCCTGCCGCCTCACGGCAGGAGCAAGATGTACAATGCGCTCCAGCTGGGGCCAGATCTGCTGCCAGCAGCAAGGCGGTAGGCTTGCCTCCGCAGTGACCCGCCCATGCGGCCAGGAATTTTGCCCTCCCAAGTGGCAGTCCATTCTCATCGAAAACCTCTTTCATCTTCAATCCAGACATTATTTCATGGCCGAGTTTCATCTCCATTTTTAATGGAAAAACTGGAGAGTACAGAAGAGAGTGGGGAGAGAAAATATTCCCTGTATATTGTTCACAGTTTAAAAAAAAAAACAAAAAAAAAACTCTACAACTTTCTAAAGTTACTGAAGTAGGTGCAGATCAGCAGGAAGTTTTCTTAAAATTGTAATTCTCCACTTGAAATATAACAAAGAAGCAAATAGATCCTATGATATCTGATACGTTTATCTTAGAACTTCCCACTTCTGAAAACTAGAACACAACTTAATTAGGTAAAACCAAGGACATGCTTTACCATGGGACAGAATTCACAAACAAACAGTATTAGTGAAATAAGTAAAGGTGCAGAGTGTTCCTAATTAGAACAGGGTACTGTCAAGAAGGACATAGGGTCAGTCAGCCTCCAGGTTCTTCTGCGACCGTCCTACTTTTTAATGTGTAAATTTGAAAGCACTCTGGCACAATGATGAAGGAATTACATAACCATGATTCAAAAGTAGTGATTCCTCGACAGGAGTCCCTGTTCAAATTCACATTAAAAGTAAAGCAATTAGAGCCAGGAGTATAGCCTAGTTGTAGAGCGCTCACCTAGTAAGCATGAAGCTTTGGGTTCAATTCCTCAGTACCACATATACAAGCTGGAAGTTGCATATGGCTCAAGTGGCAGAGTGCTAGCCTTGAGCAAAATGTGTCCAAGGACAGTGCCCAGTCCCTGAGTTCAAGCTCCAGGATTGGCAAAAAAAAAAAAAAAGTATAGCAATTAGCCAGTCACTGACTGACATGTTAAAGGAATGATTGAAAAATAAAATTGTGATGGCAGCTATCAGCCTTCTAAGGTGGGTCAAGATTTTGTTTCCGACTGTTCAATGCAGTAAGTTAGTGATGGTCTGTTAGCAAGTGTGACAGCATGGCTGACAGTGACTGTGACATCACTATGTGATGTGGCCAAGCTGTGCACTCCTTCCCACATTTCCTTCTGCATTCTGCTCTCATCTCACAATTACCTTGTTTACATGCTGATGTGATTGGTTATTTGCATGTCTGTCTTCCTTCTAAACTTCTATGCTCCTCCAAAACAATTATTACATTTGTTTTACCTAAGACACAATACAGTGTCCAGTAAATGGCAGGCATTTAATAAATAGCTCTTGATAGGATTGAGTGGGGTTTTTTTTTTTTGAGTGTTGATGTTGATTTGGTTATTGTTTGGAAGTACTGGGGTCTGAACTCAGGACTTTGGATATGGTGCTCTACCACTTGACTCACATCTCCAGTCCTTTTTGTTTTGCTTCTGGGTTCTTTGTTGTTACTGTTTTTTTATTAAAAAAAAAAAAACGTAAGTTCTTGGCTTTTCGTAGGCCTCTGACTGTGTTTTGTCTATTTCCATCTCCTTCATAGTAGGAATCACAAATCCGCATTACTAGGACAGGACCTTGGATGGATGTCAACATTATAAAACAACTACATTTAAAAGTACAATATTGACATAAGAACAGGAGCATAAACCAGTGGAACAAACTCAAGAGGCCTGAAATATGCCTGAATATAGATGATCAACTAACTAATACAATGAAAAATAGATATTCAGTCAAAAAGTAGTTCTGAGAAAACCAGACCCACATAGGCAAATAGAAGGAAACTGGACCCTTACTTTCCACCATACAGAAAAATGGAATCAAAATAGATAGAAGACCGACATATAAGGCCTAAATCAATAAGAAGAAAATACAGAGTTACAGTTCCTTGACCCTGGTTTTGGCCAATGGTTTTTGGCCAATGATTATTTGGATAGTTTACCAAACATTCAAACTAAATAAATAAGGGAAAATAAATCAAACTAAAAGAAGTTTGTACCACAAAGGAAACAACCAACAAAGTTAAAAGAAAACTGATGCACTGGGAAACATAATTGCAAAACACATTTCTAATAAGGGATAATACCCAAATTTCATAGAGAACTCCTATAATGCAGCTGAAACTCCTGTAACAGCTAAAAACAAATGATTTAATCAAAAATAGATAAAGGACCTGACAGAGATTTCTCAAAAGAAGGTAAATGAAAAGATGGTTAGCATCAGGAGTTATTTGAATAGCAGATGCAAATAGAAACCAAGCTATCACCTGTCAGGGTGGCTGAGATTAAAAAAAAAAAAAAGTGAGGGCAAGAATGTAGAAAAGAGGAGAGCCTTGGACACTGATGGCTGGAGAGCAGGATTGTTGCAGTCACTGTGGGAAATCATATGGAGATTCCAAAAGACACTAAGGGTAGAACTACCATACAACCCACCAGCCCCCTTCTTGATATACACTGAAAGGAGATTAACTTACCAGCTCACAAAGATAACTACACTTGCATGTACTGCAGCATTATTCATGATAGCCAAGGTATGGAAGGAACCAAACGGCTACAGTAAACTAATAGTTTTTTAAATGGTTTTTATTCAGTGGAATACTATATTATTCAGCCTTAACACAGGAAAACTCTGCTCTATGTCACAAATACATGGACAAGGAGGGCAAACAGAACAAAATCAACAAATAAATAAATAAATAAGTCAAATAAAGCAGACACAAATACAAATCTTGTATAATCTCAATTAGGTGAGAAATAAACTTTTAAAAATTGAGAGTTCAGGGCCTGGAGTTTGGCCTAGTGGTTAAAGTGCTTGCCTAGCATGCACGAAGACCCGGGTTCGATTCCACGGTACCACATACATAGAAAAAACCCAGAAGTGGTTCTGAGGCTCAAGTGGTAGAGCTCTAGCCTTGAGGAAAGCCCAAGCTCAGTGCTCAGACCCTGAGCTCAAGCCCAGGACTGGCAAAAAAAAAAGGAAAAAAAAATTGAGAGTTCACATTTGTAATAACCAGTAGAAACGTTGGGCTCTCCTAGCAGAGATTTGCAATAGAGCAATACCTAGATACATAAGGCCATATAGTATAACGATAAATGAAAGGACTTCCAGGATATAGAAACAAAAGCCATATAATGAGTGATTGTTGTCCTTATTGTACTATGTTATCTCTCATCTCTTTTGCTGTCCCTTGGTTATCTCATATTGTTACAGTATCTCACTTTGTTATCTGATATATTGGATACATTTGTATTTGGTTATTTGAAATTGGATAGGGAAGGGGGGAAAACAAGATGAGCGGTGGGGGTGGGGGGAGGGAAATGGGGACCAAGACATGACAAAGGGTATCAATGTATGTGAAGTAATGCACCTCCTATCTAGCAAATATAATGTAACCCTTCTTTTAATTACAATAAAAATATATGAAAAAATTGAGAGTTCAATATATAAATAATGAAACAGTAGTTGTAAGGGATGAGAAAAGGAGCAGACATATAGGTCAGATAACACAAAATAGAAAATTAAGATAAAGAAGGTTAGAGTGAGAATGCACAAAATGAGGACTAAAGTTATTAGAGTTGTATGGTCTTGGAGATTTTCTTACATAGATTTTAGCTGCTCTTATAAAAAAGTAATTGAGATTTGCTAATTTACTTCACTGTATTTTACTATCTATATGTGTCCCATGATATGATGCTGTAAATTTCAAACACATACAATAAAACTTATTTTTAAAATTATATCAATTGCCTAGGATATAGCTCAGTGGCAAAGCACTTGCCTAGCAACCAAAAAGGAAGACAAAACATAAAATAAAACTATATCAAATAAAATTTGTTTTAAACTGAGCCATGCCATCCATCACTGTAAGAAAAATAAACATATGTAATATAAATGTTAAATATATTTCACTTATTATAAATGGTTTGTGTTAATTTCAACTGGAAAAGATGGAGAGGAAAAGAGAAAACAGGAAAGGAAAAAGAGGGAGAGCTAGATGAAGGTGATACATACCTGTAGTCCTAGCTATTCAGGAGGCTGAGATCTGAGGACCTCAATTCCAAACCAGCCTAGGTAACAAAGTCCACTAGACTCTTATCTCCAGCACCAAAAATAAGCTGGAAGTGGAACTGTGGCTCAAGTGGTAAAACACCACACCTTGAGTGAAAAAGCTCAGAGACAGTGCCTGGGCCCTGAGTTCAGGCCCTGGGACAGTCACAAAGGAGAGGGAGAGAGGGAGGGAAGGAGAATGTTGGAGAGAGAATGTTAGAGAGAAAGCAAGAGAAGAGAAAGTCAACTCAAAAGGCAAAGCATCTGTGGTTCAGGTGGCTGGCTGTTCAATAACTACATAGAAACATAAAAGTATCCCTTAGTGCTTATAGCCTAAGAGCTCTTTATCCTATTTCTTTCCTTTCTGGTTTTTGACATGTACATGTTTTGAACTTTGGAAATCAGAAGTCTTGTCCACAAACATTTCTCCATGCTACAATGTGGGGCACTTCACTTAAATTGGGTGTGAGTATGGGTAACAAGTAGAGATACCGTTAATTCATCTTCCCCTGGACATGGCCCTACCAATGAGAGGAAAGTCAGAGTCCAGGCAATGTCAATATGGTGCCATAGGCCACTGTCCATGCAAGGTCACTGTGCTCTCCAACAAGCTACCTAATGTCCAAGTGCATAAGAGGGACCAGGTGGAAAATGAATTACCTACCAACATCACACAAACACACACAAACATCAATGCATAGCTGTCACCAAGCCAGAATGTCATGTTAACAAAGAAGGACAAAAGAGCTCTGTTAGGAAAAGAGTGGGACATTCCTAAGAATGGAGTGACTAAGAGGGAAAAGGCTTCACAGCCATTAGGATTCCTAAGCCAAACCCTTTGGCAAATATAGTGATGGCAGTGTTTTGGAGGATCACACTTCTGTCATTCTAGAAGCTTCCCCTGTCCTTGTAGAAGCTTCCCTGAGCAGTATAAACTCCCTTGATTTGTGATGCTGCTCTCATTTTTTTCCTCACAAAAAAAGCAAAGAAAGACAAGGACAAGAAAAAAAGTAAGTCATCCCTTCTGACAGCAGCACAGAATTCCATTGTTTAAATACCACATCTTGTTGATCCACTCATCAACTGAAGGGCATCTGGATTGGTTATGTATCTTCACTATGGTAAATAGTGCTGCAATGAACAACATTGTGCTAGTGGATTTAGTATTTCCTTGTTTCTGGACTTTTGGGTAAATGCCAAGTAGTGGAATTGCTGGGTCACAGGGGAGCTCTATGTTTATTTAGTCTTTTGAGGAACTGCCATACTGCTTTCCATAGTGGTTGACTGAGTTTGCACTCCCACCAACAGTGTAGTAGTGATCCCCCCCTTGCAACATCCCCCGCCCCCAGCATCTGTTGTTATTAGATTTCTTGATCATGACCATTCTAACTGGAATGAGGTGGAATCTTAGAGTGGTTTTGATTTGCATTTCTCTTATGGCCAGAGATGTCGAGCATTTCTTCATGTGTCTATAGGCCATTCTTATTTCTTCTTCAGAGAAGACTCTCTTTAAGTCTTTGGCCCATCTTTTAATGGGATAGTTGTTTCTGTGGAGATTAGTTTTGGAGTGATTCATTTTTTTTAGCTGTTGATATATTTTAGATGTGAGTCCTTTGTTATATGGTTAAATGAAAGGACCTCCAGGATTTGTAAACAAAAGCCATATAATGACTGATTGTTGTCCATAATGTACTATGTTATCTCTCATCTGTTTTGCTGTCCCTTGGTTATTTCATATTGTTACCGCATTTTACCTTGTTATTGTATATATATTGTATATATGTTTATCTGGTTGTTTGAAATAGGATAGGGAAGGGGAGAAAACAAGATGAGGGGCGGGGGTGGGGGAGGGAAATAGGGACCAAAACATGAGAAAGGCTATCAATGTTTGTGAGGTAATGCACCTTCTATCTGGTGAATATAATATAACCCTTCTATTAATTACAATGAAAATTATATGAAAAGAATAAGTTCATATAATACTTAGATTTCACTATGTCCCTCAGAAATCACTTAACATGTTTCTTGTGCCTATCTATATGTGTATTAATGTACCTAGCATATTTGCAGATGCATATTTGTATGTGTGTGTACATATATTTATCTTGATAGGTAAATACATATAAAACATATACATTGCTTATATAATCATTCCAGTTTTGAATGTCTATACAGAGACACAAAAGGAGGGCAAATAAGCTCTATAAGAAAGTCTGATTTTAAAAAATTTAAACATTTATTTTCAGAACAAAGCAAATTTGGTCTAAAACCCTGGAATTTTCCTTCAAGTTCTCTCAGGACTTTGGTTTGCTTTTAATATTTTATGCTTCATGATATATTAAAAGCTTAGGTTTGACTGCCTTGGGTAGTACCCTCTAATCCTTATAGTTAACTCCAGAATAAAAATTGAAGTGGCCAATTTCTTTTTAAGAAGTCCTACAATAAGCATTCAACATTAAAAAAAAAGATGACATGCATTTATAGATACTTATACCAAAGATAATTGAGTCGAATTTTATACCAAAATGGTAGTTGCAGCATTTAGAGAACCAAATACTTTGTGGATAATCACAGATTAGCAGTACATTTGTGAGGGGAGATGATTTTTGCTGCTTTTATATCTTAAAAAAATAATTGGGGGGCCGGGAGTGTGGCCTAGTGGTTAAAGTGCTTGCCTAGCATGCACGAAGACCCGGATTCGATTCCTTGGTACCACATACATAGAAAAAAGCCCGAAATGGTGCTGAGGCTCAAGTGGTAGAGCTCTACCTTGAGAAAGTCCAAGGACAGTGCTCAAGCCCTGAGCTCAAGTCCAGGACTGGCAAAAAAAAAAAATAATTGGACTGGTTGGTGGCTCATGCCTATAATCCTAGGTACTCTAGAGGTTGAGATCTGAGGATTGCAGTTCAAAGCTAGTCCAGGCAGGAAAGTCCATGAGATTCTTATCTCCAATATATTACTCAGAAAAAGCCAGAAGTAGTGCTGTGGCTCAAGCTACCTTGAGCAAAAGGAAGCTCAGGAACAGTGCCCAGGTGCATAGTTCAAGCCCCAGTATCAGCAAAATTTTCTTCCCACCTCTCTCCCCTCCCCCCTCCTCTCTCTCTCCCTCCCTCTCCCTCTCTCTCTCTGTCTCTCTCTTCTCTCTTCTCTCTCTCTCTGTCTCTCTCTCTCTCTCTCTCTCTCTCTCTGTCTCTCTCTGTCTCTCTCTCTCTCTCTCTCTCTCTCTCTCTCTCTCTCTCTCTCTCTCTCTCTCTCTCTCTCTCTCTCTCTCTCTCTCTCTCTCCCCCCCGTTTCTTTTTGTCAGTCCTGGAGCTTGAACTCAGGGCCCCAACTGAGGGGGACCATGGAGGGAGGCCTGTGTTCCTTTGGCACAGGTTTACTTCACAATATGATCTTTTCCAAATCTTTCCATGTCCTTACAAATGGGGCAATTCATTCTTTGAGATGGTGGCATAGAGTTCCATTTTAGATACAGACCACATCTTTTTGATCCTTCATCTACAGAGGGGCATCTGGGTTGGTTCCATATCTTACCTATGGTGAATAATGCTGCAATGAACATGGTTGTTCTGGTAGGTTTAGTATGGCTGTGTTTCTGGACATTTGGGTAAATGCCCAGTGTGGGATTGCTGGGTCGTAGGGGAGCTCTATGTTTAGGGTTCTGAGGACTAGCCACACTACTTTCCAGAGTAGTTGAACAAGTTTACACTCTCACTAACAGGTAGTGTTCCCTTATGGCCCTTCTGTTGTTATTAGATTTCTTGATAATGACCATTCTAACTGGAATGAGGTAGAACCTCAAAGTTGTTTTGATTTGCATTTTTTTATGGCCAGAGATGTCGAGCATTTCTTCATGTGTCTATTGGCCATTCTTATCTTCTCTTCAGAGAAGTTTCTCTTTAAGAGCACCAGTGAGGGTGCATAACTTCACAAACATTGATACCCTTTCTCATGACATAGTCCCCATTTCCCTCCCCCCTCCTCCCGCTTATCTTGATTTCCCCCTTCCCTATCCAATTTCAAATAACCAATTAAGCACATATAAAATATATCAGATAACAAGGTGAAATATTGTAACAATATGAGATAACCAAGGGATGGCAAAAGAGATGAGCGATAACATAGTACATTAAGGACAACAGTCACTCATTGACATTAGTTCTTACTGAATTTCTTCAATTAACTCTCTTACTTAACTTTTAGACATTTTTTCTCCAGTTTTTTTTTACCATTTCCTCTATTATCGTACAATACATAGATATTAAATAACTTTGCAAAAACTTGCCAAACTACTTTCCAAAGTAGCTGTACATGTTTTTTTGATATTTTTTATTGTAATTAATAAAAAGGTTACATGATATTTGCAAGAGGGAAGGTTCATTAATTCACATACATTGATACCTTCTATCAATCACAATAAAAATTATTTTTAAAAAAATTTAAAAAAGCACCAGTGAACTTATTTTTTCAGGATCTTCTTGTCTTGTAAGGAAAATCATTGTCAGATCATCAAACCTAATGAACAAAGAGACTGCTGTCTCCAGTTCAGGTTTGGGGAAGGGCTTCCTTAAAGACAGTGGTTTCTCATGAGTCAAGTTCCTCATGCAGATTTGCTTATACCCAAAAATAATGCTATGAAGATAGGAAGTTTTCATTTTCCTCATCACTGGTATAAAGGTCAAAAAACTTATAACTTAAAAAAAAACAGATTTAGAAAGCCAAGTACTTATCAGACTTTGTTCCTCCTCCTCCCTACAATCTAGTGGGAGTTTGCATCTGTAATCCTAGTCACCCAGGAGGCTGGGATCTGAATCAGATCTCAGATTTAGGAAGAAAGTTCATGAGCTTCTTATCTCCAGCTCTAGAAAACTTAGAAAGTAGTTATGGCTCAAGTGGTAGAGCACTAGCCTAAAAAGCTAAGAAACAGCATCCAATACTGGCTAACTAACTAACTAAATAAATAAATAAATAAGTAAAGCAAGCCTACAATCTGATACTCTTCCTCTTCTTGAGAATTCCCTGTGAGTTGTGCTCTAAAATGTTGAAATCCACCTGAACAAGTTAAGGAGAACTAAATTTACCAGGACCAAGAAATTTTCCTTGAAGGCTGCAGGAAGTACTTTAATAGTTGTACTCCTTTGTTCTTCTGGCCTTGTATGGAATGAATTCTACCTAATGCTGCTTTATAAGCACTTCTTTAGATCTGTTTTTCTGACTGGTCTTTTGCCACTAGCGTAGAGTAGTTTTTTTCTCTTTTTCTCTCATTTGTATTGTTTAATTCAGATGATTAGAACTGAGGCACCTCTTGGGTAGAGCTCTTGTCTGCCTCTGTGTTTATAAAGCATTATGTATACTTATTGCTCTCTATAAATAATAATAACAGTAATCACTCTCTATACAAAATTAGATGGTGAGCACATTCAACCAGTTTAGTATGCTGATTTGCTTTACTGCTCCCTAATTATCCCATGAAACCTATGGGATAATGGGCACTGCATTATACAATCTTCCAAAAATATGTGACTATATATTCTGGCAAGCAATGCACCTGCACTTTTTCTTCCACCCACCTCTGAGATTCAGAAATGGCAGGGTGATACTTAAGTTGTGTTCATGTTGCAAACTATTCAAAGTAATTTTCTTTTTAGCCTTTTCTACCCCAAACTCAGCCAGCATTAAGGATGCTTAAAATATGTGTCCACAACAGTAGCTTCAATAAGAAGATGGAAAGGAATAATCTGCCCCTATATACAAGACTGTTAGGGGGTTATTCACTCCACTACCTTCTCCAGGAGATGGGGGTCAAGGGAGTTTGTGCAAGCTTTATCTGGTTGGAAACATGTCTGACCACAATTATGAACTGCAGGGGATTTTTCCTTGAAAAAACAACAATCAGAAACCAAGCATTGGCTGCCAGGCACTGGTGGCTTATGTCAATTATCCTTACAACTTAGATGGCTGAGATCTGAGGACTGCAGTTTGAAGCCATCCTAGGTAGGAATGTCTGTGAGATGCTTGCATCCAATTAACAATTGATAGCTCAAAGCTGAGCTGTGCTCAAGTGATAGAGTACCTAGAGCACAGGGAGGGGGGAGAGAGAAAGTGAATGAGAGGGAGAAAGTAAAATTGAGAAAGTGATGACAGACAGAAAGTGGGAGGACAGGAAGGAAAGGGGGGAAGGAGAAAGGAGAATGTGTGAGGGTGGGAAAGAGAAAGGAAGATATAGAAGAGGGAGAGGAAAGGAAGAAAAAAAGAAAAAATAGCATTGGCATTTCTTTTTGAGGTAGGGTCTTCCTATGTAACTCAGGTTGGTCTCAAACTCCTGCCTCAGTC